>NC_134718.1:31766068-32069099 GCF_049634645.1 Pelodiscus sinensis | reverse complement strand
CTCATGTACTCTCCCAGTATAGCCACTGGAGCAGAAGTCCTCACTGCAAGAAGGACTGCAGACATTACTTAGGCAGTTACTGAGGGCCAAGCAGCAACAGTGCAAGGCCCAGGGAAACCTATGGGCCTATATGACCCAGGTAGCAGATTGCAGCTAGTTGTACTCTGACTGCTATGAGAGGGGAACAGGGGAAGCTGCTGGTTTAGTGAAAGAAGGCAGGACACCAGGGGCAAGTGCCCACTAGCAGAACAGAAGGTGTGGGAGATCAGTCACCTGGGGCTGGAGGCTGGGGCTAGGACCCAAGATCCCTTACTCCTGAGGGCACAAAGGACATTTTAGGAGAGTGTACCCATACCAGGAGAGGACATAAGCTCCACCGCTATCTCCCAGCTAGGTTGCTCAGCTTCATGCTGGCTGCAGGAACACACATGCCTGCCACTGCAATGAGGGTAGAGAGGCCTGACACCTGCTGCCACCCAGTACCAGGCCCCCGTGGTAATCCCCCAGGCTGCCCCGAGTCTCCCGGGCTACCATAAATGTGGGGACCATCCTATCCATAGGACAGTTGAGGCAGCTGCTGCAGAGCTTCCCAAACCGCAGAGCCCGGGGTGGCCACCCCAAATTAATCTATAGACAGGACAGCTCCAATTCTAGAACGTAGGAACAGTCATACTGGGTCAGACCAATGGTCCAGGTAGCTCAATATCCTGTCTGATGGGCCAGTTAACCAGATGCTTCAGAGAAATGAACACACCAAGAAGATTTCAAGTGATCCACCGAGTCATTGAGTTCCAACTTTCAGCCTCGACTTCCTGGAATCAGCCCCTGATCAGTTTCAGCAGCAACTGACTTGGACACCTGGGGCAGAGCAGCTGGAGTGCTGCCGGGTTGGTCCAGTAGCGCCGAGGTGCGGCACTACCGGACCAACCCGGCAGCACTCCAGCTGCTCTTCTGCAGGCGTCCCCAATTCAGCCGCTGCTGAAACTGACCAGCAGTGGCTGAATCAGGGACGCCTGGGGCAGAGCTGAACTATCGGAAGGGGGGCTATGAGGGATCTGGGGTGGCATCCCCCCCACAGCCCTCCCTTCCAATAGTCCGGCATATCTGATAATCCGGCACCCCCTGGGTCCTAAAGGTGCCGGATTATCGGAGGTTTACTGTAGTAACTGTTTAAGTCTTAACCTGACTCCTCTTGTTGCTGTAACAGAATAGAACACAATCAAAGAACCATAGCCGGTTTGGCTATCTTGCCGCGGCCAGGGGTAAACGCAATAAAAGCTGAGCGTTGAGTCATGCTGTCTCCACAGGGCGGACTCTTGGGGCGCCCGTCAGCCTCCCTGGCAGCCCGCTGCAAAGGGACTCTATCCTAGCAGTTAAAAACTTGGGTGTGATAGGGCTCACAGACCTCTCATTACCCCAGCCACCGGCTAGCAGGTGGCTAACAGGTCTCCACTTCCCTTCCTTTGTTTCTCCCTCTGGGAAGAGACTTGTTATCTGCTCAAGCTGGGACTAAATGTCTGGGCCAATACACATGTGGGTGAGTCGGTGGGAGTCACACATCACAGCGCAGGGGAACCCCGGGTTACAGAACAGACAGCACCCCCACTACATCACAGAGGTGCACAGGTTGTCCACCCATTGTGCGAAAAATGACTTCCTTATGTTTGTTTAAAATCTGCCACCTATTAATTTAATCGAGTGATCCCTAGTCCTTATGTGAAGGGGTAAATAACACTTGTGCATTTTTCCATATAATTTATCATATTCCCCTTTAATATGACCTTTATCATATTCTCCTTTAATCATCTCTTTTCTAAGCTGAACAATCCTAGTCCTTTTAATTTTGCCTTATACGGAAGCTGCTCCATCACCCTAATAACTTTAATTGTCCTTCTCTGCACCTTTTCCTGTGTGAATATATCTTATTTGAGATGAGGCAACCAGAACTGCATGATTCAAGGTGCAGGTGTATTACAGCTTTATATACATTACCCTATTATAATGTAAATAATAAATATCTGTTAATCCCTTTTTTAATGGTTCCTAACATTCTGTTAGCTTACTGCTGCTGCACATTGAAAACATGTTCAGGGAACCATGCAGGAGGATTCCAAGATGACTTTCTTGCGTGATAAGAGCTAATTTAAATTCCATCATCTAGCTCAGGGGCAGGCAAGATATGGCCCACATGCTACATCTGACCTGCCAAACCGCCAGATCTGGACCATGGGTTGCCCTGGCGGGACCGTCAGACACGGAATAGCCAGCCACTTCAGAGCAGGTGGCTGCTCCCTGTAGCTCCCTGCACCGGAGATGGGGGTGGGAGAGGACGGTTGGAAATGGGCCAATGAAGACAACACCATCATTGGGGTTTAGAGGTCTTGCTTGCTCAATATTGTTAGATTTAGCTAATTTGACACAGCTAGAGAGAAAACCCTTTAACTAGGTTCAACAGTTACTCTTTGTATTTAACCAGTGAAAGAGAGATTAGGATATACAACAGGTCTTACATGGCATTTTTTATATATACTCCTTATATAAGCTAAATGTGCAACTGCATGATAACTAGACTTTCATACTTTCCAATTTATTGGAGCACATTCTGATAGATACCACTTTCTAAGTAGGGTTCAGAAGTTTCTAATCACAGCGTATTTGGGAAAGTATGGATTAAGGATGTTAAATATTGGTTAATTTACTAGTTGAGTAGTCGATGGAATTTCCGCTAGTCTGCTAGTCGATAGGCACTTGTATATTTCAAAGGAGGAATGCGGACTTCCGTATGCAGCATGAAGTGAGCAGAAGTCCTGCTGACTCCGGGCTGCAGGCAGCATGCCAGCTTTGAAATGTTCAAGAGTCCCTAGCGGGGGCTCTTACATTTCTAAGTGGAAGCGCCCTCATGGAGCCCAAGGTCAGCGAGGGACAGGGGACTCAGAGTTCCCCACTGACCCCAGGCTCCATGCTGCACTGCTGCTTTGAAATACCACGGCAGTCCTTAAAATCCTTAGTATGGATTTCACAACTAGGCTGTAGGTCTGCCCTGTAACTGAGATGCACATGTCGCTATCTAGTAGATAAGAGACTGCCATATAAATGGGAGATGAGAGAATAGAAGAAATTCAGATGTGCCAGTCCAGTGCAAAGACAGATGGAAAGAAAGCCGTATATTGATGGCTCACAGATCTGACTACACAGGGTTACTATGGGAGATGTGGCATTCAAACATCTCTTCAGAAATACTTGGGGATCTCAGTGATTGCACTCCTTGCCCACAGCCCCCTTTTCCCAAGCAATGTCAGCTGTGGGGGATGTCCAGGGAGCCTGGCAGGGGGTGGCAGCAGGGATTAGGACCCCTGAACTCACCACAAAGGCAGGAGCCAGAGCGACCCAGCAAAGAGAGATGTAAAGAAGTAGTGGACTACCTGATAATCCTATGCCTATTGGGTAGTCAAATCGACTACTTGCATTCCCTCCCCCAGCTGCCTCTGTATCAAGTGGGGGGAGGAGCAGAAGCCTGTGCTGGTTGCAAGGGGGGGGGAGGGGAAAGAGAGCTGGCTTAAAAGCTGGTTTCCCCACAGCACCATCTTCACAGTGCCACCCATCCCTCCGCTGCCTCTATCAGAGGTGGGAGGGCAGGGGCTGCTTTGCAACAGTAGTTCCTATGAATGAGAGATACCAAATCCGCACTGGGACCCCCGCACACAGGGGCTGCTGCCTGCCAGGCAGGCAACTGGACTCAATTCCAGCTGGCAGGACAAAACCCCGCTGTGTCTTTGCAATTTAACACACAGGAGGAGCCAGGAGGCAGGCTACCCAGTTCCTACTGCCTTTTAAATTGCAGAACTGCAGCAGTGCTGCCTATTAACTAATCAAGTAGTTGATGAAAATTCTATCGACTACTCAATTAGTTAATACCCGCATTTTAACATCCCTACCAGCAACCCGCTCTGCTCCGCACCACTGCCTGCTGAGCTCTACTCCACTTCTCTGCAGCAACGGGAAGCGGAGCATCCTGGTGCAGGGATGCCTTGTCTCCCACCACAGCAAGCAGAGCAGGCTACCAGGTCACTCAGGTGCTTGCTGCTGTGATGACTGCAGGGGGGCCTAAGATTTGCTGATGCCCCACACCAGGCTCCCCAAGTAATCCTCTGTCTGCCTTGGCCTATTCAGAGATGGGTGAGGTGACTGGCGCAGGGCCCCACAAAGCACAAGGTCTGAGGTGCCCACCCCGAACCACCCTATGGACAGGACAACTCTGTTCACAGGTGCTTAAGCTCTCCTGCACCCACACAAAAGGTTTGCCAGGACAAGTGCTAGAGTAAACAGTGTTTCCCTACTTGTGGCCAAACAGCCAGCATTTACGCTGCCCAACTTTTAGCGGCACATTTGTGTCACTTAGAGATGTGTAACGTAGCCAAAGCCTTAGTGCTATTGCTTCTAGTTGCTTGCTGACTCATAGATCCTTGCTGTAGTTTACAGCGATTTTTATTTTGGTTATCTTTGCATTCATAGGGACTAGAAGTGTTTTTCTTTTGTTATTACAGGTACACTACACACTTGGCATGTTGACATGCCACATATGCTGCAGAGCCCCCAGCATTGGGTGTAAATAACAGTGTTGATGGTGAAGTACTGCTGATGAATAAGTCACTGCTAAGTCCTGTGCTTGTGTACCTTACACTGCTCTACATGCTGAAGTAGCACCTCCCCAATTTACACTGCTATTTTTAGCAGCGCAGCATCCCGCAGCCAGAGCCTTTCCCAGACACTGGGAAAGGCTCCAGCTGCAAGGAGCTGCTGGAACCATTTCCTTCTGCTCCCCCCCTGCTGAATCCTTTCACTGTAGCACATCTCTACATATACCTTGTACAGCGCCACCATCCAGTGGTGTGCAGTACAGACCTACCTACTCTGGAGAAAAAGATGCAGCCACCAGAGAAAAGTATCAATTCATTCATCACCCCAAACCAAGCCAATCTAATCTCTGATCACCATAGCACTTCATAGTCACTGCCACCCTTGTGCTCTCAAGATAGTTGGTCTTGCTGCTAATGGTTGGTATTCTGGAGTTATGTTGCAGTCGCCATTTGGGGCCAACTGACCAAGAACACGGGGTGCATACAGAATTCAGGGATCCCCAGGTATCTACATTCAGGTTTGCAAGATAGCTGCTGCAAACCTGTGTCACTCTGGACTTCATAATTACTGTACTATGAAATATGTATGCCTAAGATGTAAGGAGTTATGTACATATACTGAAAGTTATGTTAACGTCTGAGATTTGGAGCTGCTCACCAAAAGGTTAGAATCAAATAAGAGGGATTTTTTCCATCTGTCTACATGTAAACTAAATCTGCATACTTCACAATGAACACTTACTTACAGTCTGAACTTAGCACTAATTGAAAAATCTCCAGGGCAGGAGTGGGCAATAATCTTTGATGGGAGGCCATGCCAAAAATTTGTTAAGTGGCTGCTGTCTGTATTCTTCTGTGATATTAATGGAGGAGGTGCAGGGTTTGGGATGGAGGTTGGGTGCAGCAGAGAGCTTGGGGTAATTGGGGTTCAGGAGGAGGTGTGGGGTCTGGAAAGGGGTAAGGGTGCAGGAGAAGATTCTGACCTGGAGGAGGGATGTAAGAGGAGGTGCAGAGTCTGGGAGGGGTGTGACACTCGGGCCAGAGGTGCAGGAGGCAGTGCATGGGTTTGGGCTGTGACCTAGGACAGGAGCTGGGAGAGGGGGAGAGCAGAGGAGTGTGGGGTGCCAGGTGCAGGCTCTGGCTGGGGAGATGCTTAACCTAGGCATCTCCTGGCCAGCAGCCCAGCAGGAGCCTCAGGAAGTCTCCCTGCCTGCCATGCCCCATAAGCCACTCAAAGTGGCCTGCTGGGGGGTCTGTGCACATCTCAGTGCTCCACATGCCTCTGGGGAGGGCCCTCCGCAGGCTGGCTGAGCTGCAAGCATGGCCCAGGCATCTCCCATTGGCCAGACACCAGTCAATGGGACCTGCAAGATTGATTTAGTGCATCTGCACAGCCACTGGTGAATTGAACACCGCATCAAATAATCACATAGTGAAGACAAGCCTTAAGTGTAGGTACAGAGACAGCCTGAATCTTTCTTTACCTAGGAAGTAAGCAAACAAAAGGTTTGCTTCATGAAAGGAAGATCACAGCCAAACCTAGCTGCAGTACAATGGAAGTATTTTGGATAAACTTTTGCTGTGTGACTTGACAATGTCTTGTTATTTAAGTTTAGGCTCTACTACGAGCATTTTTTATATTTAACCTTTATTTCTATTACTTCTGCTTACTGTCACTTGATGTCTCTATAAATAAGTCTCGGTGTGTACTAACCAGTGCTGTGTTCTGTGGTGTAACTAGTAAGCTGTAAAGTACTGTTTCCTAGGGCACAGAAGATGCAAAGTGTTGTGACTTTCCTGGGAAGAATCAGGTGCTAGATATTTCAGGGAGATGCTCAGAGGACTCAGGAGTCCGTTAGAGCATGCCTCTCGTTAATCTGTAAGGGGTGGGGAGAGCATCACAGCTTGGAAAGCAGTATTTGTGTTTCCAGAGGCCGGTGGTATTGGGGAACTGATATACAGTAGGCCTCATGCTCAGGCTAGGTCTATACTAAAGCCAGAATGTCAGCTTAAGGTATGCAACTCCAGCTACATAAGTAATGTTGCTGCAGTCCATATACCTTAAACTGAGATTGGTGCCATCATCACAGTGGGAGATAAGACAAGTGCTCCTATCAGCTTCCTTTACTCCTTGTGATCAGGGGTGCCCTCAGCATTCAATTTAGTGGGCCTGAGGAAAGGTGGTAATGAGGTGCCTCACAACCCTGGATACCCCAGGAAGTATCACAAGAGTCCCATGCAGGAAACCCACATGTATCTGCCAATTTCTGTGTTTGGCTAGGAGAATGGGAAAACCAAAGGCAGAAGATCTAGCTGATACATAAAATACACTTGGGAACACAGATATAGATAAGTATTCAAGCTACTGGACTATGAGGTCTTTTCCCTCCTTTTTTAAAAACTGATTTTCCTCATGAAAATTCAGCATAGGCAGTGATGATGCAAGTTTCTAAACCTTGCTCCATAGTTGTTTTAATCATAATCTGCATCTCTGCCGCCTTGTCTACACAATGAAATCATTGTTTCTAAACGCTGTCGGCAGTAGCCATGCTAGCGGAATGAAAGCTGAACAGAGTACTACAACAAATTGTGGTCACTGACCTGCCAACTAGCAACACAACTGGCTGCATCTAGACTGGCAAGTTTTTCCACAAAAGCAGCTGCTTTTGCGGAAAAACTTGCCAGCTGGCTACACTGGCCACTTGAATTTGCGCAAGAACACTGACGATCTAATGCATGATAGTCAGTGTTCTTGCGCAAATACAATGACTCTCCCGTTTGGGAAAAATCCCTCTTGCGCAAATGCTTTTGTGCAAGAGGGCCAATGTAGACAACTGAGAACCGTTTTGCACAAAAAAGCCCAGATGGAGAAAATGGCAATCGGGGCTTTCTTGCGCAAAACGGCGTCTAGATTGGCACGGACACTTTTCCGCAAAAAGTGCTTTTGCCCAAAAGCGTCCGTGCCAATCTAGACGCTCTTTTCCGCAAATGCTTTTAACAGAAAAACTTTTCTGTTAAAGGCATTTGTGGAAAATCATGCCAGTCTAGACGTAGCCAACTGTGTTTAGCTCTCATTCAGGTACTGTGAGTGTTGACAACTGTGTTCAGACATGGCAAAGTGAAAGCAGTTCAGTCTCCAATCCATGCATAGGGAATCATCAGCTTCTCTCCTAACATTACTGATAAGGGTTCTAATAAGGCACAGCTATTTATTCATCATGTGGACACCTGTCCACTAGGAAATAGATTGAGAACACCTGCTCATTTCACACAGGTCAAATTGCCATCACTAATTACTTTTATCATTAAAAATGTGGGTTACACATCAACCAGTGGGCAGGAGATGAAAGGCTTAACTTCTTAGCTCCTGAGGCATCCAACACCAGATCTGTTAGTCTGACAAATTTAATATAGATTGCTATCAAAGTACACTGCATACTTAGTAGTATTTGCAATTAGCTTGTCCTTAGATATTTTACTAAACAAATCATATGAGTATAGTGATAATAAAACTGCCCCAGTTACCCAGATACAGTTGATAAAAGTAACAGCACAACAGCAAAATATTGTAAGAAAAGCAATTTCATGGTACTTTGTGCTAGTGCAATTTTGTAACCCAATCAACCCATTCTGTGGATGACTATGTAGAAAGGGGCAGAGGCAATAATTAACATGAAAGGTCCCCCCCAAAAAATGGAAGTGTCAGAGAGAACAAAGCAGGGATAAAAACAGCCAAATCAGATTTTAAAAGACAATATTAACCATGTACAGTAAAACTCCAATGGTCCGGCATCTGATGGTCCGGCACCATCAGGAACCTGAAAGTGCTGCGGGCAGCCGGACCATTGGAGCTGCTCTGCCCCTAGCTTCCCTGATTCAGCCGCTGCTAAAACTGACCAGCGGCTGAATCGGGAAAGCCGGGGGCAGAACAGCTGGAGCGCTGCCCCTCAGGGCTGTGGGACCAACCCGGCAGCACCCCAGCTGTCCCCGATTCAGCCGCTGCTGAAACTGACCAGCGGCTGACTCCAGGAAGCCTGGGGCAGAGCAGCTCTGCCTCGGGCTTCCTGGAGTCAGCCGCTGATCAGTATCAGCAGCGGCTGACTTGGGGACACCCGGGGCAGAGCAACTGGGGTGCTGCCGGGTTGGTCCAGTAGTGCCAAGGAGCGGCACTGCCGGACCAACCCGACAGCACCCCAGCTGCTCTGCCCCAGGCATTCCCAAAAGCAGCTGGGGTGCTGCCGGGTTGGTCTCGCCGCACAAAGGGTTGGCGCTACCAGACCAACCTGGCAGCACTCCAGATGCTCTGCTGCAGGCTTCCCCAATTCAGCCGCTGCTGAAACTGACCAGCAGCAGCTGAATCAGGGAAGCCTGGGGCAGAACCGGACTATCGGAAGGGGGGGGCTATGAGGGGTCTGGGGCGGCATCCCCCCCACCCCACCCTAGACCCCTCATAGCCCCCCTTCCGATAGTCCAGCATATCTGATAATCCGGCACCCCCTGGGTCCTAAAAGGTGCCGAATTATCGGAAGTTTACTGTGTTTTGATAGGCACTTCATACTAAAAATCTAAATAATAGTATAGAGTGTTATGTTTAAATCATGTGAGAATTAACTAATGTAACCAGGATGACCACCACCAAAATTAAATTAGGAGTTACGTATTTTCTTTAAAGACAAATGCCAATCCTTTCTTATTTACCCCGTTACCAAAAAGTAGGCAGAGTGACATTGCTATACATGGTACCTATCAGATGTTTTTGGCCTTGTTTTTGTATCCCTTGTACTCCCCCATTCACCCACTGTTTCTCACTCACTCCTTGCATCATGTCTGAAATTTCAGAGGGGTAGCTGTGTTAGTCTGTAACTGAAAAAAACTTAAAACAGAAAAAGTCCTGTAGCATCTTAGAGACTAACATAAAATGTAGATGGTATCATGAGCTTTCATGGGCACAACTCACTTCTTCAGATGAACAGCGTTAAGAGGTCCAGGGTACAAATAAATAGCAGAGAAAGAGAGGGGGAATGGGGAGGGAAGAGAAGAGGAAAAATATTATCAGCTAGAGTGTACATGCTAAATGAGGCTAATAGAGTGGGCTCTAAGTATTCTAAGTACGTGGTGCTTAACTTTTTACGTCATATGGCTGTGGAATGCAGCGGCCCATCAAAGGTCTTTGTTCAGACTTTGGTTCAAAGTGTCATACTTGTAAATGAAACCAAGATCTGCAGCTTCTCGCTCCAGCTGGTTTTTTAAATTGCTTTGTAATATAGTCATTTTTAGATCCACTAGTGAATGCCCAGGCAAACTGAAATGTTCCTCAACAGGTTTGTGTGTGTTACCATTTCAAATATCTGATGTGTGTCCATTAATCCTTTGTCTTAGAGACTGTCCAGTTTGGCCAATATACATGGCAGAGGGGTATTGCTGGCATTTCATGGCATAGATCACATTGGTGGATGTACAGTTATAGGAGCATCTGATGTGGTGGCCTATGCGGTTAGGTCCTGTGATGATGTCATTTGTATAGATGTGTGGACAGAGTTGGCACCGGAATCGATTGCTGGAGTAGGTTTCTGAATGAGTATGATGGCAGTGTGCCATGGGGTTGCTGGAAAGAATTTGTTTGAGGTTAGGAGGTTGTTTGTAGGCGAGGATTGGCCTCTCCCCCAACACTTGTGAGAGTGAAGGATCATTTTGCAGGAAAGGTTGTAGATCAGTGGTCCCCAACCTTTTGGGGCTGCCGGGCACGCGCATGCGCCAGGGCACAAGAATGGCTCAGGCCGGCCCTGGTCACTAGGCAGGCGCACATAAATGCCCCGGTGGGCACCATGGCACCCGCAGGCACCGTGTTGGGGACTACTGTTCTAGATTGTTGTTGATGCACTGGAGAGGGTTAAGTTGAGGGCTGTAGGTGATGGCCAGTGATGTTCTGTTTTCTTTGTTGGGCCTATCTTGAAGACTCTGATGCCTGGGTACTCGTCTGGCTCTCTGTCCACACATCTATACAAGCAACATCATCACAGGAGCTAACCACATAAGCCACAGCATCAGAGGCTCATATAACTGCACTTCCACCAATGTGATCTATGCAGCAGGGTACTTAAGTATTCTAAGAGATCACCCTGATAGCCTCATTTAGCAGGGACACACTCATTGACAATATTTTCCCTCTTCCTCTTTCCCTCCCCATCCCCTCGCTCTCTCTGCAATTTGTACCCTGGACTGCTTAACTCCATTTATCTGAAGAAATGGGTAGTGCTCATGAGACCAGCTACATGCTTTGTTAGTCTCTAACGGTACGTCTAGACTACAGGGTTTTGTCGACAGAAGTTTTGTCGACAGATACTGTCGACAAAGAGTGTCTAGACTACATTCAGATCTGTCGACAAAGCAAGCTGCTTTGTCGACATAACTGTGGACGCAAAGGACAGTTTAGATGCAATAACGTCTTCTGTCGACAGAACTGTTGACAAAAGGCGTTATTCCTCGTAAAATAAGGTTTACCAGCGTCGACAAAACTGCTGAGTTCTGTCGACGTTATGTTGACAGAACTCAGCGGTACTGTAGACGCAGATTTAGGCTATGTCTAGACTACATGCCTCTGGCGACAGAGGCATGTAGATGAGGCTACCAGGCATAGGAAAATGAAGTGGCGATTTAAATAATCGTCGCTTCATTAAAATTTACATGGCTGCCGCGCTGAGCTGACAAATAGCTGATCAGCTGTTTGTCGACTCAGCGCTGTAGTCTGGATGTGCGGGTGTCGACATCAAAGGCATTTGTCAACCACCCAGATAAACCTCATCCCAGGAGGTTTACCTGGGTGGTCGACAAATACCTTTGATGTCGACACCCACGCATCCAGACTATTGCGCTGAGCCATGTAAATTTAAATGAAGCGGCGATTATTTAAATCGCCGCTTCATTTTCCTATGCCTGGTAGCCTCATCTACGCCTCTGTCGCCAGAGGCATGTAGTCTAGACGTACCCTTAGTTTTGTCCACAAAACCCTGTAGTCTAGACACACACCCTGATGCTACTGGACTATTTGCTGTACGTTTTTTTCATGTCAGAAACGTAGCTGGGAAACTCGTGGGCGCCGCGGCTGCGCGTGCTGGCAACTCTGCCGAGTGCCGGTGCGGCCTTTTCGGCACCTTTCCGAATCTACTGGTCACTAAGTGCAAGCGCGCGCTCCCGGGCACGGCGGCACCCCGGCCACGTGCGCACCGAGCCCGCCCGCGGCTCTGTGCGCCAGGCATACGGGCACTGAACGCACGTGTGTCCCCAGCGCGTGTCCAGCACCCTGGGTGGCTCTCCGGCCAGCCTGGCCCAAGGGACCCGCGCAAGGGCCTAGTCCCCGCTCGCAAGGCCTCTCCGCCAGGGGAGTCGCCTCCCCGCGGGTGGCAGAAGCGCCGGGAGGGCCCCTTAGAGCCGCGTGCCTGGAGCGGGAGCGGTCCCAGCAGCTCGCGTAGCAGCAGCTGCCACAGGCCGCCGTCGCTCCCGCCTCCTGGGCTGCTCCTCCCCGCAAGTCCCGCCGCCTGTCCCCGCCTCCCCCTCCCTTCTCGGCCGTCGGCCCCCGGGTTTCCTGCTGCTGGCGGAGGCCGAGGGAGAAGGTGGCGGTGGAGGCGGTGGACGGAGAGAAAACGCCGCGGAGCGGGAGAAGCGAGGCAGCTGCTGCCCGCCCACCCCCACTGAGTCCAGCGCCGCCCCCACCACCTCCTCCTTCAGCGTCTCTGCCCCTTCCCTCCCCCCAGCCACCTACCTCCCCCAGCAGCCGGGACAATAGCGCAGGGAGATGTCCTCCTCCGGCGGCCACCAGCACAGCCAGAGCCGGGCCATCCCCACCAGGACGGTGCCCATCAGCGACGCCACGCAGCTACCTCATGACTATTGCACCACGCCCGGCGGGACCCTGTTTTCCACCACCCCTGGAGGTAAGAGCGCCCCACCCCTACCTCTGCGAGCTAGGCCGAGGCATCCGTCTGTGCGCGCACCGCGCTCCTCCGTGCAACCAGCTGCGGGGCGAGGTGTGTGCAATTAACGGGAGACAGATCTGCAGCCAAGCACATGCAATTAACGTTACCCGACAGGCAGTTTTAATGGGGGCGGGGGAGAGAAGAAAGGGCATGCAGTTAAATGGGGGAGGGGAATTTGCAGAGAAAGGGGTGCATACAATTAATACTACACTGGGTGCTGTCGAGGAGAGGAAAGTGCAGGAATTGATCATATGCGGGGCAGGCGCGATTCCCACCCCGTCTGAAGCACTGGAGTTTGTTACTCCTCGTGTGGTAGGGGTCAGGAGCTCATCTACAGGATCTCCTCTTTTCCGTCTTCGCTGGAGTTCTCAAAGCAAAGGGGCATGGGCTAGTGCTTTCCAGGAGCAGAGCCTCTGGAGAAGAGCAAAGAGAAACAGTTGCACCGGAGATCACTGTAAAGAGGGAGGGGGGAGACAACAGCACGAAAAAGACTTTCCCTCTGTGCATTTAATAGTAATGTTGGGATTTGGGGGAGGGGAGGAGCTTGCTTTGGGTCTGGAGCCAGTTACACTGGATCCCAAACGCTTCCTTCGTTAGTGTGGGGTTAGTGGTGGGATATTTGTAAACAAGGCCTAAGAGGCTAGGACGAGCCCGTGACTGTTGCACAATAGGAGGGGAGGAGTAAGGGGAATTCTCCAGCAGCTGCAGCAAGGAGGGAAACGCGAACTCCGCCAAGAACTCAGACGCCCCCAGTGTGAAACCTGCCTCTGGCCCTCACCACGAGGGCGGGGGATTCCTTTAGCCCTGAGTACATCGGTGAGCGTGGAGGGCTCAGTTTAAGGAAGTGCTAGTTTTGCAGGCGAACACGGATGTAGATTATGCAGCAATCGACAGGCCTGTTCTTGGAAAACCAGGCCTGTATAAACCTATGGTTATGCCTGCTGCTCGTGTTGATTTTATCAAGAGCTCAATAGGAGCCAAAACATAGGAGCATCGGAGATCCTGTCTGTGCTTAACCGTGTCATCTTCCCACAGGCAAGGCTGTTCTGTGAAATATTCCTCCCCATTGCCCCCAAATAAAAATCGTTTAACAGCAAGTCCCATCATATGTTACATGTCTTGATAGTTGCAGAAGCCATAGAGGCTGACATACATGCAAGACAGGATTCCTGAGCTAAATATTGATTACGTTCCCCTGAGGGGGAGCTATTAGAAAAGCACTCTCAGATATTTCAGAGGCAAAGCTGTTTTGTTGTTAAATAGTCAAGCAGCCATTTCACTGTAGCTTTCAGAGACGCTTTAAAAATAATACCCTAGTTCCTGGCTTAGATCAATGGCAAAATATGTGGAAATAAATTATTAGTGGAACTCGAATCTATCCTGATTGTCAAAGAGGACTAAAATAATAATATTCAGGGCTGAAAACCTGCTGCTCTTTTGGGGTATGATATGGTTGTCTCAAAGCCCAGACCTCCTATTTCCCCTCCATTTTAGGCTCAACTTTACTTCCATTCCTGTTAAACTGGATGTTGTTTGCCCATTCATTGTTCTTTGTTTTATGCATATAAAATTATGAATTTATATAACCTACATTTCATGGATGGGTAGTCAGTGAATACATGAATTCTACATCATTTAAGTCTTGCTCTACTCTCTTTTTCTTGCACCTATAACTTTTCTCTGTTGACTGTAAACATGTTTGTGTCTGTTA
Source organism: Pelodiscus sinensis (assembly GCF_049634645.1). Taxonomy (NCBI): domain Eukaryota; kingdom Metazoa; phylum Chordata; order Testudines; family Trionychidae; genus Pelodiscus; species Pelodiscus sinensis. The sequence goes on along the minus strand of NC_134718.1, from coordinate 32,054,778 downwards.
TTGGTATCTGCTAAAGAAGCAAACCTATCTTGACTTTATCATTTGCTGGATTTGCAGATGGCTATAAAAATGTAAACATTAGTATAACTTTTTTGTGGTTGCCAGAAAGTAGCAAAGACAGCTCAGTGGTGTGTGCATTTCACAGGCCAAGACTGATTAAAATTGCTGGATCCCCTTGTGTATCCTTCCTCCATATTAGGTATTTTAAAACTCGTTCTGGCTATTAAACTATGAAGTGGGGTCTTGCTTCTGTTGTGATATTTTGTGTTGGCAGGAGGTGACTTGCCGTTAAAAATTATTTGTAAATGAAGGAGAAAAATGAAGGAGAAAAATAATTATTATTAGAAGTATATGCAGAATATGACATAGAACCTGGATAAGAGGAACATAATATTAGCAAATGAGTGTAACACACATTCTTGTTCAGAATTTACTGTGGGTTGTGAAATACCTACTTGATGTGGCATTGTAGAATGTATTATACTGCTGGTACCGAATCTTTTAAAGCAGTGGTCTCCAACCTTTTTACACCCATGATCACTTTTTAAATGGCAGGGCAAGCCAAGATGTACCCCATCCCTTCCCTAAGACCCCATCCTCTCCTTTCCCTTCCTCTTCACCATTTGTTGTCCCCAACCCTTACTCACTCTCACTGGGTTGAGACATGAGATGCGGGCTTGGGGTGGGAATAAGGGATTTGGGTGTGTGGGAAGGGGTGAGAGGTGCAAGCCCTGGGAGGGAATTTGGGCGCAGGAGGAGGTGGAGAAGGGGATGCTGGCTCAGAGAGGGGACTCCAGGCTGGAGAGTGTTGTAGTCAGGTGGAGGGTCAGGGTGCTGGAGCAAGCCACGGGCTTGTGGATGTGGGGGTGCAGGAGTTTGGGTTGGAGTATATGAGGGGCTCAGGGCAGGGGGGATTAGGTCAGCTGTGGCCAGCCCGCGGCTCTCCCTCCCCCAAAAGTGTGACTCATGAAGCTGCTCTTAGCCCACCCCAAATGGCCCCTAGTACCTCCTCCCCAGCTTTCCTGTGATCACCAGGTTGGTGATTCAAGATGGCGACCATCGACAGGAGCCTAATATGCCAGAAAGCCTAAGATTGCTTGCTCCTTAAAGGGGCGGCCTCTTTTTTTTTTTCTTTTTTGCTTGATAATTCTGTGAGACTTCGCATTTTTTCCGCGGCTCTCTTTGTTAAATGAATTGGCCACCCCTGGATTAGGTGTATAATGGGCTCAGGGCATAGGTTTGTTGTGTGTGGATGGTGCAGGAGTGTTGTGGCACAAAACTGGGGATGTGGGTGGTGCAGGAATTTGGGGATGTGAGGGGCTCTGGGCAGGGGGTTCAGGTGTATGATGGATTTGGGTATGTGGGTGGTTCAGGAGTGCTATGATGTGTGGTCAGATGGGGGCTTGGCCCCAATTGGGGACTTGTTGGCCAGGCTTCATTTTTAAATAAAATACTATGTCCAACACAAAACATTTCAGCATTGTCTTTATTTATGGGAGGAACGGGGAACTTGTTTTGGGTAAGGGGCCATTGACCCACAGAAAAATCAGCTGGGGACCACACAAGCGAGATGCAAAAAAACAACCCCTCCAAAAATCCCCCAAGCCTCACTGATGTGGCCCCAGCTGAGACACCTCACTCCCCTGTCACTTCTGCCCCATGGTGAGAGAGGGTAGGTCGGACTGAGGTTCAAGGCCTCAGGCCAGATTAACCCTTCTGTGGGTTGCAGGGTTAGTGGATTTTTGTCCCCAGGCTCTGAGGTGGGGCCAAAAATGAGGGAGCCAGTGTGCGAGACCGGGCTGCCAGTGAGTGGTATAGGGATGAGGGTGCAGAATGTGAAAAGTAGGGTACAGGAGCAAGCTGAGGGTAGGTGTCTGGGCAGGACAGGATGGTGGTGGGAGTCTGTCTAGGGAGCAGCAGCGGGATTCTGGTGGGGGTCTGGCCTGGGGCCATGGTGTTGGTGGCCAGGGTCTGGCCTGGTGACAGGAGCTTAGTGGGGGGCCTGACCAGAGGGCAGGAGCAGGGTGCTGGTGCGGGTTTGGCCAGAGAGCAGCATCAGGGTCCAGGTGGGTGTCTGGCTTGAAACCAGAGGTCAGGTGCTGGTGGGAGTCTGGCCAGGGGGCAAGTGACAGGGTTCTGGTGGGGGTCTGGCCAATGGAAGGGGGCAGGTGCTGGTTGGGGATCTTGCCAGGGAGCAGCAGCAGGATCCTGGTGAGTGTCTGGCCTGGGGTCAGGGGCTAGGGTACTGGTGGGGGTGTGGGCAGGGTACTGGCGGGGGTCTGGCCAAGGGAGAGGGGGCAGGAGCAGCTCGGCTGGTACCTGGAAGTCTCCAGGGATGAGACTCTCTGGGGCAGGATCTGCTGGCAGCGCTGGAAGAAGCCCAAGTGAGGCTCCTTTAAGAAATCCAGCTGTTCCAGATCATGTGCCACCATCTTAACTACACGCCCCACCCTCCTCGCTGCCTTCCTGGAGCACGTGGAAGGAAGGGAAGACAAGAAAGCTTGTGCGTTCACTGTTGTGAGCGGGGGAGGAGTGCACACTTTCTTGTCTTCCCTTCTTTCCTTGTGCTGCCTTCCTTTCTGCGGCATGGCAGAGAAGTCCTGAGGCTCCACACCAGATCCGGCTCTGGATCTGGCATGGAGCCGCAGGGCTTCCCCCAACCCCACCCCCCATGCCGCAGGAAGCCGGAGCTAACTATTTTTGCAGGAGGCTGTAGTACCATCTCAGTCTCCTCATTTGGGGTGGAGGGCGCTGGGAATACTGCCTCGCCATTGTCTGGCAGAGCCCCCACAATCGACAAGTCAATCGTGAGCAACTGGTTGGTACCACAGTTTTAAAGATTTATGGATGATGATTTTAAAAACTTCATAAAATGACACAATTTTTTAGAAGGTAAAGAATATCAATATTTGACCTCAGAGGTTTGTGCTAGTGTACAGTATGGTTCTGTTGTGTTAAGAGTAGGGTTTCTGGACTTTGTGTTCCTATTTTTCCTTAGCTTACATTTTAAAAATTATTCTGGGACAAGAATACCCCACAGGAGCTTCACATCTGTACTTTTGCTGTCCAGAAGCACCAGAATGAAATCGACTGGAATCTGTTTGCTGCTTCTGCTGCAGAATATAAACAGGAGAAAGAGAGGCACAAAGGGTTTTGGATGGATGCTTTAGAATTTGGGGTGCAGAGGAAAGCTGAGCAAGTTTGCCTTGTCTTCCACATCACACCCCTTATCTTGCATTACACTTCCCAGCAGGACCAGCAGAGTGCAGTTGACTGGAATAGTTAGTTTCACTTTGTCCTTCTTTGTGCCTTGGTGGGCTTATAGAGGAGTTAAGTTCTGCCTTGTTCAGCCTGGTGTGGTCAGGAAGAAGTAACATTTAGATAGAACATGTTCATTGGGAGATCCCAGAATCACACAACAAAAAGAGGCACAGTTAAATAAATATGAGGAGACATGCACAGAAGAAATGGGAAAGGAAATTATGAAAATAAAGGGTGGGAGGAGATACATTTTTAATTAAATCAAAGCGTGAGTGAGAGGGAAAGAGAGGTGAACCTCAAAAATAAACTCATCTTTCTGTAAAATATATGAATTTAAAAAGCAGTAAACTTCTTCCTCCTCATGACTCCTGCAACAAGCCACATTGTCAGATGTGACAGTTCAGTGAATGGTTCAGTGATTCTGAGAGTCCCAAAAAGAAAATGATGTTAAGTGCGAATTAGTATGTTGCATTATTTCGTTACTTAATATTTTGTACTTTGTTAAAACTTTACAGGGTCAAATCCGTGAACACTGAACAATACTAATGCTAAGTAATTTTTCACACAGTTCACATTTTCCTTTCCTCCTCTCCTGCTTCCATTCAGTGTGTTCTTGATGGTTTTATTTTCAGGGCTCGCCAAACCACGGCGAGCCCCGCTCGCCAGCCATGCTATCCGGCAATCTGCGCATGTGCAGATCGTTCTGCGCATGTGCAGATCGCCCGAACTCGGCTCTTCCGGGTTGCAATCTACTCGTCACAGGCAAGTAGATTGTATTATTTGTCAAGCCCTGTTTATTTTAATGGAGTATTTGAATATTCAGGTTATAAATAAGTCAGTGGTAGCTGCATCTGGATGCCTTTTAAATGGATCACTCAGAGAAATAAAGGAGCTATGGCTTTAGCTTGAGCCCATTGTACTATAGGAGGCCCCTTCTTTACGACAGCCCGATTTACGACCTCCCGCACTTATGACCTTTTCCATAAGTGCGGAAGGGGCTGAAATCCTCCAACTTACGTCCTCGGCCCCCGCATTTACAACGGCGTACAACGCCTGTCGTAAATGCGAGCTCGAGATACGACACCCCCGACTTGCGACGCTATCCCCGGAGCCGATCGAGTCGCAAGTTGGGGGCAGCCTGTACAAGCAGACACTGAAAACGTCTTTGTCCCACACATGCTGCCAAGGTATCTTAATCGTAATCTTTAGTCTGCTATAACACTTTTGTGCTCTGCACGTACCTAACATTACAGGTGGTTCTGCCACTTAGTACAGATCTGTTTTGTATCTGATGTCGCTGTTTTGATCTTTCATTTGGCAGTGTCTGCATAAGTATCGAATTGTGTGCTTATTTTTGTGATGTCAAAATATCCCTGGTGTTTAGGATAGTGCCATCACTCTGCACTTAAAACACATTTCATCCAAGAATATCAAAGTACATTACAAAGATGGGAAATACTACTGTATTATATCAGAGCAGGTAAGACAGACAACTGTCAGGTATGATCTAGATCAGGCTCGGGCAAAATATGGCCCACAGGCCGGATCTGGCCGTCAGAGGCAGAGGGGAGCCCCAGGCAGGTTCCCCAGCTTATCCTGCGCACTGTGCAGAAATGCAGCTGCAGAGCTTCATTTCTGTTTCAAAACTGGAGGGGGCGGGGAGTTTTAGGAGCCGCCCCGTCTCCAGCACATTCCCATTGGCCGGTTTCTGGGAGAAACCGGCCAATGGAAGGTGCTTGTTAGAATAACAGGCAACTAAGAAGAATCACGCCCTCTCTCCTGGGCTCAGTTATTCATGAAGCACATGGCCAGGCAGGCTGGGCTGGCTGGGAAACATTTTAAGCTAGGCAGGCAGGCAGGAAGGGGGCTAGTTTGGCAGCCACAGCCTGCTTCTGGCACCCCAGCCCTTTCCTGCCCCAACTTTCTGCCCCCTGTACTCAACATACCCAAACTCTCTTACACCCTCCCTCCCTTCCCCCCAGATCTGACACCCCAGTCTCCTGCCCCACATCACAATCCCCTCCTATCCTAGGTCACATCCCAAGCCCCTGCACTCCAGTCCCCTGCCCTAGGTCACAACCAGCTGCTTCATCCCAATTCCCTCCCAGACTCCAGTCTCCCTCTTGCACCCCAGTCCCTTACCCCAAGCTTCTTTCTGCACCCAACCTCCATTCCAGACCCTGCATCTTCTCCATTAATATCATGGAAGAGTGTGGCCCTCGACCACTTTCCAAAATCTTGGAGTAGCCCCCCCATGAAAAATTATTGCCCACCCCGATCTAGATGGTATTGGTCCTGCCATGAAGGCAGAGGACTGGACTTGATGATCTCTCAAGGTCCTTTCCAATTCTAGTATTCTATTATTCTATGATTAATCTCTATTTTACAGATTGGGCTCAGTTTTCTTATGAGATTAAGTGTTTTACCAAGGTTTATAAGAGAGAAGTGGCGGTGTCAGGCATAGACCGAAACAACTCCCCAGTTCCCTGCTCCATAGAATTGTTGCCTTCCAGTAAAATACACCCAAAACAACGGATCACTCTTAGGGATGTACTAGTGTAGTTGATTAACCAATTAATCAACGGGCAAAAGTTTATAGTTTAATGCTATAGACTACACACATTCTCTCCCGCCAGTAAATTTTTTAGCGGGCTGGCCAGCAGCCCTGCTCAGAGCCTGCTTGCACTGGGTCTGCTGCAGCTCTGCATTTAAAGTGTATTAGGAGCTAGGTGGGAAGGCAGCCCAGCTCAGTTCCGGCTCAAACCAGGTCTAGGAGCTCAGCCCCCAGCGTCCCACACAAGGGCTGCTGCCACCCTGCGCTGTTGCTTCTGCATCTGAGGCAGTAGTGTGGGACAACAGGCATCCAGTCTGCGAGGAAAGCTAGTTTTTAAACTGGCTCCTCATACAGATCAGCTCCTGCCTGGCACACTGCACTGCTGCCTCTGTATCAGAGGCAACAGTGTGGAGTGGTAGGGGGCTCCTTGGGAGTGGGATCAGAGCGCACTGGCTGCTGGCCCCACTCCCGGGGACTATAGAATAGTTGAGTAAGCAATACAAATTCATAAGGTTAATCGACTAGTCAATTAATCAATATTTACCATCCCTATTCACTGTCAGTGTTCCCTCTAAATTTTTATGTCTATGTGCAAAATGAATTTTGACACATCACCTCCATATTGGTGCACATACCAATATTCATTCTGCACATGTACAGTCTGTGGTGGGGATGGGACTGAGGGGTTTGGAATGTGGGAGGCAGCTCAATGTTGGGGGAATGAGGGACTGAGGATGAGGTGTTTGGGGGGCAGGAGGGAGCTCCAGATTGGGGCCAAAAAGCTTGGAGTGTGGGTGGGGGCTCAGGGCAAGAGGATGGAGTGGAGGGATGGGGTCTGGGCAGAAGTTAGGATGAGGAGGGGCTCAGGGTTTTGGTGTGAAGTCTAGAAGGGGCTATGGTGGTGGAGGGGGCTCAAGACAGGGCATTGAGCATGAGAGGCACTTACATGGGAGCAGCTCCCATTAGGTAGTGGTGTGGAGCAGGTAACTCCATGCTGACCCATGCTCATTTGCAGATACTGCCCCCCGCAGTTCCCATTGGCCATGATTCTCAGCCAATGGGAGCTGTGGGGACAGAGCTTCCCGGCGCTCGCAGAAGACAGCAGTACACGGAACTACCTATTGCCCCCTCCTCCTCCCCAAAAAAGTGCTGCCCCAGAACACAGAGGCTTTACAAGTTGCAGCCCCTAAAACAGGCCTGCACAACTCGGAAAGTGGTGAGGGCTATATTACTCCAAAGAAAACAGCTGCGGGACACAAGTAGGGTTTCCAGATGCTCTCCCAAAAAATACCCAACACTCAGGCTTTTTGTCGAGCAAAAAAAAAACAACAACCCCACACCGCCTGGCTTCAGCATGCAACCACAGGAGGCTTTCATCCAGTGCCCAGCCAGAAATTCAGAAAATACCGGACATTGCACATGTCCGATATTTTCTGAATTTTTTTTACCGGGCAGAGATCGCAAATACTGGGCTGTCTGGTACAAAACCGGACAGCTGGCAACCCTAGCTGCAAGGGTAGATTTGGGAGGTGGGTGATACTTTATTAAGAATTTTTCAATTAAATCAGGCCTGCACAACATACGGCTCCCAGTGACCTTACCCTCTCCTCTCCCAGCATTACCCTGTCCCCCCTCCCACTGACTCCTCCCCTCCTGCCCCTTTGCTCATTGTTTCCACTTGGCCCCCTGGCATTTGTCTCTCCTGCACCCTGTCCCTTGGTGCCTTCCCCTTTCTCCTGACCTGTCCCCCTCCCCTCAGAACAAGCCCTTCCCCTCCCCTACCTTGCTTCTGCCTTCCAGTTTGCGGGGCTGCCAGAGCCTTTTTGAATCCAGCAGTCGCCGGCCGTGACGTCACGATGCCACATCACACCAGCGTCCTGGCGTCTGCCGGCGTCCCGCCCTCTGGCTCGCGCCCTGCCTCCTTGCACAGGAACTGCTCACAGGCAGCCCGGTGGCAAGTATCGCCGCACTTCCCCCTCCCCGGCGGCGCTCCGCTCCTCCGCCCGGCCAGCGGATCGGATGGGGCCACATCGCCTGTAGTTGTCACGGGCTGCACAGTGAGCCCCTGCGGGCCGCATGTCGTGCAGTCCTGCCCTAAAACCTCTTTAATATGGCCTGGCTGCTGGCTCCGGAGGAGCCCATTTCTTGCCTGGCTGCTGCACTTCCTGTCGGAGAGTTCCTTCAGCCTCAGAAAGGAGATGGCGCAGCCAGAAGAGATATGCACTCTTCTGGCACCAGCAGGGCAAGCAGGGAGCTGCTGTGGCAGGGGAGAAGGAGCCTCCCCCATCCACAGCAGCCCTGAATCTCTTCACAGGGCTTATTAGGCAGCTGTGTGGCTGTTCACTTACTTTGCACATTTGGACAGAAATCACTGTCAGGTCTATTTACCTGTTTTCCTTATTTTTCTGTCCTCACTGTTATGCAAGAGCCCTCTGTATTGGAAACATTTTGAGTGTGGCTGAGGACACCTATAAGGGATAGGGAATTAGGGATGTAAGCAACTAGTCGACTAGACAACTATCCAATAAGCAAAAGATTACTGGATAGGCAGTCCCTCAACTAGTTGCTTCCTTCCACCCACCTCCACCCACACCCGTTGCCTTTGGGAAACAGGAGCCAGTGTGGGGGGAGCTGGCTTAAAAGCGAGTTCCCCCAGCATCGTCTCCACGGGGGGCAGGTCAAGCTGGCGGGTAGCAGGAATTGGGTACAAGTCAAGAATCAGCTGATTCCCAGCTCGCTCTCAGTCCCAGACACTGCACCTCTGCTTTTTAAATATATTAAGAGCCTGTTGGTTGGGGGACCCTGCGCAGGTGGGGACAGCTAGTTCCTGGCTTGCGCTGGGTCCCGTGCTGCATTTTAGTCTTTTGAATGTACATTTTAACGTCTAAAGCGCAGCAGGGTGAACCTTGCACGAGCTGGGACAGCTGATTCTCTGCTTGTGCTGGGTCCCTCCTGCTACACTTTAGCCTTTTAAATGTAATAATAGCCAACAGGTTCTTAATGCATGTAAAAGGCAGAGCAGCAGCGGGGTTAGTTCCCTGGCTAGGAGCTAATCCTGCTGCGGCTCCCCGCTTATTGACTAATCGACTAGTCAATGGAAAATCCATCAACTAGTTAATTAAACTATATTTAACTTACCTGTAGGGAATGTGCGGAAACAGAATCCAAGTTGGGCACTTTGGGAACATTAGCAGCCAACAGAAACTAAGGACCAGCAACACAGAATTCTGAATGAGGATACGGAGGCTTTAGCTAGGATAAATTCTCCCATTTGTACAAAGTCCCTTCTGTTTTCTGGAAACAGCTGCCTGTCCTTTTGAGTTCATGGTGGTACTTTAATTTGAAAGCTTTGACTGTACCTTGTCACCTGTCATGGACATTGAATGTTTTCCCACATTGACAGAAATCGTTATATGAAAGAGATCTTACCTTTAATAACCTTCCTTCTGCAGAAGGCTTCTGGCACTGTTTTGAGGTGAGCCAGTGCTTAATATTTCTGCCTTCAGCCTCTCTTTGCAGCAAGTCTGGGCCTGCCACCAACAGAGGCTGATCCACACCAGCAGCTCCTGTCTGTGGAGGTGGGGTCCATGCTCCCTGCAGACAGGGGCTGCTGTCACGGTGCAGTCTCTGTCTCCAGGGAGCTCAGAGCCCCGCACAGACATGGACTGCTGCCACCCTGTGCTGCTGCCTCAGTGTTGGGAGCTGGTGTGTGTGGGAAGCTGTTTTTTAAAAATGGCTCACCTTGTGAACCAGCTGCCTCCTGCCAACTCACACTGCTGCTTCTGATACAGAGGCAGCAGTACGGAGTGGCAGGGGGCTCCCTGGGAATGGGCCTGGGAGCACACTGGCTGCTGGCCCCACCTTCAGGGTCTGTTGAGAAACATTTTATGTGGTTAAACGACTATTCAATTACACGCCATCTAACATCCCTGAAATGTAGCGACAATGGCCCACCAGGGACTAACTCTGGCAAACTGTTGCCATTTTATTGCGCACCCCTGCATTAGCTCATTTGGCCACAGCATGACACTAGGAGATCATGTTCAGTTGGTTAGCTGCCATGCCCGCCTAAATCTTTTTCAGTCACTGCTTCCAAGGATAGAGTCCACCGTCCTGTAAGTTTGGCCGCCTTCTTTTTTCCCCAGATGTAGATGCACTCATAAGTGCATGTGATTTGTGTGTGTCCAGTTTGCTGTGTAATGTACATATGGATTGCATGGATAAATTACTACTCTGGACTTTATTCTGCTTGCACATTATAAATGTGATCAAGTCATGATTACTTGTACCTAAGCTACCATTAAATTTAGTTCTGTGATCGGTGCCTTTGCCCTTTTATTTGTTAGGACAAGCTCTAATATAGAATTCACCCATCTTGGCTGCAACACTTTTTAAGTTAGGAATCTGCCCTCTGTAATGCTTAGAAATTCCAAGGATGTTTTAGTACTGGCACCATGAGAGCTCTAGCATGTCACTAAAGGTATGTCTAGACTACACGCCTCTGTTGCCAGAGGCGTTTAAATTGACATACCGACATAGTCAATGAAGCGGGGATTTAAATATCCCCTGCTTCGTTAGAATAAAAATGGCCACCACGTTGTGCTGGCTCAGCAGTTTGTCAGCACAAAGCGGCAGTCAAGACAGGGATCAGTTGGCAAGGAAAGCCTTTGCCGACCGATCCTGTAAACCTCGTTGCACAAGGTATAAGTGATCGGTCGGCAAAGGCTTTCCTTGCTGACCAATCGCCATCTTGACTGCTGCTTTGTGCCAACAAACAGCTGAGCTGGCACAACACAGTGGCCATTTTTATTCTAATGAAGCGGGGGATATTTAAATCCCCGCTTCATTGACTGTCGGTATGTCTAATTTACATGCCTCTGGTGACATAACTGTAGATTGGAATGCCATGGGATCACACTTTCCTTTCCTGCTCATCATACAAAGATGAGTAAGAAAGTGGTCCTCCTGTTTCCCAGTGTGATTTGTTTGTCGCAAACACCAACTAGTAACCTGTTTTATGCTTTCGGTGTTAGGGCATTGATCCATTAATCCCTCAAGATCATTATCTTCTCAGTTATCAGAGATTTGGAAACAGATAATGCCATTTTTATATAGTGTCATTTCCTGTCCCCTCTTCCTCACTTAATCCTTCCTAAATGGGCTCATCACAGGTAATAGTAACAGTGGGCAGGTGCTGACATCACAAAATCTGTTGCCATGATTGGCACTCATGGGTATAGAAGCCATACCCTGTCCTTTTCCCTCACCATCCCACCAGGTTACACTAGAACCGTGGTCACCAACAGGTCGATCGAGGCGTCCTGTCCGCCCCGCCCCCATTTCCCTCCCACCCCCAAGAAGCCCCACTACTTACCTCAAGTGAAAATGGAGGTAGTGTCGGCTTCCCGGGGATGGACAGAAGTCCCGCAGCTTAGCGCCACTTCCGGCGATTCTGGAAGTGCACTAGCTGCTCTGCTAGGTGTACTGCGGGAGGGAGCATTGGCTCCCTGCACCGCACATGAGGGGTGAGTCAGCCCCGGGGGAGGCGCGCAAGGGGTTTTCTGCCACGCGCGGGGCGGTTGGCCTCGGGGCAGGCATGCACGTGGGGCTTTCCTGCGCTGGGAGGGTTGGCCCTGGGGTAGGCACACGCTGGTTTCCCTCGGCGGGGGGAATCCTGGGAGGAGGCAGATGCAGGGGACTCTCTGCCTCCACTGGCACCCCATTCCCCAGCCACAGAACTCTGTCCCCACTCCCCTGTCCCCAGCCACAGAACACTGTCCCCACTCCCGTCCCCACTCCCCGAACGCTATCCCCACTCCCCTGACCCCAGCCACAGAACTCTGTCCCCACTCTCCTGTCCCCATTCCCCTGACCCCAGCCACAGAACACTGTCCCCACTCTCCTGTCCCCATTCCCCGAACTTTGTCCCTATTTCTGTCCCCACTCCCTGAACTCTGTCCCCACTGGCACCCTGTCCCCAGCTGCAGAACCCTGTCCTCTTCCCTCCCAGCACCCTGTTCCCTTTCCCCTGCCCCGAGCCGCAGAACTCTGTCCTCACAAAATGTATAATTATAAATGCTTCATTTTAGATTTAAATAGCATGAATAAAAAACAGACCATTTATTTCATAACTATAAACGTGTGGTTTTAATTGTATGTATCACATAATTTAAAAATAAACTGTTTATCAGAGTGTGTAAGTAAGGGCTGGGGTTAGCAAGTGATGGACAGGAGGAGAACAGAGAGGGCGGGGCTTCAAGGAAGGGGCGGGGCGGTAGATCTTCGCCTGTTCTGAGATTTAAAAAGTGATTGTGGGTGTAAAGAGGTTGGAGATCACTGCACTAGAAGCACGTTGGAGATTGCATTATCAAGTCCATGTTGTCCTATACTATTGATAAATAGAAGACTGCTGACCAGAGCTGTCAGTCGGCACCTTTTGCAAACACTGCATTAAAAGTTGTAAAAGTTAATTATGATCAGTGAGTCTTTTTTGGGCTTTGTAGTGTCTATAATGTTAAACTTGAGCAAGTCGACTTCATCTTATTTGGTGTTCATATGGAGCTTGGGACATAGGGAATGTTGATGTTTGTTGTACAGTTTGAAAAAACACTGAAGAGTTTGAAATTAAGTTGCCTAGCGGTTCCTTCCTTTTATTGCTTCCTTGGGTAACAGAAAGAGATTGAAATGTGGAGTTGGGGAGGACTAGTTTCAATATAAGACTTATTTTGTATTCCCATTTTGAGGGCACAGTGAGTTGGCTCAAGTGTGTCAATTCTCCAGTGCTGGACATAGTTTTGACTTGAGAGCCCCTACATGTAGAATGTTTGGGGCTTTCTTTCCTATGTGGCCTGGTGACATGTATTTTTAATCTGTGCCTCTTTAAGATTGTAGGAGTAGGGTTGGGGGGAGAAGGCCTTTGAACTGAGTTACAAGGCAGGTACTCTCTGTAAATGGAACAGCAGATGTGATTGGTGTTAATATAGCTCCCAAGCCCAGATGCTTCTTTTATTTCATTTCCATTTTATTTTACCAGCTTGGTGATGAGATTCCAAGTGCCTCTTTCCTCTGAATCCTGCTCACATTGACATAACATTACCAACATGTTCTGTGTGTATTCTTACTTGCTGATTTTTCTCGTTTTGTTTCACTATGTGCTAGGTACCCGAATCATCTACGACCGTAAATTTTTGTTAGATCGCCGCAATTCCCCCATGGCTCAGACGCCACCATGCCATCTCCCAAATATTCCAGGAGTCACCAGTCCAGGTACCACGGTTGAGGATTCCAAAGTGGAAGTAAACAATCTGAACAATCATGACAGGAAACCTGCAGTGGGTAAGAGAGAATGGGTGATGGTTAATGTCTTTAAAGCTCCCTTGCTTGTCATATTAGTGGATCTTGTGCTCAGATACCATGGTGATGGGCTCATAAATACCCGAAGCCTGAAATTTAATATGTAGGTTTCCTTTGCCAGAGTTCTTTGTTTTCTGTAATGGTTCAGTAATTGTTTAAGTCTCAGGGACAGCGAAAGAGACTCATCTGGTTTCAGAAACTGGCCAATGGGATTGTGCTGGGGATGCAGCCATGAAGCACCACTCCCTCCTCCTGTCCAGGCTCACAGTTTGTGAAACACAAACAGCCCTGTGTCCACTTTTCTGAGTGGCATGCAGGGGCGGGGCAAGCAGGGGAGTCTGCCTGAGTCTCCCTGCTGCATCCATGGACTGGATCTAGTGACTTGGCAGGCCAGAACTGGCCCATGAAGGGTGTTTTGCCCAGGCATGGTCAACGGGCATGTTGTTCTTGCCGTGGTAGGAAAGCTTTTAAAAAAAATGCCGAAAGCACATTTCAAGACTTAAAACTTGTATGTGTACAAGGATGTGATTAAACAGGTAGGGTGTGTCAAGACTGGCATGATTTTGCGCAAAAGCAGCTGCTTTTGTGCAAAATCTTGCCACCTGTCTACACTGGCCGCGAGTATTTGCGCAAGAAAACTGACTTTGTATTGTACAAAATCAGTGGTTCTTGCGCAAATACTCCAACGCTCCCGCTCAAAGATAAGCTCTCTTGCGCAAGTATTCTTGCTCAAGAGGGCCAGTGTAGACAGCCACGTTAATTTCTTGTGCAAGAGAGCATCTACACTGGCACGGTTGCTTTTGCGCAAAAGCAGATCTTTTGCGCAAAGTCACATGCCAGTATAGACGCTCTCTTGCACAAATACTTTTAACGGAAAAACTTTTCCGTTAAAAGTATTTGCGCAAAATCATGCCAGTCTAGACGCAGCCGTAGCTACTTCCTGCTGTATTGTATCTCCTCATTGATAATGGCCACTGGGTGGTTTTCAGTTTTTCTTTTTCTGTAATGAGAAATGGGTAGCAAAATTCATGCTTGTAACTTCAAAGAGACAGTGTCTCTTCCAGGAATATAGCCCTTTACATATACGAATTAATATTGAGCAATAACTAGGTTATTTGCATTGACATCTAGGCTGTAAACTGATCTTCATAGAATCCTTTGGCAAATAAATTCAAATGACAAAAAAATTGTGATATTTTGGTGATTTTTTTTTTGTAAGGCTGCCAACTTGAACTAGTGATTGCTGAGACAGGGCTGTCTTCTCCTGTCTTTAATGCACATTGTAAGTGATTGCAGTATCCCAAGAAGAGCATAATCTTCCATAATGAATTATCTGATTTTGCCCCCGACTGTTGTGCAAGGTTAATTATGGGAATGAAATCTGCCATTATATTATCTGCCAGAAAATATATTAGGAAATAGGGTTTGTAGAAGTGCAGTGATTGTCTTTTCTCTTGAGGACTTCCTGAGATCTATTTGTAATGCTGCTCTTTTTTCTGTTACCAGGGGATGATGCTCAGTTTGAGATGGACATCTGATTGCCCCAGAGCGTAACCATGGAGAGGCAGCAATTCCTGATACCTGTGCATACCCGATTCTGCTAATAGGATCAATAACTGAAAGGTGGAAGAGGAGGCGGCGGCGGCGGCAGCAGCAGTCTCCATTAGACTCCCCACCTCATCTTCCAAGTGCCAAAGGATAAGAAGACTAGCTCCCCCAACCCTTCCCCTCCCCTTTGTTTTTAACCCCCATCTCCCTGTTCTGTGACTGAATGGATGCCCTTGTCAAATTGTACAGAGCTGAGGAACACGCCGAGTGGAACCTTGGCATCTCGCACTTTAGAGGCAACCCGTCAAACCGTACACAAGCGAGAACGTACCTCCATCACCAATTGGATATTTATTGCAAATAGCAAAGGGGCCAAGGACTGGTGAATTTATGCTCAGTGGAGATGATATTTTGCCTGTATCCTTCCCTTCAGCCTCATCCCAACTCACAAAGGGCTTGTGTGCACACAGCAAGTAACCGATTGTAATAAGGTGTCTCAAATACTTTTGATCACTCACATTTTAAAAATTGCAAGGAACAGTGAGAGAGAGGTAAGAGTCTCTGCTCAGTATGAGTTTCTTTTCCTCAGTGGGCAGAGCACTCACTTAGGTAACTCTGGGGGGCCCTGGTTTCTAGTCCCACTTGTGACCTTTCTCCAAGACTCTGTGTGCCCCACAATAGTAACATGTTTTCTCATCTGGAGAAGCATAATCTTAATTCATCTTGTTCCTGCACCTCCTTGATTTTCTCCTCCCTTCCGTCCTCCCCTGTGCCCTCAAACTTCCTTTGGATAATATTTCTTGATCTTATGTATATTTAGAGGAGCATGTCAGTTCATTATATTGCTACTTCCTCCTCTTTCTTTCTCTCTTTCCATCCCAGAAGCATGTCACCCAAAACTACTTTCAAAAATTTAACCCTTTATTCCCTGAGTACTTTAAGTCCATCGATGCTAAATCAAAACGTTTTTTTCTGGCCTATCAGAGAAGGTTTTATTTTATTTTATCTTCAGGACTTCCTCCTTTTGCCTGTTAGTTTCTCCTGATTTCTTTGCTATTTTACCCTGTTGTCTATTCATATTGAAGGTATTAGAGTAATGGTTAATTTCCAACATCCCTTACCTCTTTTGCATTAGGAACAGTGTTTTGCCCACTAACAGTTTTAATGAAAACACTTAATATTGAAACCTTAAACATTTATTAATACCTTCCATCAGAAGGGAAAAAGCAAATGTCAGCAAACTCTTTCTGAAGAACAGAGAGTCTGTTTTTCATCTTGCACTATCCTTCCTTTTAAAGTTCACCATGCTACTTTTATTCATTAGCGCCATTACTTTTCCGCCAAGACCCTTTGTTGGCAACTTTTATGTTCACTGCTGGGGTGTACATTGGCTGACTTGTAATATTGACCATTTACTTGTATGGGACATTTTTGTTCCATGTTTTCCAGTGCTGCTCCTGACTTGCTAAAAGGATTAGTTGAACTAGTGTGGATTTTGGCAAGAATGTGGTGCTTCCGGCCAATTCCTGTCTGGCCTAGCCTCTTGAAGTTTTTGGGAGGTTTGATTTAGTTGCTGAGGGAATTGCTCAAACTGTAGCTGGACTTGTTTCCCATTACCTGTGAGTCAGATATTTGCATAGTTCAGTTATAAATTGGAAAAGACCCTTGTTTTCTCCTTTAGTTTACAAAGGGGCACTTCACTTCTTTGCGGAAGGAAGTTTTCCTGAAAATCTCTCCCTTTTCCCTCATCCCTTCCAAATGTGAATAATGCAGGAGCCAAAACCCTTAATTTGCTCTCTCAGGAATACAGTAGACTCTGTAGTGGATGTGGAAAATACAAGGTCTTCTTAAAGCTTGGCTATGGCCAGAAAAGTGACAAAAACTACATCTCTGTTTTCTATTTATCTTCTGGCATTATTCCACCTATGTTTGGTATGAAGGATGCTATAAAAAGCTCAGTTGTACTTTGTGTTTCTCAGATCCAGTTTGCTCAGTTCAGACATTTCTAAAGTGCACTGTGAGGTCTGTCTCATATAGGAAATATTGTTTGACCTTTTTTTCCCCTTCATTCTGCTTCATGTATCACTACTACCAGTAGATTCAGAAATTTAGCAGGCAGTTTTGATGAAGCAGAACAGAATCCAGATTTACTCTGTAGTGCTGATAATACTAAAAACTTGGGTTTGTCAGTGAACTAAGCAGAGGTGATTTGGGAGAAACAGGAAAAATAAATGGGCTGCGATAAGGTATTGTTAGTCACTTTTCTCATGCTAGAGATACATTTTGTTGATAACTTCACAGCTTTATATAGTGCTGCACAGGGGTTCAGCTATTTGACAACATATTGTGCAGCCAAAAACCTGTCACAACACTGAAAATGTCTCCCTAAATGTACAGTGCAGCAAGAGCTTCCATTATGCAACTGTCCTCTTAGCTGTTGGCTGACACATGTAAAATATGGATTACAGTACTACCCCCACATCACAGGGGTATTGTGAGGATAAATTCATTAGTATTTGAGTGACCATCAGATAACACAGAAGGATGTCATGAAAGTAGAGATTGTGTTAAAAGCATCAGCATGTTGTGCAGTGACAGGTCTCTACTGTCTTTCTGCTTTCTCTCTTCCCCTGTCTCTTCTGGTTATGAAAAATGATGACTGAATTAAAAATAGTGCACTCAACAAGCTCTCTCACTTTTTGTTAATCAGTTTGGATAAGAAATTCTCACCTATTTTGCTCAGGGCTGAGTCCTGTAACATTAATGCCCGTAAGAAACTATTCCAGGTAGTCATATTGCCACACACTGTCACTTTCAGTTTCACTTTGAATTTAGATTTGGATTAACCTGTTCTCTTAGCAATCAAGTACATCTTTGATAGCGGCCATGTGGAATAGGCCTTACCTGGAATAGGCCTAACCTAACTTCCACTTTGGTGTAATCCTGGTTGAACAATCAAAATGGGTTCAGTTGTTTGATATTTAAAATGGCACCATCAAACTAAAACATGTCCTTTCCTGTTAATAAAATTGATCCAAAATATAATATAATCTATTTTTACTTCCATTAATAATCTTGTTTACTACTTCCAGTACACTTAGCTTGGAACATGAAAAATGTTCAGTTACTTTACGATTCTTAAGTCCCACATGGCTACAACTACAGGGTAACACTTACTTACATGCAGTCTGAATGCTCTTGTTAAAACTGATGGGAAGATAATAAAGATGTTCAGTTTTGTAAATGATTTATTTTATTAAACCTGAAGTTTTTGGGGTTCCAGACATTATACAGGCCAGATCTTTCTCTGCATTAGGGCAGCTTTTTATCATCCCATCAGTGCCCTTTTTAACCAGTGTTAGGCTACTGCAGGATTCTCCATGCATCGTGAGATGCTTAAGTGTGCAGAGCCAATTATAGCAGTTCGTACACTCAACTCCATTTTGCATCCAGCTCAGGAGACAAGGTTAGGACAACCATTGGCTATAGTACTGGCTTCTTGGCAGAGTTAGACTTTGTCTACACTTGCAATAGATTGACAAAACTTGTGGTTCACAGATGCTTAAACATTCTCCTCTCTAAATGACAAAAGATTTGCCGTGGCAAATGCAAATGCAAACTTTGTCAGCAGGAGCACTCTGATGGGGGCTAGAAATATTTTGTCAGCAAAAGTCCTGACACAGCCTTGTTACATGACAGTGTAGACGTACCCTTAGATCAGCGTTTTTTGTAAGCTAAGCACTTCAGCAGCCACCCTGGAGAGATTCAAATGACACCCAGCAGATTACCAGAGTGTCTATAGCTGGCAACATGCATTTCTACTGGTGGTGCACATTTGTACATAGATGGAGGGAACTCTGCCTTAGAGTAGCACTTAGACTGCTCTAATCTGTGTTATGGGTCTACCTCTGAGATGGGGGAGCAGTTTTTTCCCCCTTGCCTAATATGCACAGCTTTAATCCTTATTTTTAACCATTAAAAGAAACGGCCTGGACGATGTACTGGATTAGTGCAGGAACCTATTTCAGAATTTATCTCTAACCATAAGTAAATTTAGCAGATTCATCCTAATTCCTATTTATGCACTTCATAAAACCACAACCCAGTATGGGTTATGCTAAAAGTGCCCTAAGCCATTTTAACTGAATTAATTTTCACAATCTGCAGAATAGGGATGTAATGCTATAGACTACATGCACGTCCCCTTCCCCGCCCCCAACCAGTAAATTTTTTAGCAGGTTGGCCAGCAGCCCAGCTCAGCTCTGGCTCAGGCCGGGTCCGGGACCTATCCCCCGCTGTGGCTATGTATTCAAGTATATTAGGAGCTGGGCGTGCAGGCAGCCTGGCTCAGTTCCAGTTCACACTGGATCCAGGACCTCAGACATGCACACCCCAGACCGGGGTTCTGCCTCTTATCAGGGGCAGCAGCACAGGGTGACAAGAAGCCAGTCCACAAGAGGAGCTGGTTTTTAAACTGGCTCCCCTCATGGACTAGCTCCTGCTTGGCACCCCACACTGCTGCCAGCCCCACCCCCAGGGACTACAGAATAGTTGACTAACCAATAAGAATTCATGAGGTTACTTGACTATTCAATTAATTGATATTTAAGAACATAAGAACATAATGCAGAGCACTTTTTTTTAAAAACCAATTCTGTGAACAAAACAGTTCAAACTATCTGGTGCCTGGTCTACACTAAGGCTCCAGCTAACTTCAAAATCGGTTAGCTCAACTAATTTTAAACTAGTTGGAGGGGAGGGAGACTTCCCCGGCATATAGCAGACCAGTCTGGGATAATGGGCAGCTGCTACTCAGGAGAGGTACAGGATGAGACTGCCAAGGGGGATATAGCAGTAGAGCTGAAGGCAAACTAACACAGTCTGACTCTGTGCCTGGCTCTAGCTAGGGCTTTTGGTCTTCCTTCCATGAGTACTAAATTTGTATTTGGGGGGGAAAAAAAAGATGGGGATGAATATACATTATTGCATCCTTTCCTCCAGTAATGCTGCGAGCACAAATGATGCAGGGTGATAGACAATGCTATAAGATGGTGTCTACCTTGGTTTCATTAGCATTTTCCATTAATCTTCTTGTGGCATTGTTCCTCAGGAATACTATGCCCAGAGCCAGCCTTGCCCCCCTAAACACTCCATTGCCAAGAAGGAAAAAAAAATCACACATTTCAAAAACAGACAGAAAACCCCTATTACCTCTCAAATGATCCACTGTCCCAGCTGGCGTGATCAATTATCCCTTTCTTAGTTTTGGTTTGGTCTTTCTCAATGCTGATTTTAGTCTTGAGGGGGCTTCAATGATGTGATTTTTTTTTTAAAGAGCAATAGTACAGGGAACTCAAAATCCAAGTGCTGCTTGTTTAGACTTGATTGTGTTTAAATTAATTTTTTGCCCCTTTCAGTCACCTTCCTGCATCTTTGCCCTGAGAGGCATGCAGAATTTTGAAAAAAGGATCACAGCTTATATAAGAGAATGGCGATTGATGTAGAATAGTGACTTGTACTATAGAAACCTGCAATCAACATTCACATCTGAGAATAAGTCTTCTCGCCTTGACTTTTATAACCAGTGTCAAGTTTTTCCTGATTTTGCACAGCACAGGTCACAATGCTGGTATGAAACCCTACTGAAGTCAGTGGGTCGCTGCACGGGTACAGGATTCTGTCAACGGAACTGATTACAGAAGTGTTGCTATCTACAGCATGGGGTGGGTAAGGGTTGTTTCCTAGAGGCAGGCTAGCATTGACATTAAACCTAAAGTAATCTTTAAGCTTCTCAAAAATAGCATTACATCAGCAATTGTTGATGGCGGTTCATGTGCTGAATTGCCTATACTGAAAGCAGCATCTCCTCTGTGTGCCTAAGCGGAGGGGCCATATCTGACAATACTTGCCAGCTGCTTTATAGTGCCAAGAGCTATGAGAATTACTGATAAGCCATTTTGCGTCTTTGTCACCTAAGGTCTCCAAAGTTTTACAAAAGTGGTGATTTCCTTTATAAGCTTTGATATCAGCAATGGAGCACCTCTGTGACAGAACTAATGCATGCTTCCATTCTGAATTAACTCTTCTTAATTATCTAATTATTCAGCCTGCGTGTATATCCTGTGGACCTGTGAGTCAGTCCTCTGAAACTGACCTTGGAGAAAGGAGAGAAGGATAAAATAGCTTCCAGTTATACTGTTCCCAGTGGATGTCTCTTGCAAGAAGCAGTCTCCTTTCAGCTCTAAATATTAGGAGTCAATTGTGGTTTAATTTTCAGTTGAATTGAGTGGTTGGTCTAAACCCCATGCTTGGTTGCTGTTTGGGCTTCTGCACTTCTCTGTGTTAAGAGTGGCCTGTGGTGCTGTCAGAAGTGCTGCTGGTCACACATTTATTATAAATCAGGTATATTAGCAGATGTATGGGAAGCTTGCACAGCACTTTCCTTCTCTGTGCCTTCTGCTTCTCTGTCATTGGCTATTAAACATCCTTCATTTCCACTACTTAATAGAATCTGTGCATGTGGCACGGAGCACGGCTCATCTTTCCTTTCCTCCTCCCCAGTGGTCTGTGAACTGGAAAAATCCCACATTTTTGACACCTTGACCATTTGCATTCAGGTTCCATCATTCAGACAAGTCAGTAGTCTTGGCTTGTTTCCATGCTGTTGAAAAGGCCAGTGTAATTCTTGCACGTGTGTTCCTTGTGATATAATACTTTAAATTTACCAGTTTTGCCATCAGAGGGCACTGTGATCCTCTCTAGACTATGATCTTGCACTTGGAATTGACCGTCCTTAAGGAAAATATGCTCCTCATAATTATCTATTTTTCCCAGTCTCTCTATTCATATCTAGGAAACCTCTAAATGGTCCCAGAATACAGGGGCTTTTTGTTGACACTCAGAAACCAGTCTCCAAGACACAACAAAATCCAATCCATTTTTTGGGAAAGGGTTAACTATTTGCTCATAGCTAAAGAAAGGAGAACTGCATCTTTGGAGTGACAGTGTGGTTATCTGTGTTTTTAATTTCATTTTTTCCACTTTTATTTCTGAACTATTTACCTTTTAACTCGTAGCTTTCCCTCCCAGACCCTAAAAAATGTGATGCTGTTCTTCACTGATCTCCTTTCACTGCACCTGCCCTTTTTGAGCTAGTATTCCTTTGCCTTAATTCCTAGTGCCTGTTCTGTGTTAATGATCCTGCCCTTGCTTACATGTGAAAAATACCACTTCATGACAAATCAGTATTTTTCCCCATGATCTGAACTCAAATTTAGTTTTGTAGTGGGACTCACTTGGCATCAAAGATGCCGGGCTTGCCTCTTTTTTGATAAGTGATTTGCAGCACCTAGATTTCAGTGGCCATCTTCTATCTGTTCTTCCCCTTAGTTGTCCATCTAGGGAAAACACCCCTTCACCTAAACTCATACTGGAGGTTTTTGTAATGCCTCTTGGTGGGGAGGGAGTGATGTAGTAAAAGGTGGGTACTCTTATGAGGCTCAATAGCACATCTCTCAAATCACCCCCTACTTCTGTCTAAATTCAGCCATTTCACACGGGCTTGGAATGAGCTTTCTTTTGTGCTTATAAATTGATCTAAAATTCTGATTCATAAAATTGGTGTTATAGAAATAAATACTTATTGTAGAGCATTATTTTAAGTTACTTGCCCTACTGTTATTGGGATTTATTCTCACATACAATGTTTGGCAGGTTGAGAAGTATGCTTTGATACTTCCCTGTTAAAATTGAGTGGTTATTCATCAAATGAGAAATCTCCACAGAAGGGCAGAGGCAGAGTATGTTCAAATTTAAATGTGGATGTTAATAGTGCACACAAATATATAAAAATAAATATATTTTACTTAAAATCCCAGGAAGTCTTGTTAGAGTCTTGGATAGAGCAGCACAGGGAAGATTAACTTTGCTAAATAAGAAGGGCAAATAGCTGCTGTGTGAAGTATCCATTTTAGCAGAGCAACTCTTCTCACAAAATTGCTCTAGAAACCAAAATCAAAGGATAATTAACCTAAAACAGGAGCCAAGAGTAACATGCAGTATCTGTTAGTCACACTAGAAGTGAAAGAAAAAAAATCAAGGGCAGCAAGCATCCTGGTTCCTAGTGACACTGGGAATAAAACAGTGACTTCCCCGTTCTGCTTCCCTTGTCCATATCTGCATCACTGCGAGATGGGGACCCAGTGCCTTTCTTCACCTAAGATAGGAAAGCGGCAGCATTGCAAAACACTCTTTGCTGAGTTGTGAAGGTGTCTTAGGAGAGCACAGAGGACAGTACCAATCGTATGATATTTCATGGGTGTCTGAGACACATTTTTAAACTCATTGTTCTTAGAAAGCCTTTATAAATTTTAAAAAGTCCCATTGTCAGCTCCTTCTTTTCTCCCTTTCCTATCCCACCTCCTTTCAATTTTAAATGTTATTTTGGCTGAAAAGCAGAGACTGCCTGAATAGTCACTGGGCAGCTTCTGTACAATTCAGTTTTTTACTGTCCTTTAAACAAACAGGTGTTTGGGGAAAAGCTCTCAATAATGGTTGCTGTTACAAGATCAATAAAGGTCTTGATTATATTAAACTGTTGTTGGGTTTCAATTTATTTGAGGAGTTTCCTGAGTGTGACAGGAAGTCAGGATCTCTTTAAAAAATTGACCTATTGCTTTCAGGCTTTTTGTAAAGAGTCTTCCAATCTATTTTGTGGTTAAAATATTAAAAGGCCAAATGAAAAGTGACGGACATTTGGGGAGCAGATTTTTCTGTCCATTTTCTTCCCTTCTTCATGGAACTTGCATTTCTAGGTGAGGGTTATTTGATGGGACTCCCTAATCAATAGGGGAAAGCTGCTGCAGTTGGGTGATATTTAACGTAGAGGCTCACTAAGCCCCCCGCCTCAGACACTAACCAACCCACCACTTGCTCAGTTCCTTCTTGCTGGAATACTCAGTGGGAGTATGGACGTGATTGGCGACAAATTCTATACCCCAGGAGGTCTGCAGCTGTGAGTGAGCAACCAACAAGCTCTTCTTAGCTGATAGGCCTTCAACTTCTGGAGTGCGTTGGTTTAAATTCAGAGAGTTGATCCTACTGGATTCTAGTACAGAGTTCTCTGCTCTCCTGGAGGAGGGCAAGGCAGTATCAAGAACATTTCTGCAAGCCATTTCGGGCTCTGCTGGTTCCATACCCAGGACCATGAGCACTGCGATCATGGTGAGGTGCAGTGCTAGGTTACAAGCCTCAGGCATACTCCCTGAAGTCCAGAACACTATTCAGGATTTACCCTTCAATTGTGCAGGGCTTTTTGAGGTGCAAACAGACTCACTTGCACAGTCTAACAGACTCAAGAGAAGCATTAAAATTCCTGGGGATCCACACACCAGCACCCCAGAGAAAGACATTTAAATGTCAACCCCTCCTCCCATTTCTATTCTAGACATCAAAGAGAGGACTATTAGGAAGAGCAGAAGTAACAGGAAGCAACAGCCACACTCCTTCAAGCCAAAGGCAGGGTTCCTTTAAACACGAGCCAAAAAAAAAAAAAACTTTGAGGGTGCTCCTGTGGACAGGGTACCAGTATCCACCCTTTGTGAATCATTCCTCCCACTTCCACTGCATTTGGTCCCAGATTACATCAGAGCAATAGTGCCTAAGCACAGTGGGGGATGGGATATTACATCCATTTTTGCTCCCTACCACTCTCCCTCCCCTCCTTCCCATCTCTCTTCATGAGCAACTCTCTGCAGGAGGTGCAGTCGCTTCTTGCTATGGGAGGGCACTAGAGGAGGTTCTTCAGGAATTCAGGGGCAAGGGGTTTTATTCCAGATGTTTCCTAAACCCCAAACTGAAAGGGGGGGCCCCCTCAGGCCTATCCTAGACCTATGAAACCTCTACACATTCATCAGAACAATGCAGTTTTGCACGATCTCCCGGGATCCAGGGGAAGGTACACTGCCCTCGACATGAAGGATGCATACTTCCACATTTCCATTATCCTATGCTTTGTGGTCAGTGGCCAACATTTTCAGCTCCACGTGCGCCTGTTCGGCTCTCAACAGTTCCATATGTATCCATGAAAAGCATGGCAGTCATAGCAGCCTAGCTTGCAAGCGCCAGATTCAGGTGTTCCATACCTGGATGATTGGCTCATCAGGGCCAGCTCACAAGCACAAGCAGCAGATCACATGTCACTGGTGTGTGCCACATTCCACAAACTGGGTCTCAGTAAATGTATCCAAATCCACTCTGGTGCCTAAGCAGAAGACTGCCTTCGTTTGAACTCTACTGAACTCAGCTACCCAGAGCACCCCTGCCAGAGGAGTGCTTCCATGCCTTTCGATTCATCATAGGAAACTGCCTTCAGTTTCCTACAACAGCCAGGTATGATTGAGGTTGCTGGGACATGTGGCCATGTGCACATATGGTCACACACGTAAGACCGGCTCAGACCTCACTAGATATGGTTAGCACAAGGATACAGGCCCAGTGGGGGCCCAATGGACAGGATAGTTGTCTTGCCCTGCACACCCTCCAGACCTTATGCTGGTGGTTACAACAACAAGTAGTGTGTGCGGGAGTCCCCTTTATCAAGCCACAACCCACCAGGCCACTGGTTATGGATGTATGGGCACTGAGGTGGGGAGCACACATTGGTCTGATCCAGACACAAGACCTACGGTCACAGGAGGAACTGGCCCTACACATCAATGTACGGAGATTCAGAGCCATCCGCCTGGAGTGTTCAAGGATCACCCCCAGGGCTTGCATGTCAGTGCTCAAGGACAACATGCTGGCAAGGTAGTGCTTGCTCTTTTCCCCTCTGCCAGGAAGCCTCAGAGAGCTAGGGAAATGACAATGCAGAATTCCCAGACATACAAGCCTTATAGCCACCAGGCAGACAGAACAGGTTAGCAAATCGACTCAGTGGCTTGTTCTCCAGCCACGAATGGTCCCCGAGGTCAGTGTGCTTTTTTTTACCCCCTCCTTCTTCCAGAAGTGGAAGTTTCCTGTTTGCAGCGCAAGGCAACAGGAAGTGGCTGAGTGGTCCCTCCTGGGATTCAGCCCCAGCTCTATCTCAGATGTGTTTTACCCGATATGGGCAAGACTTCCACTTTATGCCTTCCCACCATTCTCCCCCTAGGGGGACTCTGCCTCAAGGTCAGAGAGAACACAGCTTTGAGTATCCTGATAGTACCAGTGTGGCCCCACTGACATTGGTTCATTGCGCCATGGAGCCTCTCAGTCACAGTAGTCTTTCCCTTACATAAGGGCTTCATAACACAAGGCCACAGCCATGACTCCATCACTCCAACCTGGAGTCCCTCCACCTCACGGCTTGGAGATGCTATGGTTGAATCTTCTCGACTTAGTGTTCGGAGTCAGTGAAGGAGATCCTTCTGGGAAGCAGAAGACTGTCCACCGGAGCCACACACCGGGCAAAATGGAAGCAGTTTGCCATCTGGGCCCAGCAGAAGGGTTCTCTCTCATGGCTGGCAGCTATTTCCAAGATTTTGGGCTACTTACTGGAGTTGAAGCAGAAAGATCTGGGAATATCCTCTATAAAGGTGCACTTAGCAGCCATCTCTGCCATTCACCAGGGACACAGGATAAATCCATGTTTGCTTACCTCATGGTTGGGCAATTCCTTAGGGTGAAATAGCTTATACCCACATGTCAGACAGCCTACTCTCCAGTGGGACCACAGCCTTGTGTAGTCCAAGCTCACAGGCTCCCTTTCCCCCGCCATTCAAACCCTTGGCCACTTGCCCCCTCTCATATTTGTCATGGAAAGGGCCCTTTTTTGTAGTGATAACATCAGCCAGAAGGGTCTCCGCTTTGGGCTCTTCACTCTGAGCCCTGATATCCTTATAAAATACAGTATAAGGTATAACTATGCCCAAATCTGGCATTTCAACCAAAGGTGGTCTCTCAGTTTCCTGTAAAAGCGGGACATATTCTTGCCTGTGTTCTTCCCTAAATCATGTGCTAACCATAGAGAGCAAATGCTCCATTCTCTGGATGTCAGACGTGCCCTAGCTTTCTACATTAAGTACACAAAGCCATTTTGTAAGTCACCACAGCTCTTTATTGCAATTGCTGTGAGAATGAGAGGACTTCTCATCTCCTCCCTGTTACCCCTGGGGCCTGGATAACATGCTAATATGGCCTGCTGGTAACAGCCCCAGTCAAAAGAAAACAGATCCACCCCGTCCCTCAGGGTCTATCACCTGTGATTTAGACCCGTAAGAAACCAAAGGGAAAAGAATAACAGACTCAGATTAAAGGTGAAAACAAGAAGGAACTGTATTAGGGACTGTGTACAAAAATGGGAAGAATGGGGGAAGAAGCCCGGAGCAAACTAATAATCATCAACAAAACAGTGGAAGTGAACAGTCAAAACCCCTCATATAGCCACAGACAGTGAGAACATAAAGGTAAGTTGTACCCCATTTACAGATGGCTACTTGCTCTTCTTGAACTGGAGTGACAGAATCCGGAGAGCGTTGCTCGGACCCTGCAACCCTTAGGCTGGTTGAGAGCCCTCAGGGCGGTACACCGGGGAGTCCCTCGCTGATGTTAAAAGAGCCCCGAAGAGGATGGCAGGCAGGTGGTATTTGCAGGATGGAAAGTGATAGATGGGATTCCGCTCCCCAGCTGCAGACCAGTTGTCAGCCGACGGTCAGGGCAGTGAGTGGTGTGTGTGTGTGTACTATACACCCGAGACTTCAACTGCTGAGACCGGGGTCCCTTGCAGTGGGCAACCTGGAAGAGGTTGATGGGCGCCCCAATAAGTGTACAGGAAGAGCTTATTACACTTCAGATTTTAGCTGCTAGAATCTGTGATTCCTTAGCAGCGGGCAGCCTCGGGGAGGCTGAGAAGTGCCCCAACAGATTTTGCCACCTGGGTGTGACACAAATCCAAACGCCCAAGCTCTTCCTATACTGTCCCTAATGACCGGCTGAAGTTCTTTTTAAATTGTGCCTGGTTCTGTTACAGCAACTGAAGGAGTCAGGTTAAAACTTAAACATTTACAGGTTTATTGAGGAAGCTTATAAATCATATGGTTGCAATGGCTATTGTTCTATTTCTTAACTGCTGACAAATATATATGTATATATATAGAAAAAAATGGTTACAAAGAAGATAAAGATAGGAAATAGAAAATAATGGTACCAAATGACAGCTTAATCTTTAAAGAGCTCTATTCTATGCATGCACTATAACAAAAGGACACATACAGGTACAATTTTTACCCCCTTCTGCATCACTCGGTCCCAGCTTGTCAGGCCAGGATCGGTCCCTCAATTCCTCGGAAAGACGAAAATACGAGGTGGGCGTCCCCGTGGAACCTCAGGAGGTCAAACATCTAACCCGACCAGCAGGTAGAGGGCAGATTGACACTCAAAAGTGAGTGCGCTGCTGTACCCACTTATATACCCATTGGGTCACGTATTTCTCTTTCTTATCTGTAATGCCAAATGATGCTGGTCTGTCTTTTGTGAGACCAGTTCTTACAAGGGAGTTGTGAACTTAATTTACACTTGTAAGAGAGAGTTGAGAGGATTAAATTGGAAGTACTGGACATTTTTTTTCTCAGTGGGAAATTCCTCTCCCAGGGACTGTGTGTGTTCGAATCAACATGGGTGCCAGCCGGGCACTTCTTGCAGCCTCGAGCTCAGTTTATTTCCTTAATCGTTACTCAGAGTCAGAGAAACTCGCATATCCTGGTCTTGCATCAAAGCAGATCAAAGCTTAATGGCTATGCTGATTTTCTTATTGTTCCTTCTCTGCTCTGTATACAGACATCTCAGAGGGCAAACAAGATTGTTTGAGATGGGGGGGGGGCTGTCTGGCTACACCAGTCTGGATCAGGTCTCTCAGTACCCGCGCAAACACTGTCTCTCGGGTGGACAGCACCCCTCCTGGGCTGCGTCCGAGCTTACATAAACTTTTGGGCAGGAAACCCTCTGAGGTGGTTTGTCCTCGGTCCACAAAAAGGTGGGAAAATCCAGTTCGCGCTGGTTCTTGTTTACCACTCCATAGGAAGGACCTCTCCCTTCCCCAAAGTCACGTCTTATAAAACTCCATTTTGTCCATATCAACTCCTTTTTGATATTTACTCAAACAGCCCCAAATACCATTAAACTTTATCAACCTATTAACCTATTTTACATAATAACTATTTATCATGATGGAGGGTCAGCCTACATCCCAGCGCATCTTGTGTTGGATCACAGCTTATATCAGGATGTGCTATTAGGTGGTAAAGGGTCCCACCCCTGCCACAGACAGCATACTCTACAAGAGCACATGCTTCTTCTTCAGCCTTCCTCATGCACTTCCCCATTCGGGACATATGTAAAGCAGTGACGTGGTCCTCCTCCACATCTTCATGTCCTAATATGCCATCAGACAAGAGATGATGCAGCATTTGGCAAGGCTGTCATACTATCAGCAACAGGGTAAGCTGAAGCTCTGACCTCTTCTCCCATAGAACTACTCGTGAGTCACCTATTGGAATGCATGTGAGCAATCACTCAAAGATGATAAGACTGTTACCTACGTCTTGTAACTTTTGTTCGAGAGGTGTTGCTCATGTCCAGGGGCAGATGACCGTTTTGTGGGGCCCCGGGCAGCATAATTTCGCGGGGCCCCCCCTTTGCCACGGTGCATGCACAGGGCTTTTTGAAGCACGGGGCCCGGGGCGGCCGCCCTGTTCACCCTGCCCTATATCCACCCCTGCTCATGTCCATTCCAAATCCCACCTGCCTACCCTCTATCAGAGTATTCCAGCAAGAAGGAACGGAGCATGTAGCAGATCAGCAGTGTCCTATATAGGCACCACTCCAAAGGACCCACAGCCAATCCTAGTGGCCTGGGTAAAAACTTTGACGAGCACACACCCCTAACGGGATGCACATGAGCAATATATCTTGAAGAATAACAGTTGAGAGGTACATAACCATCTTTTCCATATAGTATGTGTGAAGCATTGAGGGCGGACTGGAGGTGTCTGCTAGCATCGAAGGAGCTTCTGGATCCTTCTTAAGTTTCTGAGAATGGCTAGGTGGGATTAGCTGAGGTTGTGCATGACTGGCACTGCACCTCCCATATTGCTGAGCTTGACCCATAGTTCTGCCTCTGTGCTGCTGTGACCCCCAGGCTGACAAGGCAACAGGGAATCATGCTGTAGGAGAGGAGGGATCCAGTAGCAGAAATTCATGAGCAGAGGAAGAGCGCAACAGTGGAGATGGAAGGGGAAGAAGAATAAACTTATTTTTCAAAAAGGAAAGAACACCTTGCATTAAGAAGAAATAGAAATATTTTCTCTTATTTTTCTTTGTAAACAATTATGGCTATTATTATTGGGATAACACTGGGACAATTTTTGCAATGGTGGTGCTGAAATCCACTGAACAAAACTGTAAAGCATTCAGTTGCTATTATTAGATTGAAGACTAATATTGAAAGACTGGGTACTATTTCAGGCCTGTACACAGGGATGTATGGGAAGGGTGCAAATACTTCCCCCCGCCCCCAATCGTCCTGATACCAGCTGGGGAAGGCTGGGGCTGATCTTCCACCCCCAGGAGCAAGGTCCAGCCCTAGCCCTGCTTATGGTGGGGGAGAGGGAAATCTACCCAGTGCTGCTTCTTTAGAGGGGCATCATTAATTGGGGCAGGGGCTCATGCTGTGTTCTGCTCTCTCAGGGGAGGGGGAGTTTGAATAGCTGGTTGCTACCAGTTGTGTGGGGAGTACTGGCCTGAGGAGCAGCTGGGCTAAAGTTGGCAGTGGCCTCCCAACCTCTTACAGGGTGAGCTTCCTGGTTAACTGGTGGCCTGGCTGGGCTCTAGCAGCTCCTCTGCCTAACCTGGGCAGAGGGGCTGTTCCAGACTGGCTGGGCCCACCAATCCGCAGGCTGAGGGAATTTGGGCCTGGCTGGAGCAGCCCCCTGCCCATGGCATGATGTCACCTGCCTGGCCCTTGCAGTCCTCACCTGCAGCAGACTTGGCCTAGCCTGGCCAGAGCAGCTCGTGGTGGCTAGGCCCACTGCTCAAAAGGCTGAGGGGGTGCCCTAGCCTGACCAGAGCAGCCCCCTGCTTGCAGTGCACCCATGGTGGGCTGGGCCTGGCCTGAGCAGGTCATGTCACAGGTAGAGGGACTGCTCCAGCCCAGCTGGGCCTGCTATGCCAGGCCTGTACGCAGGGTAGAGTGCAAAGGGTCGGAATGCACTCCCCATGGTTCCTCAAGTAAGCATGCTCTAGCCAGCTAGATGAAGGCTGGTACTGATTTCACACACCGCTCCCCCTGGAATCTGGACCCAGCCTTCCCTCAGCTGGCCAGAGCAAGGGGGAGGGAGGCTCAGGCAGCACACTGCTCATGCCTTCCCCTAGCCGACTGGAGCATGCTTACTTGGAGGACCATGAAGGGGGTGCATTTGTACCCTGGCAGCCCACATTTACAAAAAAGCACCCCGCATAGAAATTCCTGCGTACTGGCTTGTATTTGTATATAAGATAATAAAAACAGGTTGTGAAATACCTATTCCAGAAATAACCGATATCATTAAAAAATAGAAAAGGATGTATGAATATTGAAAATGCAATGACAAAAAACTTTGTAACCAATACAACTGTTACCATACCATTATTATTTTTGCTAAAAAGCTTTCTCCAACGGGGACATGCTCAATGTCTACAGTTGGCATGTGGATTGAAATAGATCAGCTGTTAAGTAGAGTTGCTCAAAAAAATTTCAACACTTTTGTATTGAAATTTGCCAATTCTTCAAAATGGTTTATTCTGATAGAATCCTCCTGCCTGGGTTCCTGCCAGGTCCTCCACCTGATTCCTTAGTTGCTCATAGCCAGAAATTCCAAGTGCACTGCTCCATTTCAGCCTGCCATGAGTCCTATTGAGAACACAGTTTTCCTGGGCTTCTACGCTCTTTGGGTTCCCAGCAGCCCACCAGGCTGACTGCCATGGACCTGGGGATCCTGGAAGCCCTGGCATCTGCAGGCTGAAACTGATCATTCCTGTCAGTATCACCACTGCCTCTCACTGAATAGCAATGATAGTTCAGAGTCTGGTCAGTTTTAATTTCCAAAACTGCTCTCTTGTTGAATTTAAAATTTGATTTCCCACCTAGATTTACTATTAACCTGCATAGTGTCTGACTTTTCAGAACTAACTGTACATTAAAGTTTCTATCTACATAAGTCAGAACCAGTAAAATCTGGATAAAGGATACTTCTGTTTTTATTTTTCCTTTCGTTATTTGTACTATCTTCTCAGGAACCAAAAAATAAATTTAAAAAATAGTTTTTTCCCCTAGCAATTTATTTGCACAACACGATAACTGATCTGCCAATCTTTCATATTTTTATAGTGGTATCAGTTGATTTGCAATGTAGGCTACAACCATTAAAGGGCAGAATACTCAAAATACTTGAACATTCCAACCAGCTGTTGTCACAAAACTCACACAAAGTAGTATTTTTTTTAAAATGTGTCCCCACAGAAAAGGAGTTAATCTGTAAACAATTTTTCAGAATGTTAAAAGGTGAACTGCAAATAAAATATGAAAAATTCATCCTTTTCATCAATAACTGCTGACTGCTCATTTGGGCAGCTTAAAAAGGAAGTCTACACATTGTTCCAGTATTAATTATCATCATTCCCCCAGAGTTTTAAAATAATAAGAACTTTAAAAAATGCAAAATGTCACACTGAAGAACTATCATGGTTGTGTAATCACCAGCACAGTAATGGCATGGGGCCAACAATCCAGGTAGGATGGACTTCATAGAGCCTGAAGCGGGGGAGGGAAGAGGAAGGTGTGGTTTGTAGGTAATGTATTTCTTAGCTTGCTAACTGCGGCATCCACTGAACATTGGTTAAAGTAGTTGGAATTTCAATATTTTATTAGCAATCCATCTTTAAATTTGACTATGGATAGAGCTCTTTAAAACATCTTCAGAAGTCTGACAAATGTGTTTCATTTGACTGCCTAAACTGTGATCTGCAAGTTTGCTTGGGGAGATAAAAAGAATTCAGACAGCATCCCAAGATAACATTCTGACTCTAGTGAAATCAATGGAAAACTCCCATTGATTGCAGGGGGTCCAGGATTTCACCTTCATTCCTTATTCTTAGCTATTGTGCATAAGAGGAAGAATGGCATAGAACTGGGTGCCAGGAAGCCTGGGTTTATTTGTTAGAGCAGTTTCTGTTCAGTGCTCTTGTATGGTCTTATTCCTCTAAAAATAAGGAATAAGGGATCTTTCAGGAAAGGCTTTATTTTCCGAAAGATCCATGTCTAGACTGGCGCTTTTTTCTGGCAAAGCGCTGAGCCGGAAAAAAGCGGCAGCCATGTTTATGCAAATGAAGCGGGGGGGATTTAAATCCCCGCTTCATTTGCAATTGCGATGTGTCTAATTTGCATCCCTTTTACGGAAAAGGGATGCAGTCTAGACACAGCCTTTGTGAAAAACAAAGGGCCCTGCAGCTGCTTTTCTGAGTGGCATGCGGGGGTGGGGCAAGCAGGGGTGTTTGCCTGAGGCTCTTTGGTGCGCTTGTAGGCCTGATTGTTTTGCCCAGGCCTGCTGCATAGGCTCCTTGCTGCAGAAGGAGCAAGCAGGGGCTGGGCTTGAACTTCAAAAGAGCCATATCTGGCTCCCTAGTGAGCTATATTTGGCTCATGAGCCATAGGTTGCCAACCCCTGGACTAAATCATCCTTGAGAGATGTTTATCTAACCTGATCTTAAATATCTCTAATTATGGGCCTTTCACAACCTCCCTAGGCAATTTGTTCCAGTGCTTAACCACCCTGAAAGATGGTGTTGCCTAA
This sequence comes from Pelodiscus sinensis, assembly GCF_049634645.1. Classification (NCBI taxonomy): domain Eukaryota; kingdom Metazoa; phylum Chordata; order Testudines; family Trionychidae; genus Pelodiscus; species Pelodiscus sinensis. Next base: position 32,021,202 of record NC_134718.1, on the reverse strand, counting down.
CTTTTTATTAGGTTCTGGTTCTACAGTAAACTCCCAGCAGGTAGACTTTAGTTCCCACATGGACCCCAGTAATGTCAAAGGGGCTCCAGGAAGCACAGAGTCATTATATGTATATATAGTGGCATGGGTGCTCTAGAAACACTTACCTTAGAAAATTCAGGGCCTAAGTCCTGCTATCCTGTCAATTGTTGACTGGTTAAGACTGAGGAATGGATTACTTCTAATCTTTTCAAGTTTTGTGTGTATATTATTGTCATTTATATTATCATAGCACATTAGACCTTCCAGGCATAGACCAGGTGCACATTGTGCTGCATTTCTATTTCATACTTCATAACATATTACCCGTGACAAGGAGTCACTTGTAGAATTACTGGTATGTGCAAATATGAGCTGTGGTTAATGAGCATTCCATTGGAGAGATACAGACAGTATCAATAATACGACTGGATTTGTTTTGTTGAACATGCTACAATGTAATAATTAGGGATGTAAAAGGTTAACTGGTTAGCCTCACCCTCAGTGGGTAAAGCTTACTGGTTCCAATTAACTGGTAGGAATGAAGCCACTTTCCCAGGAGCAGAGCTGACAAGAGCTGCCAGCCCTCCTCCTGAGGAGGAGGCTTCACTGCCACAGCCAGCATGTAACCTGTGACAGGGCGGTAGGTTGGGCCTGGCACAGACTGGGGTTGGTTGGAGCAGCCCCTACCAGCAATGGGTCCTGTGGGACTGGAGAAGCCTCATGCCTGGGCTAGGCAGCATGGGCATCCAGTATCCTAGGCAGGAGAAGGCATTGGCCAGCTTAGCCCTGTTCACACTCTGCCCCCAGAACACCTAGGCTACGTCTACACAGGCATGATTTTCCAGAAATGCTTTTAACGGAAAAGTTTTCAGTTAAAAGCATTTTCGGAAAAGCGTGTCTAGATTGGCCATGGACGCTTTTCCGCAAAAAAGTCCTGATCGCCATTTTCGCGATTGGGGCGTTTTTGCGGAAAACAAATCTCTGCTGTCTACACTGGCCCTTTTGAGCAAAAGTTTTTCAAAAAAAGACTTTTGCCCGAACGGGAGCAGCACAATATTTCCGCAAAAACATTGACAATCTTACATGAGATCGTCAGTGCTTTTGCGGAAATTCAAGCGGCCAGTGTAGACAGCTGGCAAGTTTTTCCGGAAAAGCAACTGCTTTTCCGGAAAAAGTGGCCAGTCTAGACACAGCCCTACTGTAGGAATACTGGAGGAAGAGTGTTGCTGCCCCTGCACCTGCCCATCCCAAGCTCTGGGTCGCTGGAGCTGTACGCCCTCCTTATACTCTGAGTTTGGGAAGGCTGGGGCCACATGCCACCCATCCTTCCCATGCTCCTGGACCGGGGAGGCTGGGGACATGCGCCACCCCATCTCCTTGGGTGGTGTGGAGACTTGGCTCCTGTAGATGGGACTCCAGCCCCTATCAGTTAACAGTACCCATTTAGGGTGATGCTTACCAGGTAGCTGGTTAACCTTTCACATCCCTACTGCAACTAATATACACACAAAACTTTTTAAAGTTTTTTAGTTACAGACTAACACGGATACCACTCTGAGACTAATAGTCACACACGTTTCTTAAGGGGGAAATGAGTGCTCAGTGGTTGAGGATGATAAATCAATGGAGACAGGGGGCAGCACACACTGCCCAAGGTACAGGGGCACTGGAACTATTTGTATAGTAGGGTGCCGAGAGGCATAGATCCACATTGCAAGCCCAGTATATGAAGGAAATTATTTCAAGGCAGGAGCTTCAGCAGCACCCTCCAGAATTCCTGCAACTATGCAGGAATGAACAAAACAGGTTAAGATTGAGGGGCTACTTCCTGACAGGCTATGGATGGGAACTGCGTAAAGAACTGCAAGGGGTTAAAGCAGTAAGCTGTTTTTTAAGGAAAGGGTTGTCAATCTTTTTTCTTTATGAGCCCCTACCCCCAATCTATATAAACTTTGTGGCCCAGCTGTACCACAGCTGCTGTTTTTCTGTATATAAAAACCAGGACCAATATAGGGGGGAGCAAGCAAGGCAATTGCCTGGGGCCCCACACCAAAGAGAGCACTGCAAAGTTAGAATTGTTTGGGCTTTGGCTTCAGTCCCAGGTGGTAATGCCCAGTGCCCCATCTGTAGTCCTGTGTGGCAAGGCTTTGGCTTTCTGCCCTGGGCACTAGTGAGTCTTTATGCTGGCTGATGCCCTGAAACCTGTTCATGGCCCCACAGGGGGGCCCAGAACCCCTGTTTGAGAGTCACCATTTAAAGGGAACAAATAGATTATTTCCCTTCCAAAGAAAAGGCAAAAAGAAATAGGGAAAGATTGGGATGGGACCTATTCATGTACTTGATGATCATTGAGGGTGATGGGCTGGAGACAATCTAATCACCCTGGCTGTGTCTACATTAGCATCCCTTTTCTGAAAAAGGGATGCTAATGAGACACTTCGGAATTGCAAATGCCGTGGGGGATTTAAATATCCCCCGCAGCATTTGCATTTACATGGCTGCCGCTTTTTTCCGGCTCGGGGTTTTGCCGGAGAAAAGCGCCAGTCTAGAAAATAAGCCCTTTTCCGGAAGATCCTTTATTCCTACTTTCAAAGCAATAAGGGATAAGGGATCTTCCGGAAAAGGGCTTATTTTCCGCAAGATCCTGTCTAGACTGGCGCTTTTCTCCGGCAAAACCCTGAGCCGGAAAAAAGTGGCAGCCATGTTCATGCAAATGCTGCGGGGGATATTTAAATCCCCCGTGGCATTTGCAATTCCGAAGTGTCTCATTAGCATCCCTTTTCTGGAAAAGGGTGCTAATGTAGACACAGCCCTAATGTTCCAAAGGAGAGTGGCAGAATGTGGATCGCAACTCCATTAGGATTTCTGTGGTGACTGATGTCGGCCAGGGGCATGGATACACATTCTCTGCCTCAGGGGAAGCAACAACAAAGGGCACCACAACTAAAGTGAGAAGGGCATTATAGTTGGGGATTCTTTCCCAAGCATGAATTTATTCAGTCAGTCCTAGGGATGTGGGTTGTCTGGCAGGGAGATTTGACAAGCTTATGAGGGCTACCAGAGATATCACAGAACCAAACATAGCAGTGGTGAAAAGCAGAGAAGAGAATATTTGAAAGTAAGGGCCTGATTCTAGGTGCTTCCATTTACCTTAATGAGCTTTGAATCATGCACTAAATGCAACATACTCTGAAGAGATCTGTAGCAGGACTGATTCATCTATGAATCTGACCCCCAAATAACTGCTTAGACCTTCCCTGCTTTGAAAAGCTTTCAGTGACAGTCTTCAAGATCCATGGAATTTCTCATTGGTAGCTGTATGCGGTGTGCAGTGAGTTCCAGGGTGTTGGAGAGACGAGGTGAGTGAGGTAATTTTGGACCAAGTTCTGTTGCTGAAACAAATTTTCCAGCTACACAAAGTTTTTCTTCAGGTCTGGGAAACGTGCTCAGTGTATTGTTCTTTCATTTAGCAGTGACACTCTGAGTACCTTTCCCAGACCCGAAGAAGAGCTCTGTACAGCTGGATAGCTTCTGTCCAATAAAAGATAATACTCAGTTATCGGTAGATGTCACACAAAAGCCTGCTGTTAGCCCCAGTGGTATGAACTGGCGAATATAAACCACATCCTAAACCTAGTACAGTATAAAGATGTGAGATCGGTAAGTATACAGTGCTACAGACACACTTCCAGATTCAATTTTATATCTGCATACATCTTACTTGAATGTGTGACAAAAATATGACAGATAATCTCTCTATTTCCCTTCTGATCCATTAATTGCTCTACTATGGATGCAACAGTAAGAGAGGCAGTAGGTGTGTTATCAGAGAGCTGCAAAGTGTACTGGGGGACTACGTGGACATTTATTCCACCAGTGGAAGATGCCCTGGCTACACACAACACCCTGCAGAACTAGAAATGGCAGCACCGGATCCCAGCAGTGCATAGTGCCTAGCACACAGCCTAACGTGTCTGCAGCCAATGTGGGCAGGCTGACAGGTGCCTGCCCTGCGCGCAAGGTAGCATTGCTGGTGCCCTGATGAGGAAGTTGCGCACTCAGGGTATGTCTACACTACCCCGCTAGTTCGAACTAGTGGGGGTAATGTAGTCATCCGCAGTTGCAAATGAAGCTCGGGATTTGAATTTCCCGGGCTTCATTTGCATGAAGCCGGACGGCGCCATTTTTAAATGCCGGCTAGTTTGAACCCCGTGCCGCGTGTAGCCTAATCCGAACTAGCTACTCCGTGCCGCATCTAGCCGCGCGGCATGGGGTTCGAACTAGCTGGCATTTAAAAATGGCACTGGCCGGCTTCATGCAAATGAAGCCCGGGAAATTCAAATCCCGGGTTTCATTTGCAACTGCGGATGACTACATTACCCCCGGTAGTTCGAACTAGCGGGGTAGTGTAGACATACCCTCACTGAGTAGCTGATGTCTGCCCAGGGTGGGAGCCCAACTCCAGGTTCACCATGTAGGCTAGCAGGGCAGATGCAGAGTAGCACCTGTTCCTGAGGAGAGTCCTGAGGCACCTCTCGGACTGGACACTTGCCAGGCTCCAACAGGGGCTAGAGATGGCTCTCTCCAGCCAGCCTCACCAGGAGCAGCCCATGTGCCTAGAGCAGGCAGTCCCAGTGTATTGTGCCTGTGCCAATCTGCTGCTACTGGCACCTTTCTGGCCCATCACCTCCTCCCGCTGCCACCTCTCCAGGGGCTCTGCTCCGGGCCAGTGGAGGCAGCCCCCGACCCTGTAGGCCTGGCTTCCCGCTGCCTGGAGAGGCACTGCTGGGAGCTGAGGGCCTCTGGGCCACGGCACAGAGGAGAGCTTAGCTTGCCCTGGCTAACTGCTGAGCCTCTCCACTTGCCTGCCCAGGCCCACCCCACACCTACACACCTGCCTCAGCCACCCACTTCCCTCAGCCCCTCACCCAAACCGCAACGTGACTCCTCTCACCCTTGCACTTGCTGCAGCTGCCTTGTGGGACCCTGCACATTTCTTCTGTTACTGGGACACCTAGTTCCTGCTGTGGGGTCCAAAATGGAGCCTTCTGGTCCTGCCTAGCACCTATGCTCAGCAGCAGCATCCACTGCTCTGACAGAAGCAGCATTTTCCACATAGCACTCGATTTGCACTGCTATAAATGGCGAGGCAGAGTGTAAGGCCCTAGAGCAGGGGTCTCCAAACTACGGCCCGCGGGCCAAATGCGGCCCGCGAGGCCCTCTCATCCGGCCCGTGGAGACCTTTTTGTCTACGGAAAAAAAATTATGGAAATTTACGTGTATCCTGCCAAGATCAGCCGCCGCTTACGTGGACGTTATAATCTCAGGTCACTGTTGATGTTAGGGACAACAAATCTAAAACCAGAAATGTCTGCTATTTTGGCATCCAGGAAACAATTTCACCATTCACACTAATACAGGTGTTCATGTGTAGTGTATCAATGTGTTATTAAATAATAACTGAATAAAATAATATTAAATAAATAATTAAAAACAACATCCATGTTTTGATTGTTTTTTATTTGGACCTCAAGTGTGTAGTCGGCCCCCGAACTGCTGTTTGATAGTTAATGCGGCCCTCGGGCTGAAAAGTTTGGAGACCCCTGCCCTAGAGTATCAGACTCAGTATTTATATATGTACAGAATCTGGCCAGGCTACAGAGCCTTCCTGTCCATAGGACAGTTTGGGGTGGCCTACCCAGGTCCCACACTTTTGCGGCCTCCGCAGTAGCTGCCCCAACCATCCTATGGACAGGAGGGACCCAGAGGATTACAGAGGTATGGAACAGTGACATCAGGGGTTCCCGCCATTCATCACGGCAGCAGCAATGCAGCAGGCTTCTCCACTCTGCTGCCCTCTCCCAGCCCCCTGCAGGCAGCTTCTCCGCAGCGGTGGGAAGCAATGCACTCTGGCCCCAGAGCACTCCAGTTCCCGCCACCATGAAGAAGTGGGGCACAGAGAGTTGGGAGGGTGGCGGTGTAGAGTCGAGCAGGCTACCAGGCAGCTCTGACTCCTGCCACCCATGTGGTGAGTCGGGGGGGAGGCAACCCTGCTGCCACTGTGCCTGGCCCCTGTAATCTCCCCTAGCCATGTTGCTCAGGTGAGGGGGCGGGCACAGAACAGAGACGGAATTTGCAGAAGGGGTGGAGCGGGGATGGGGCCTGCAGCAGGCGGTTGCCCTGAGCCCCATGTCTGGGGAACTGAGGGGAGAGTTGTGCCAGGCCCACGCTCCTCCTTAGGATGACCCTGCCAGGCTGGTAGTCCTGCTATGTCCCTTTGGTTATGTCCATGTGACCAAAGCATGGCATTCCACATGTACGTTCATATGGTGAAACTGGTACTATGGGCTAATTATGGCACTGTACAAATGTCTGGGATATTTTCACAAAAGCTGCAACACAGATGCAATCTTAGCTTCTGGGCTATGCAAGCTGCTTGTAAAATCCACACTATTGGATGAACCATATGAACATGCATGTGCAATTCCATAAGTCAGTCACATGGACATAACCGGAAAGAACATGGGGGGCTGGCCAACCTCCCTAGGACATTTTGCGGCTTGCGGCATCTTGGGTTGTCATTTAATTAGATTACAGAGGTAACCCTTCTGACGGGTAGGCCTGGCAGTAACCAGGGCTGGGTTCAATATCTTGGGGTCCATCTCACACCGAACTGGCTCGAGCCCTCACCCAGTAATCTGGGAAATTCACACACCCCTGGGTGTCTCTGAGAGGCAATGCTTCCCCACTCGCAAGCACTGAGTCTGAGTGTAGGAAAGAAACATTTAATGAAACAGAGAGAGAAGTCATACAGCATTAACTTGAGGGAAACACCACAAACAGAGTTCATAACCCAAACATGAGCTAAGCTCCTCCCCAGTCAAGAATCACCTGAAGTCCAAAGAGTCCGACACCCCAAAAGTCTCTGTGCCTGGTCCGTGCCACCCAGAGTCCCAAAGTTCACCCGCAGGGTTTCACCTCCCAACTTGGGTAGAAATGGGGATGGTGGGATAGATTTGGGGCACCTTCCGACATTCTGCCATGCTCCGCCAGCTGTCTCGTCCCACGCCACTGGACACTCCGCTGGCCGCCTGCCACAGTTCCTCGCCTGCTGCCGCCACTCCTCGTCTGCTGCTGCTCCGCACCATGCCACTGGTCACCGCTCTTCACCTGCCACCGCTCTGCACCACGCCGCTAGTCACCGCTCCACCCTGCTGGTCATTGCTCCTCATCTGCCACTGCTCTGCACCACGTTACGCCACCAGCCAGTGATTCCCACCAGCCACTCTGCTGGTCGCCACCCATCTACTGGCTGCAATGGGTCTGGCTCTCAGTCAAACCAGTGATTTCAGCTCTCCATGATTTCAACTCTTTAGCCACCAGCTGGACTGGCAAAAGAATCCAGTTTCCACTAGACTAGCAAAAGAAAAGACTCCTCAGGGAGTCTGCTTTAGGTCTGTCCTTAAAACAAAGGTGAGCCCTAGGAATTGGGTAAGGGTGGGTGTGTAAATAACAGGGTTTCATCTTGAGCTCTAGGAACTGGGCAAAGGAGTGTGTCCGTACAGTGTGGAAGGGATAGAGAAATTTGTGCAGGTAACATAGGGGGTTCTGCTTTTCTACGGGAACTTGAATTCCTGACCTGTTTATGTAAAAGGCTTTTATCACTGTCTGCATGCAGGCAGCACTTATTTGCTTGTGACATTTTCATCTGTAAATCGGACTACCTGGTACCATGGATAATGTGCTTGATGCTGGTCTCTTGATTACTATATTACTGGAAAAGGAGTTGTCAAATTGGAACTATAAAGCTGTTCGTAACATGTCAGAAAAAGTGTTGAATGAAACACCCCATTTACTTCTTTGTAACACAATGTCTTGAACATCAGGCAAAAGCAAAGTGGCTAAGCCTCAAAGATCTCTTTTAAAGGTGCTATCCCACACAGTTGAGGATCCAGTCCAAGTATCATCCACCATATAAAAAGGTAACTGATTTACAAGCCTTTTATTACCCACTTCTACAAAACAAAATCCAGTAATACAAGCATATAACCAATGGCACCATTTATGGGGGCCTAGCGGGGACAGTAGCCCCCCTAAAGTTTTGAACCTCTGGATTTCATATGTGAGGTCATGTCCTGACTCCAGAGGCAGGTCTTAAATGCAACAGAATTTGATTTGCTTGCAGCTTTACCGTTGGGCCAGGGAACTTGTTATAAAAAGAAGGGGGCAGGGTGATTAGGCTTGGCATTTCATGTGAACAATTTTATAGTTTCAATCTCTTTGTTTTTCCCTTCATATTTTTACCAACATGCTTATAAAAATAATAATACTGCATTTCTATAGCTTTTATTTTGTTGTTTTAAGGTGAGTATCTCAACAAATTCTCACCATGCCACTATGATGAAGCACATAAACAACATACTAATACCAGTTTGTGTTCTTTGCAGGCCCAGCTGATATATCTGAAAGAAAACCAAACCAAAAAACAAGTGAGGGAAGTAGTAGCTTTATGATTCCAAAGAACATCACCAGGGAAATATTATATTCTGTGGCCTTCATTTAACTTCACAGGATACTTTCAGGCTCAACACCTCATATTAGAAAAATAAATCTTCAATCTCTGCTAACACCTTAGACTCTCAAAAGCCAAATTGTAATACACTAAGAATTGTTCACTGCTTTTGCACTAGTCTGATTTAAAACGACACAAATGGGACAATGGGCACTTTCTGGCTCTCTAGCAGTAGCCCAAGTGCTACCATATTTGAGTTGAAATTTTTGCTGGGTGGCATTTGCCTGAATAATAAACATATAATAAAATAAATGAGAAATACTAACAACAGAATCACGCCATCGCACATGGAAACGCTTCCATAGATATTATCTTCGCAGGGTTTGTTCCTTTTTCTTTCAAACAAAACTTGACCTGTGGGTGAAAGAGGTCGGACCCCTGATTTCCGCTGTGAGTAAGGAAAGGGGGACGGGGATGAAGGCGTGTAGAAGGAGGAGCTGGGCTCTCTGTGCTCCTGCTGGCGCACAGCTGCTGCAGCTGTGGCTAGGAGAAGGCGCATGCTCAGGACTCGGCGGGCGCTAGGGGCTGGCTCCCTGCGGTGTGGCAGAGCTCGGCTCCCCCGGGGAAGGCAGACGGCGGGGTTCTGCCCAGGCGGTGAGAGCCCCGACGGGCGGGCGGCCGGTTCCCAGCGCGCTGGCTCTGTGCCTGGAAGGGGCTAGAAAGAAAGCTGATGAGCCGGAAGGAAAGGCTGAGTGCGGGGGATGCTGCTGCCCCGGTGAGTACCGGCTCCCGCCCTTAGCCGCAGCTCCGGGAAGCCGCTTCGCGGCGAGATGTGCGGTCCGAGGGAGCCGTAGCTGCGCTGGGCTGATGCACCAGCTTCCTAGAGCGCCCGGCTGCAGCGTGAGGTTTGGCCGCGGCTGCAGTGCCGGGCCAGTGCGCCTCTTTCTTCCAGCGGGCCTCGCGGCCCCTGGGGGAGGCAGGGCAGGGCAGCGGGGGCATCGGCGGCGGGCTGGGCGGGAAAGGGGCAAGCTCGCAGGCAGCACGTTCCACGCTGCAAACTTCCCTCCGGCCAAAGCGCAGGTCCCGAGGAAGGTCGCGGGGCGAGCTCCGCCTGTCGGGACGGCTCCGGCATGCGCCCCCCCGCCAGCCGCGCCGCATCCTCTGCTCGGACACTGAGCTGATTGTCCTCGCTCGCGCCTCGCCGGAGCGGTGACTTGTTCGGGCCTTCGCCGGGTGAGCATCTTCTTCCCCAAGTGCTAGAGGGGGCAGCCTCGCGCCCGTCACCTGCAGTACCCCTTTCGCTAAATACAGTAGGAAAATATTCTGGGCCTCTTCTTTGGAATGGCTGGTACAACCAAACCACCCAGCCTGCGCTGAAACTTATGCAGCACTGGGAAATGAATGTGAGGAATGTATTTGTGTTGTATTTGGACCCAGATACACGCAGGTGACCAACATTTTGCATGTAAGATCTTTCCTGAGTTCCCTCATACACCAGTCCCCGCTGTGCCCTTTTTCTTCCCATCATACTACCAGATCTACCGACTAGCAGAGAAGTTCCATTTTTGTGTCCTTTTGGTTGTTAGCGGCTCAGTTAATAATGTGTCAGGTGTGTTGGGGATGTGCGATGGAGAATTTATGATGTGCACTATTGTTCACCAGGGACTGGACTGACATTTTACAGTGTGGTTCCTGCTGGTCACTGTCCATATTTAAATGGCATATATCATTGGCAATTTGCTGGATCTAGTGGCTACGTCTAGACTGGCATGACTTTCCGCAAATGCTTTTAACGGAAAACTTTTCCACTAAAAGCATTTGCGGAAAAGAGCGTCTAGATTGGCATGGATGCTTTTCTGCAAAAGCACTTTTTGCGGAAAAGCGTCCGTGCCAATCTAGACGCGCTTTTCCACAAAAAAGCCCCGATTGCAAAAATGGCAATCGGGGCTTTTTTGCACAAAACAAATCTGAGCTGTCTACACTGGCCCTTTTGTGCAAAAGCTTTTGCGCAAAAGGACTTTTGCCTGAACGGGAGCAGCATAGTATTTCCGCAAGAAGCACTGATTTCTTACATGAGATCGTCAGTGTTCTTGCGGAAATTCAAGCGGCCGGTGTAGACAGCTGGCAAGTTTTTCCGCAAAAGCAGCTGCTTTTGCGTAAAAACTTGCCAGTCTAGACACAGCCATTCAGTAACTGAGGGCACCACGAGTTATCTTATTTTTGATTCAAGCAGAATGTAAAGTAACCAATTCACTCTGAGGAGGGAGCAGGATTGGACATTCTTCTCCCAGCAATTAAAACTAGCAAAGCCTCCTGTCATCTTCATGATACTTTCTCTAACTTCCTCTTTGGACTCCTTACAAAATTCAGCTTCTATGATTTTCTTCCTTGTCCAACACTCTTATTCTCTCTTTGAATTTCTCAGGCAGCTTCACATTTTCTAATGCTGCACTGAGAACACAAAGCTTTGATCTAAAAGACCCTTTAGTCTCTTAAATTTCTGGATCTGGACCTAACTTCCATTGGAATCAGTGTGTATGTCCACCACACTGTCCAGTAGAAGCATTTGTGCCACCATCCAGAATGGCAAGGCTCCAGATATGATCTTTGATTCTGTGTTCTACATGTATTGAAACAGAGTTGTAATTAGTGGCTAAAATTATACATAATCCTTATACAGTTTTAAAATAAACCCTCACGTCTGATGTTATTGATTACAGAGGACATAGTCTAAAAAACCTGCTGATTTTGTTGATGAAGTTCCCCTCCATTCTGAAAACATTACCACCGGTGTGCTTACCAAATGATTGTACAATACATTTCCCGAGGAAAAATACCTATATTTCATGGTATCTGAAGTGTGCTTTATGGCCTTTAACTTTCCAGCAGGGGTCACTACAGGGTAAACAACCATCAAAGAGATTATAATTGTAAAATCAACAACTATTTCAGGCAAAATCCTGAATAGAATATTTTAAAATAAGATTGCAAATCAAAGCATTATATCTTAAATTTGTCAACTCCCGAGATTTAAGTGGTGTGATGAGAAATGGTTAGAGAAACATTGTCAAGGTGTATTCTATAATTTGCAGCAGAAGCAAGCATAGGAGTATCATGCACTGTGCTTCAGTAATAACTTCAGGGTTACAAATAAATAGTAGAAAAAGAGGGGTGGGGGGGAGGGAAGAGAGGGAAAAAATCTTGTCAGAGTGTCTCGGCTAACAGAGTGGGCTGTAAGTGCACTTACAGCTCTCACCTCCCCCCCATTAGCCTCATTTGTCACAGACACTCTAATTGACAAGATTTTTTTTTCCTTCTCTTTCCCTCCCCATCCCCTCTTTCTCTGCTATTTATTTGTACCTCTGGACCCCTTGCTTAGTTCATCTGAGGAAGTGAGTTGTGCCTAGGGATGTTAAATATTGGTTAATTGAATAGTTGATTAACCTCCTGAATTCTTAGTTGACTATTCTATAGTCCCTGGGGGCAGGACCGGCCACCAGTGTGCTATAGCTCCACTCCTATGGGGAACCCCCTGCCACTCCGTGCTGCTGCCTCTATCAGAGGAAGCAGTGCAGGGTGCCAGGCGGGAGCTGGTCCACAAGGGGAGCCAATTTAAAAACCAACTCTCCTCATGGACCAGCTGCCTGCCACCCCGCACTACAACAGCTCCTGACCGGGGGTGGGGTCTGAGCTCGTGGACCTGCTGCAAACTGGAACTGAGCCAGGCTGCCTGCCTGCCTGGATCTTAATACACTTTAAATGCAGAGCTGCAGCTAGGTAGGTCACAGACGTGGCACAAGCCAAGACTGAGCCATGCTGCTGGCCAGCCTGCTTAAAAATTGCTGCGGAGGACGAAATGCTTGTTGTCTATAGTATTAATCTATAAGCTTTTGCTTATTGGTTAATTGACTAGACTATTACATCCCTAGTTGTGCCCACGGAAGCTCATGATACTATCTACGTCTTTTTGTGAGTTTCTAAAGTGCTATATCACCATTCATTGTTTAAGGTTTTTCAGTTACAGACTCACATGGCTACCCCTCTGAAACTTCAGTGTTGTTCAAAATTATGGTTGGTTTCTGAGTTGTTTTGAGGTTGTGGAATCTATGTTGTTAGAGGTGTTAAAGAACAGGTTAGACAAGCCTCTGTCAGGGATTGTCTAATTATTACTCAGTCCTTTCCTGAGTGCAGGGGATGAGGCCAGATGACCTATTGCGGTCCCTTCTAGTCCTCCACTACTACAGTTCTATGATCTCCTTAGCAATGCTAGCTGGCATTGTAGTGTAGTGTAATGTTGTGGTGGCTTAGCACTTCTGCCTGTCATGCACAATCTTTAAAGGTTTTAAATTCAGAATCTAAAATCACATGCACAAAGGAATGTGGTCTTAACCTGATTCCAGGTGGACACTTCTGCTCAGTGCAGAATGAGCACACCCTTTGGGAGGTCTACACTGCTGAAAAAAGTCAATCTAAGCCAGGGTTTCCCAACCTACAGGTCAGGACCCAAATATGGGTCACCATTACATTTCAAAAGGGTCGCCAAGTGTTTTCCCAGGTGGCTCTGCCTCCTCTACTCCCCCTATTTTTGAATTGTCTTGGGTCACCAAGTCTTCCTGAATTGTCAAAATGGGTCCCCATCTGGAAAAGGTTGGGAACCGCTGATCTAAGCAATGCAATTTGAGTTACGTTGATGGTGTAACTCAAGTGGACATAGATTAGATTTACTCACTGTGGAGTCCACACAGCGCTGGGTGAGACTTTTTCCTGTTGACTCCTTTTCTCATTCCAGTGGAGTACCGGAGTGTATGGGAGAGCGGTCGGCAATAGATTTAGTGGGTCTTCACAAGACCCACTAAATTACCCCCCCCTTGGGTTAATCGTTGCAGCGTCAATCACACTAAAAGTGGAGACTAGCTCTTTTTCACAATTATTAATTTATTTAGGGAAAAACCAGATATGAAATGGCAATAGTAGGATGCTGCGTAGGTCAAGCCTGATGTGTATTAGTTGAGCTATGAGATAAGAATTGAGGTGCCCTGGAAGTGTTGCCTGAGAGTGTGGTTAACCAATTAAACAAGATTTTACATTCCTAGTTCATGTCATGGCAGGAGTGAAATAAATTTCAGCAGCCATGTGAATCTGGGAGTGCTCATTGTCACTGAGCAGGAGCATTTTGAAATGTTCCTGAATTAATGCGATATTATACGTTTTGCTGTTGTCACGGTGACAACTTTATGCTAAGGCCGTGTCTACACTGCCACTTATGTTGGCAAAATTTATGTTGCTCTGGGATGTTAATATTCCACCCTTGAGAAATGTAAGTTATTCCAGTGAAAGTGCTAGTTTGCACAGCATTGTGTTGATGTGAGAGCATCCTCTGTCAGCATAAAGCAGGGGTGGGCAATAACTTTTGATGGGGGGCCACTCTGAGGCTGTGTCTACACTGCACCCCTTTTCCGGAAAAGGGATGCAGATTAGACACATCGGAATAGCAAAATCCGCGGGGGATATTTAAATATCCCCCGCGGTATTTGCATTTACATGGCTGCCGCTTTTTTCCGGCTTGGGGATAAGCCGGAGAAAAGCGCCAGCCTAGACGTGATTCCCCAGAAAATAAGCCCTTTCCTACTTGAAAGTAGGAACAAGAGATCCTCCAGAAAAGGGCTTATTTTCCGGAGAATCACGTCTAGGCTGGCGCTTTTCTCCGGCTTATCCCCAAGCCGGGAAAAAGCGGCAGCCATGTAAATGCAAATACCGCGGGGGATATTTAAATCCCCCGCGGATTTTGCTATTTCGATGTGTCTAATCTGCATCCCTTTTCCGGAAAAGGGGTGCAGTGTAGAGACAGCCTGAGTTTGGTAATGGTTGGGGCAGCACTTTTCTACGATATTAATTGGGGGAGTGTAGGGTCTGGGATGGAGCTCTGAGTAGGGGATTGGGGTACAGGAGGGAGTGTGAGTTCTGAGGGAGTTTGGGTTTTGACCTGGAGCAGTGGTGCACAAAGGGGGAAAAAGGCAGAAATGTAGTTTGGATGCAGGAGAGGGTTCTGATCTGGTGCAGGTGGTTGGGATGTAGAAGGAGGTGCCAGGTCTAGGCTCTGGTCGGGAGGTGCATACCATAGGGGGCTCCCAGCCAGCAGTCCAGCAGGACCCTTGGGCAGACTCACTGTCTGCTGCGGCCCCGCACGCTGCTCAAAACAGCTGGCTGCTGAGACTAGTGTGTGTGTCTGCAGCATGCCCGTCAGGGCTGTGGGGCGGGTCAGTGGATCTCTGTGCACCATATGAACCTACAGGCACTGCCCTAGCAGCTCTCATTGGCATGGCATGGAGACCTCCACCCCCTAAGGGAGGTGCGCTGTGCAGAGATTGACAAGCTGGCCCCAGCAGCTGGCCACTTTGAGTGGTGAGAGGCCACAGTCGGTAGCGAGCCTGCCTGAGGGTCCTGCTAGGCCACGGTGGGCTGGATCCAAATGTTTGGTGGGTTGGATCCAGCTCGTGGGCCATATTTTGCCTCCCACGGCATAGAAGATCTTCACCACATGTGCTGCTGTGGCAGAGTTACGCCATGACAGTGCTTTAAGTCTAGACATGCCCTGAGTCGAATGATAAAAAGCAGTGCAAGGAAACAGTTGCCCAGTGCCCTAGCAAGGTGAAATCTTTTGGAATGAGACCAAATATATTATATTTTGAAGAAGATACAGGCCTTTGCATTCTTGAAGGAGCTCTGAGGACCCTACTTACACCCCACCCTTAAGTTTTTATACTGCATCCCCTGTCACTCTGGTATAGACTACTTGTACAGGCAGTCCCCGGGTTACGTACAAGATAGGGACTATAGGTTTGTTCTTAAGTTGAATTTGTATGTAAGTTGGAACTGGCTCCAGATTCAGCTGCTGCCACTGAAACTGACCAGGGGCTGACTACAGGAAGCTGGAGGCAGAGTTGCTCTGCCCCCGGCTTCCTGGAATCAGCCTGATCAGTTTCAACAGCTGCTGAATCTGGAGCCTGGGACAGAACAGCTGGGGCGCTGCCTGGTAGGTTCCCACAGGACCAACCTGGCAGCACCCCAGCTGCTCTACCCGAGGCGTCCCGCAACAAAAGCCTCGTCTGCTGGGGGGGGCGGGGCACACTAGCTGCGCCCCCTCCCCCCCAGCAGACCAGGGAGACCCAAACAAAGCCGCACAGGCGGAGGGACCCCACTGCCCGTGCGGCTTTGCGACTGTCTCCTTGGGGTGCTGGGGGGAGTCCCCCCCAGCAGACCAGGGAGACCCGAGCAAAGTCGCACAGGCGGAGGGACCCCGCTGCCCGTGTGGCTTTGCTCCTTTGCCTCCTTTGCCTCCTTTGCCCGGGAGAAGCTTTTCTCGCCCCGGAGGACACGGGCGGCGATCTGCTGCCCGTGAGCTCCGGGGCGAGAAAAGCCCCGTTTGTAAGTGCAGATCCGACGTAAATCGGATCCGCGTAAGTCGGGGACTGCCTGTAGTTAGTAATTCAGTTGTTCAAACAGCTAGGGGAAGCTACGAGGCTGGAATGTTGTTAGTTCTGGTTCCTGCTGGCCTTGGGGGTGGAAGATTGGGAATTGAACCCAAATCTGCTAAGTGACCATTCAGTGCACGGGTGTTCAGTGCACAGGTAACGTATAGTCAGCAGGCATCTGAACTACTCAAATCCACATGCTTGTAGCATCGTAAAGCTACACGTTCTGCACATGATGGTGAATGCAGGAAATTATGGTCCTTGTTTTATTGCAGAGGTGGGCAATAATATGGTGGTGATTTGCCAAGGTTAGCCCGGGTGGGCTGCCGCTACTATGTTTACCTGCACCTTCACAGCTACGGGTGATTGCAGCTCTCATTGGCGGCAGATCACTGTTCCTGGCTATGGGAGCTGTGGGAAGCAACGTGGACCTGGCCACTGCTTCCTGCATTTCCCATTGGACAGTGTGAAAGGGTGACGTAACCTTTCACTCAGCCGGGGCCAAGCTCTGACCTCTCCCCCTCCTTTCTTTTGTTTGAGAGTTTCCCAATTATTCTGCCCTTCTGGAAGTTCATGCAACCTTTGGGTTGTCCAATAATCTTTTCTTTGCGTTCCTGCTCTTGGCGGGTGGGGTAGAGGGACCCAGACCCGCCCTCTCTCATGGGTCCCAGCCCAGGGTCCTAAAGACAGGTTTAAAGTGATTCCTGTCTGGCTGACAGGGACTCCTGCTGTAACTCGGCAGCCCAGGGGCTCCGACAGCGGAACACCAACCTAGACTAGTTCCTACCCCAGTTTCACCTGGCGAATGCCGAGTGTCCTCTCTGTAGTCTCCTTTGCATGCGTGGGCTGTACGTGAAGTCTGCCAACTCCTCTCTCGATTGGAGAGTCCAACCTACCTCCTCTTGCCCGCTTGCTGCCCTTTTGTATCTCCCGCCCCACTCCTGCTTCCTGTCCCTCCCCCCGTGACACCCTGTCGGCATGCTACAAGGTCCTGCCTTCCCTTCCCTTCCATTGTCAGTGTCAAGTCTGTATGGCGGCTGCCACGCCCCGCCCCGCTCCAAGGCCACGGCGCTGCGCCGCTTAGCTGAGTCCATGAACAAGCGGCACAAGCGGGGAGCCGTGCCGTGCGCTTCCCATACAGTGCGGGTGATGGGGCGTCCTGAGTGTGGGGCAGGGTTGCCCCGTCACAAATGGGAACAGTGATCCATGGTCAACAGGTGCTGCAATCACCCGTACCTGCATAGGTTCAGATAAATAGAGTGGTGGTGACCTGCCATGGGCGAACCTTGGTGAACTGGATCTGTTCTGTGGGCTGGTATTTGCCCACAGCTGATCTATTGACTGCTTCTCGTTCTACTTGGAGTTGTTTGCTGCTGCATGAGTCTGCTATAAAGATGTACAAAATCCATGGACAAGTTGCTCTTGTTTTTTCAGGAATAAGCTATGGTATCAAATTTCTATTGCTCTAAATTTTTTCTCATTGTTCACTTTCTCCTCTCTTACCAAGGGATGGTATTGAGGTTACTAAGTTTCTGCAGCTACTGTCGTATTCATAATAAACCGTGGAAATAATAATTCATGGATGAGTGATGGCCAATCATTATATAGCTGTCTCAGATGATTTGATACAAATGGATGAGTTTCACTTCTGAGGTCCGTGGTAGGGATGTTAAATATTAGTTAATTGAATAGTTGAGTAACCTCATGAATTCTTATCGGTTAGTCGACTATTCTGTAGTCCCTGGGGGTGGGGCCAGCAGCAGTGTGGGGTGCCAGGCGAGAGCAAGTCTGCAAGGGGAGCCAGTTTAAAAACCAGCTCCTCTTGAGGACCGGCTGCTTGTCACCTCTGATAAAGAGACAGCACTGCAGGGTAGCAGCATCCCCTGTCTGGGGGCAGGGAGAGCAGTGTCTGAGCTCCCGGACCTGGCGCTAACCGGAACTAAGCCGGGCTGCCTGCTTACCCGGCTCCTAATACACTTGAAATGCAGAGGCACAGTTGGAATAGGTCCTGGACCTGGCATGAGCCAGAACAGAGCCAGGCTGTTGGCCAGCTTGCTAAAAAATTTACTGGTTGGGGACGGGGGCGGGGGTGGGGGTGGGGTGGAAATGTGTGTAGTCTATAGCATTAACCTATAAGCTTTTGCTAATCGGTTAATCAATTACACTATTACATCCCTAGTCAGTGGCCTTGGCAATAACTATTATCTTGTATGGCATTAAAATCCCTTAAAGGGCATTATCAATATGACAGTCGCATTTCCATCTGAAAATATTGTTCCTACTGGTCCCAGAGATGATGAGGATGAAACAGGCCTGGAGAAGAAGGCTGTGTCTAGACTGGCAAGTTTTTCTGCAAAAGCAAGTGCTTTTGCGGAAAAACTTGCCAGCTGTCTACACTGGCAACTTGAATTTCCTCAAGAACACTGACTTCCTACTGTCTGAAATCAGTGCTTCTTGCGGAAATACTATGCTGCTCCCGTTCAGGCAGAAGTCCCTTTTGCGCTTTGCGCAAAAGGGCCAGTGTAGACAGCTCAGATTTGGTTTGCGCAAAAAAAGCCCCAATCGTGAAAATGGCGATTGGGGCTTTTTTGCGCAAAAGCGTGTCTAGATTGGCACGGATGCTTTTCCGTCAAAAGTGCTTTTGTGGAAAAGTGTCCGTGCCAATCTAGACGCTCTTTTCCCCAAATGCTTTTAACTGAAAACTTTTCCGTTAAAAGCATTTGCGGAAAATCATGCCAGTCTAGACGTAGCCGAAGTGTACGTTTGTCTTCTCTTGCCCTGTGGCACTCTGTTTCACAGTGCTGTTGAGGACCAAGCATAGCTCTGTGCACTAGGACAGCACCGGAGTATATGCTTTACTAGACTCTGCAAAAAGGTTTTTGGCAGTACCAGCATCTGCAAAGCTGATCTTTCAAAGATGGTACTCTCTGTAATTCAAATAATAATAATAAAAAAGTAGTAACAGGCATTCCAGTAAAAAAGACTAGACGTTACATATGATGTCCACGTTAGCATGCTCGAGTGGAATGACTTCAGGCGGGTTTAATATTTAAGGCTCTCCATTTTTAATAGTTTTGGATTAGACTATGCCCTCTATTGTTTGCAGCAGTTTTTGTGATAGATAAAGCTCCCGGCCCAGTCTCTGTCATTAATGGGATTGATTTTAAAACCAATTTCTATAGGACTGAATAATAATAAAACCTGTGGGGTTTGAGGATGCGGGAAATACCAAATTCAAAATTGATGTTGCTAAATAATAGATATCACATGGATTTGGTTTGCTGACAAAACCTTTTTATAGAACTTTAGCTTCACATATTCCCTCTCTCTTCCGTTTTCCAGTATATGAATATGCACATTTCTTTTCATATATAAAGTTTATGCTAAATTCTTCTCTTTTGTCAGCACTTGAGCTTCGTAAATAGTATCATGGTAAAAAATCTAGGAGAGGAAAGCTCTGTTGCTTAGAAACAGTCTGGCAACAGACTCAGTTTGGGGGTGGGGGAAACAGGAAAAAAAAGGGAAAACAAAAACATTTTCTCTCCCCTACTATAGGAATCTGATTGAAGTCTTTCAGCTTCTGAAATGTTAGCAAAACTGTTTGAGGGAGAGGGGGATTTTGGTGACCTCTTTGCAAACTCCCTTCTTTCACTACTTCCTCCATTTTTTAGTTATAGTTTTATTTTTTTTAAATGGAAGAAAAAAGGAAATACAGCAATTTCCCCCCATGTTTCTTCTCAATAGTTTTCTTACTGCTACAGTTTTTCCAGGGATTGATGTTTTCTGTAGTATAATATAATAAAGGCGTATGCTATTTTGGTTAGCTCAGACAGTTGAAAACTGGGTCTAAGTAGGAGGAAGGGGAAGGAGCCATTAGAGTGACAACTGAACATTTTCCTCTTAAAGAGAAATAAAGGAAAGGGATTGTTAAATTAAAAGGGTAAAATGTTTGATGTTTGTTCTTGAATTATAAAATCTTTTGGGGAGGGGATTTTTGGTCCCCCTGTAAAGCACCTAATGGGGTCATTGGTGTATGATGGGCTTGTAGGTGCTATCACATCATAAGTAACCAATGAGAGGGGGGCATTAGGTTGTTTATATTTATATTTTTTTATTTTTTATATTAGTTATGTGATTCTTGATAAGACAATAGAAATATAAATACGTGTGTGTGTGTGTGTGTGTGTGTGTGTGTGTGTGTGTGTGTGTGTGTTTGTATAGACATCTTTTTGTGGTTATGTCTCTCACACAGTTTGAAAAGCTCGCTACCCCCCTCAAAAAGCTTTTTGGTTTAGGATACAATGAAGCAGCTATTTAATATATAATCTTCAGATACCATGTCTGTCTTCCTTTGAAACTTCTTCAAAAATTCTACTGTATTCATAGCATTTTGTTCTTGTTGTTTTGCCACTGTGGTTCCCACTAGCAGATGAAAATGTGGTCGTGGTCATCTCCCCCCCCCCCCCCCCCCCCCGGTAGTTTTTTCTGTTGTCCCTAGTGTAATGTACATCTTTGTTTATGTTGCCACTGATTTTTGCCTTTTTAGCCCATTTTCTAACTGGAGCATTATAGTTTATTTGCCTCCAAATAACACACTAGATCAGAGGCCTAGCAGAATTCAGATTAGAACTCCATGTCCTGTTACTTCCCATCCCTTTTGCTTCTAAACACTTCAGACCACATGTTCTAATTGCCTTGACTGGAGTTGTTGTCATGACACAGCGAATGACTATATGAAATTGTTGCTGTGATCAATGTGCAGTTATGGTCCAGCAAGGAGTTTTCATTTCTGCTTAAAGTAAACTAATTCCTAGCACAGTTTGTAAAGTCTGGCTATTATCTAGTAGCCTTGGCACATGCATCATATTAATAAACTTTCAAGCCCCATCTTCCAGCTTTACCATTTTCGGACTGTATCTGGGCTCCATTTACATTCCTTTCCCTCACTCCCACTGACATTAATGCGTTAATGCTATTTTCTTTCCTTAGCTTGTGGTATTCTATACATGTTTATTTGGCTTCTGCTGGGCAGCTGTAGTGTGAACTGACAGTGTCCTCAAAGGAGGCATAATAGCCACAGAGGAAATTCAGTATCTACTTAATCTGGAAGCTCTGAAAATAGCCATAATATTGCCTAAAATTGACGTGGGTTGGGCAGGGTGGAGAGAGAGAGAATTTAAAATAAGCACTAGATATTGATAGACAGCTCTGGGAGCACCTCAGCATTCAACAGTGTCTAGAACAGTGTATATCAGTGATGGGCAACCCACGGCCTGTGGGCTGAATGCGGCCCATTAGGGTTTTCCATGTGGCCCGCGTGATATTTTGTTTACTGTTGCCTGCATGCAGAGCTGCCAGATTCCTCTGGTTTCCATCTACATAGGGATTTTTTTCCTGCCTGTGTTACTAAAGTGACACACACATGAAGCAAGTAGGGTTGCCAGGTATCCGGTTTTGAACCGGACAGTCCAGTCTTTCTGTCCGGGAAACAAATTGAGAAAAAACCCGGACATATAAATGCCCGGTATTTTCTAATTAAGTTTTATTATTATCATGAAATCAGTACGTAATTGCATACTGCCTGGCTGGTAGACACATTCAAGCTGCGTGAGTGTGTCTAACAGCCAGGCAGTACACAACAACACCGTAGAGAGGAGGGGGCGGGGCTGGGGTGGGATGGAATCCCCGGGGCTGGACTCACCTGTGTGCCGGACAGGCAGCACCCCAGAATCTGCGTGCACCCAGACCAGCCCCACTCCCTGCTGGCCGGTTCTCCCCCCCCCCCCCCCCAGTGCTCTTCCTCCAGCCAGCCCTGCTCCTCCCCAACCCCTCCGGCCATCCCTGTTCCCCGCTGGCCAGTCGTGTCCCCCCCCTCCCCTGGCCAGCCCTGCTCCCCCCGACCCCCTCCCGGCTAGCCCTGCTTCCCACTGGCCGATTTCCCCCGCCCTTCCCTCCCTCCCCCCCCCTCGATCTCCCCTGGCCAGTCCCACTCCTGCCGACCCCCTCCCGGCCAGTCCTGCTTCCCGCTGGCTGGTTCCCCCCCCCATCTCACCCGGCGAGCCCTGCTCCTCCTGACCAGTCCCCCCCCCCCCCATCTGAGATCAAGCGTGTCCGGTATTTTTTTTTTAAACCATCTGGTAACCCTAGAAGCAAGGGTACATAAAGCAAGGTGTGTGCTGATTGCACACAGCATTGTAAGAGCGGTGTACTCCCTCTGCATCCAATAAATGTGCTGCTATAGTTCAAATGGCACACCCTGCAAATTCTAACTGCAAGCACAGTTAGTCAACTAGTCACTTAGGGCGGGGCAGCAGGAGCTGGTGATGGGGAGAGATGGCTTAAAAGCTGGGTTCCCCCCCCAGCACCGTCTCTGGGGTGCTTCCTGCTCCCCCCCCTACTGGCTCTGTGCAGCCCGAAGTCAGGGGGACTTCCCACTGGCCCCTGGCTGTGCGTGGAATTCCACATTCCTCCTTCAAAATGTATGAGAGCCCCAGCGGCCTCTTGTACATTTCGAAGGAGGAATGTGGAAGTGCCTATTGACTAGTCGATGGAAATTCCGTCGACTAGTCAATTAACCACATTTTAACATCCTTACTTTGGTTAGTATTTATTCCTGTTTGTCATTCTTCTCTTGCATCATTGACCATTTCTGCCTGTGGCTCACCAGTGTTCGTCATCACTGAAATAATATTTATCCATCTAAATGATAACTATTATTTATTTAGCACTAATGCTAGACACTTGATGGATAAGAAAAACAAATCATCTCTTCCACAAGGAACTTGCAGTCTAAATAAAATGTTGGACAAGGAATGTAAATCAGGGTCAGGAGAAAAAGCAGAAGAAAACCCTAAACGAGAACAAAAAAATACGTACAAGTTTTTTCTTTTGAGTGAATCAACTATAATTGGTAATAGTAAACAGCAGCAAGATACAAGTGGCCTTGTGCTAGGGGCATGGGGGAAAATCTGGTTCCATAGGAATGAGACTTCCCTTTATTGGGCAAGATGGTCAAGTCATTGCCGTAGACTTGGGACAGCCTCGTTATTTGCCTTCCTTTAAAGGGGAAGCATAGAAGAAGGAGAACAAAGAAGTTAGATGTGACGGGATGTACTTTCCTCGCCCCTCCGCACTGTTTAGGAGGGGGTTAACCCAACCCAGAGGACGGGGAGGCCACACCCCCTTTAGTTTACTGCGCATGCTCCAGCTGCTCTAGGATAAAAGAGAGCTACTCAGGTTGGTCGGGGTGGGTGGTCGGGGGAGAAGGAGCTCGGCACCAAGCTTGTGAGCAGTCGCCGCCCCAGGAGCAGCCGCCCCAGGAGCAGCCGCCCCAGCCTGCGCAGTAGCCCTGGTCAGTAAGGCCGTCGGCGGGACTCCACCTCGCCGACCAAACCCATGTGGTCTGCATGGGGAGCTGTAGGAAGGAGCCCTGGGCGGAGCGTTGCCCTTCAGGAGCTCAGCGCGCTGCGGCTGGGAACCCCGCTGAGCTGGCTGTGGAATCTTCCACTGCCAAGAGGGCCCTGGGCTGGGACCCGGTGGAGAGGGAGGGCCCAGGTCCCCCTATCTGCCCCCAGCCCAGCAGTAATACCGCTCCCAGGCTCTTGGAAGGCCTACCTGCTGACTATGCCTGAGTGGCCGTATTTACCCTAGTAGGCGTGAACTAGACTTTGGGACAAGATCTGTGAGGCTGTACTTGCTCTAACAGTAGAAGTTGTATTTTGGGAGAACTGGCAAGGGGTGTCCCCCCACTCTCCCGGTGACATTAGAATATTACAACTGGCCATGGTGGAGAGGAGAGATGGCCATCCAGCTCCTCTCTGTGCAGGTTCCCTGAGACCAGGGTTCCCTCTAGGGTGCACGCCTGCAGGGGTGTGCACAAAAATCCCCTCCCCCCGCCTCATCAGCAGAGCTGCACAGCAGCACTCTGCTTCCACATCATGGAAGCAAAGCTGGTGGCAGTGGGTAGGAGAGTGGGGGACCAAGGTTGCATGGAGGCTGCTGGAGTTGCAGCTGGAGCCAGTCCCAGGGTTGAGGCCGTGCGGTGGTGGCCGGAGCCGTCCCAGAGCTGCAGGCTGTTTAGTGGTGGATGGGGCCCATGGTGCAGCCGGAGCTTGGGGCTGCGTGGTGGCGGATGAGGCTGTTCCCAGAGCTGGGGGCCACGTGTTGGTGGACAGAGCCAGTCCCGGAGTCAGTCCCAGAGCTAGGGGCTGCGCTGCAGCAGTCCCAAAGCTGGGAGCCGTGTGACGACAGCTGGAGCCAGTCCTAGGGCCAAGAGTAAGCAGGAGTGGGTTCAGCACTCTCCTCACCTGTCTCCCAAGCAGCTGTTGCAGCTAATCATACAGCTCTTACCTGAAGCAATTTTGCAGGGGGAGGTTGTGCACTCAGCTGGAGTTAATCTTTTTTTTACTGGCCAAATACCGAATTTGCATCGACTATTTGATTAGTCAAGAAGGGCGCCTCTGTCTTTGAAGTGTAGCAACAGCCCCAGTGCTGTTGCTACATTTGAAAGGCAAAAGCGCTGCAGGGAGCACAGGGCCAGTGGGGGACTTCTAGCTGGGCCCAGGCTGCATGCACCATTTCAAAGCAGCAGTGCTGTGTGGAGTCCAGGGTCTGGCCCCAGGCTTCCTGGGACGCTGCTGCTTAGAAGCACCCCCTCCTCTTTCTGATAGAAGTAGCGAGGGTGGGGGAGAGAGCAACTAGTCGTTCACATCCCTAACATACACCAGAATTCCAGGAAGGCTGCACAGGATTTAGTTGCCTTGCCCAGCCACTCATGAGTCCTGAATGCACAGGCCATCATGACACAGAGCTGTCCGAGTTACTGCTGGACAGCCTGTGCACTCTGGCATAAAGCAAAGAATATTATTTGTCACCTTTCTTATAAATGTATTAATAGACATTTAAGCTTTGAAGAATGCTTGTGAGTTGATCAAATCAGACAGGGAAATCTGCACTTGATTAATCAGAGAGCTTTAGCTCTGATTTATGTCTTGAGTGCAGAGCAAGCATTCCAGGTAACTATGTTTTCTAAGTTGCCTATTTATGTGTAATATATAAAAAGAACGGTCTAAATAAAAAGAACTGAGGGCAGTGGTAGGGAGTCACTGGATTGACTTCACCTCTGATCCAAAATAAAATATAGACCTGAGACTCAATGTGAATGGGGAGAAATATTCCCATTGTCCAGGTGTGCAATGGAGAGTGTACTCTACACAAGTTCAGAAAATGTTACTCTGAAAGGCCAGTTAACATAGTTCTCTGAAAGGAGAACCAGATTTAATTGAGGAGGAAGCCCAGCTGGGGGAGGGTCTAGTAGAAGGCTATAAACAGAGGAAGTTGGCTACTAAAAACTTTGCCAATGTTAAATTAAATATTACATTTTAAATTAAATATTTTTTTATTTGACTTCATTTAAATAAACATTTAAAGTCACGCACCTTGTTAATTCTCTTGTTTTAGTATTTTCTTTTTCCCCATGGCATCTCAAAAATATATCCAAGTTATTTGTTAGTGACTTGGGTGCCACAGTAGCACACATCCTATTGAGCACATGTAACCTCAATATTGGTGCACAAGACAAAATTCATTCTGCTCCTGGATGGAAAATCTTAGAGGGAACACTGCCTGAGACCATGCAGTATGCCTCTGTTTAGTCTGGTAATTGCATGTCTGGTAATTGCCTTTTAGCTATTGAAATACTTCTTTCAGTACAACTCAGTCTAGTCCAGACAGAGTCCTGAATATGTCTCTATCTTTTTTTCATTTTGAGAGTCTCCTCACTCTGCTTCCCTTATAATACTTTTGCCCAGAGGTGGCACTAGCTCACTGGGGATCCACCCACTAAAAAATGCATTAAAAAAAATGAATGGGGGCATCAAGCAATGGTTTAGGGTGCTTATGCCTAGCGCTGGCTGTTTTTACCTTTCGGTGCCATCCTCATAGGAAGGAGAATGCTCACCTACAATGCTGTGCCATCTTCTGATCCACTTGTACAATGTGTTCACCTAGCAGCTGTCAGTCTTGACTCTTTAGAAGCAATGTATTGTTTCCTGCTGCCATGTGTTGCGCACTCCCACAGAGCAAGGGAGTGGAAGACCTAATGTTGTACTGGTCCCTCGGTTTTCTGCAGTTGCCAACCATGGGAGATATAAGGAGTAGACTTTCAGGGTGTTGAAAGAAAAAAAGAGAACTATGTGATGTTGAACAGATGACGGAGAGCACAGCAGTCTAGTGAGTTGTTGTCTCTCTTTGTGCTCTTAAATAATATAGCACCATTCAAAAATAGAATTTGACTGCAGATTCCATCTTGCACGAAGTGGTCAGTTGCATTGGATAATGGATCTCTACTTTTGATCCAAAATTATTTTTGTTAATGTCATCTCACTGAGTACAGTTACAACATGCAAACTTAATAGAAAATGTGAGAGACTACAGCATGTCTTTTAGGGGGACTGCTCCATCCTGGGCAGACAGCACCTCCCTCTGAGAGCGAAAGTAGAACACTGTGTATGGCTCATGCTTTGGCATTATTCATATAGTTTGTCATATCAGTGAAGTATTATTGAATTGAGATTAGGGATGTAAGCGACTAGTCAAATCACTACTTGACTACTCACTCCCCCCTGCCCAGCTGCCTCTGTATCAGAGGCAGCGTGGGTGGGAGCAGGAACTAGTGTGGGGAGGAGCCACTTAAAAGCCAGTTACTCCCAGCACTGTTTCTGCAGTGCATGGAGTGGGGGGAAGGGGAAGCAGAGCCACTGGAGGCGGTAGGAGCCAGGACTGCTCAGTCTTGGCTCACGACTGCTCTGGCAGTCGCTCATGCTGCAGCTCTGCCTTTTAAATCATTGGGCCGGGTGCAGAGCCTCAGTGGTCTCGGACCTGGCTTGAGCTGGGACTGCTGAGTCCTTGCTTGTACCTGGTCCCCTGCTGTGGCTTTGCCTTTTAGATGTAATAAGAGCCTGGCAGTTCTTACTACATTTAAAACCGAGCCAAAGTGGCTTGGGACCTGGTGTGAACTGGGACTGCTAAGTCCCAGCTCGCACCAGGTCCTGGACCTACCCCACTGAAGCTCTGGAGTTTAAATGTAGTAGGAACTGGGCTGCCTGTGCATCTGGCTCCTGCTACATTTAAACTGTAGAGCCACAGCTTATCGACTAATCGTGTACTCAGTACAAATTGTATTAATTACATGATTAGTCAGTTACCCACTTCTTCACATGCTTAATTGAGATGAATGCGTGTGGGTGCCTAGCTGGATGAGGACACTAAGAACGATGAGGAAGTGTGGAAAAAGGGGCGGGTGGATGTGTTTGCAGTGATACCAAGGAAGAGGGGCCTGCTTTATACTGGGCCTGTAAATTTTGGTTAGATGCATTCTGCTTGAATTCATTGTAATAACATGTCTTTCCTGGTTTCAGTAAACTGCCTTTGTTTTCAAATGTCCTGGTATAAATGGAAGGAGTTAATTACCTTTAAAAGTTAAGTACCTTTAAAAAAAGAAATTCATAGATTCCCTAAGGGAGGAGTTTAGAGATCACCAAGATCAGGGCTCTTCTGTGCTAGGCACAATATAAAGTTAGAATGGGAGTCAGTTTCTGCCCTGAGGAGCTAAGTCTGAATAGACAAGATGGACAAGAGGTAGAGGAATGAGACATAATGTACAAATAGAGTGAACAGTGTGATGGTCTCCAATCAGCATGATAGTTCCATAATTGTTTGGCTTTTTAAAAACTGACATATCTATTTTTAGGTGTCAGTTTGTTAGAGGAAGATTAGATAAATGGGTAGGAATGGAAGGAAGGGGAGATGTTAAAGGGGAAGGGGCATGCAGGGGAAGGAAAGCTGGTGTGGAGAGTGGGTCAAGTGAGGTTGATATGATGTGTAAATGTTAGCCTCATGTGGGAAGCATGACATTTCTAGGTTTCAGCAAATTCATCTAGAAGGATCCAAAGAAATGCTCTAAGAGATAGTAGAAAGTAGTCAATTTTAAAAGCATCGGTTAAAACTAAGACACTCAAGCTGGGCATGTGTGCATTTGGGAAATAAATAATTTTGTTTTTCTACTCCAATGGGGTAGCTCTCATTCAAAACTGCATAGGATTGAGACCAGTGCCTGGATTGTGTGTGCCACTTTTCTTCGTGATCACTGTCCTCTCATTTTTCATGCTTAAAAGGGTAAGAAATTGCAGTTTGTAATCAGGTGTTCAGCTGCTTTTAACATTTCAGGAGTGAAAAAATGTGTCATCCTTTTCTCCCCTTTCCCTCTTCTTTAACCATTTTCAGTCTAGTTTTAGGCTAGACACATCGATCCTATTCTGGGCTGTTCAGAGATTCCATGCCCTTGGGAGATCCAGATGAAGAGACAAATAGCTTTTGCTCCGTCTCTGCTACCCCTTCACTTTCCCCCTTTCCTATCCAAAGAGCAGTTGAGGGCCCCTCAAAATGTGCACCATGAAAAAGGTAGTGTCAAATAGCTTAAATATCAAACAGTGATGACCGCATACACTGAATGTTAACTGAGACTAAAATTGCTCGACAGCTGTTCTTGTCAGTGAGGTGCAGTGCTGTCATGCCCAGTAGATGGGAGTAGGGGTTGGGGAGGGAAGAAGACATCCTGCCTTTGAGCCTTTCATCAGCATGGCCTGCATTGAACTAGTACTGCTGCAGCAGTTCCCATGTACTGCACTCACTTAGGTTGTGTGCTGCTGTTGCCAGGAGTCCCAGGCCTTTGATTGGCAGAGAGAGGCCCACGGAGTTGGCCCTCTTTAAAGTCCGCCCCCACATCCTCCAGCACACAGTCAGTCAAGGCTGTTCTCTGCTCACAGAGCGAGAGCAGGCGAATGAGCCAGTGCCTACTGCTTGGCTGGTTCTGTTTTTGCTGGCAAGGAGTAGGGTTTGATCACTGACAACAAACTATTACAGATTCTGCTTCTCCTGCTGGCTTCTTGATCAGCCCAGAACGATGGGTTTAATTGCTTCGTCGCCATAGCAGCCCTCCATGGATTGTTCTGAGAAGTTAAAAGGAGAGTGAGGGGATCTATTTAAAACTGTGTGGGGAAACTGCTTTCTGAAGCTCTGAGTTTTACAGGTTTGGGGTTTTTTGTGTGCCCTGTCAGCACAGCAAAGAGGAAACTGAATGACCTCTGGAGCTGCTGAAATCCAGGTACCGTAGCAGCTCCTTGCGGGTTCTTTTTCTTCTGTATGAGTTTGAACCCCTACTGACTTGCATTGAGAATTTTTTGCATGTAGTGTTTTCTGTAAGGCTGCACTGTGCTACTTTCAATAGAGATTAGTTGGGATTTAACTAGGTCTTGTTTGCCAACTTCAGATGGACTGGGCTTTCTTATTGTGTTTGCTTTTTGTCAACAAAATTCCCACTCTCACTCTCCCCCTACCTCTCCATTCTCCGTGGTATTATGTCTTTAGTCCCTGATGTTGGAATGATTTTCTTTCTTGCTTTCTCAGCATGGGTGAGGTATGCCATGCACTAGGCTTTCATATCTTCTGTCTTCATGTATGAAACTGAGGAAGTTTTCCTGTCTTATTCCTCCTGAGGTCTTAGTTATTGTCATACAGTTTGTGGAAATATTTAGATTCCTGCCTCTCTTTTACAGGGGCAAGGTAGCACCCAAGTAAGTAGTGCTTCTTTGAGAGATAATAAAATGTGAGGCCCTAGTGTTTTTCTTTGCTTGTGCTGGGGCCCATCAGGTTTATATTGTGCTTCTTGCAATATAAAAAAAATCAAAACACTGATGTGGAGACAGCACACTATTCCTCATGGTGAGGCATGGAAAGGAAGCTCCTTGTGTTGCCCAAAGTGACCTTACTGAATATTTTATGGAGCAGCTTTGATGTGCCCTGAAGGGAACTGCATCTATTCTTCCCTAGGATGGTTGTGACTATGATGTGTGTCGTGGAGAATGGCAGGGAGATTAAAGTGTATAGATCTAGAATTATAGACATTTGGGACTGGGGGACAGGATCTTCACACGTCTGTCTAAGATGCAGAAGACAAAAGTGTTCAATTCCAGAAGCCTTGACAGTCAAAAGGTGTGTGTGTGTGTGCACGTGCACGTACTTGGGTAGCTGGTCATATATACTGATGAAAAGTGCAGTGTAAAAATAAATTATGAATTAGTCTGTGTTCCACTTACTTTGATTACTTTTTAAAGTTTGTAAACATTTAAATCCAAAATGGATATTGTGTTTTTTAACTATGTATGCTAGTCTTCCTGTGAGGTGCACTGTCCCATTGGAAGCATAAAAGATACCCAGTTTCATTCTTGGTACAGTACAGTTGGAGAGGTGTTGTCATAATCCACATTCTTCATCCTGGTAAAAGTTTAGTGCCACTTCCATTAATGTTAATACGACTGATGTATGTGCAGAGTGATTAGAAAATAGATGCTTTTTTTTTTCTGTTTACAGCATGATCTTATGATGCCTAAATCAAAGGGCTTGATTTTTTTCAGAAGTGTCAAGCACCCACCACTGCATTTGAAAGTCAGCAGAAGCTGTAGATGCCTAGCACTTCTGAAAAATCAGGCCCCTTAGTATGCTATTCTGTCGATACTTTAAAGCAGTCTTGTGATGACAGTTGCATTAGGTAGGAAATGTGGTTTTTCTTAATCTCTGCTCTGCACCCAGTTTTGCAGACACGCAGCCTGAGACACACCCATGCAAACAGCAGTGCACACCCATGTATACATGTGCTAGTCTCAAGGCGTTCTGTAAAAATGTATACTTTATAAAGTTGCTTTTAAATCACACACAACATAACAGCCCCATGAAGGAGATTTTGCCTTGATGATGGCAATTGTCTGTTAAAGCTGATGTTTTTTTAATACTAAATTAAACACAACCCATCCATCCCCAAAAGGAAATTCTCCACTGTACATTAGATACTGTTGTAAACCTATATAACACTTAAAGACAGTCCCTCCTCATAACTATGCTTTGCAGAAGCCGACTGTAAACATGCCCTGCTCTGACACCCTTCTTGCAATAATACAAACACACATACCCTTTCATTCCAGTGCTCCCAAGTATATCCATTTTTTTTTGTCTGGATCAAACACAGAAAGAATTACCAGAAAATATTTTTAGCTTTCCAGGATGCTGTTCAGTCCCATCTGTCTGGAAAAAAAGTTTGTGCTGGAGAGAGAAGGGAACTAATCTCTCCTCCTGTGAGCTAAAAGTGAGTGCCGCTGTTACCAAAAAAGGGCATGAAATCAAAATAATATACTGTATGTGTGTAATTTAACTTTCTTTTGAGTGACACTGTCTTATTTCTGCTTGATTACTGTCAGAACAAGCAGAAATCAGTTCAATTCTGTGATGTGCTGCAATGAAGATCTATACATCTCGTAAAATCAACATGTGCACAGTAGTTGATTTTTTTTTAACAATGTATGTTAAACCATGAATGCAGAATCGAGCTTTAGGAGGGTAATGGTACAGGTGATTGTGGTGTTGAAGCACCTTGTATATTGAGTTAAGAACAGGCAGCTTTGTGGTGTTAGTTATCACAGATGTATGTGACTGTAAGATGAAGAAACAAAGTCAGCCATTGAAGTTCATTTGTCTCCAGTTTAATTTCCTCATGCTGGCTTTGAGTCCTGCCAGCGAGGTTCTCAACAGTAATGGGAATCAACTTGTGACCCTTGTACTCCATTTGACCATATAGAGCCTGGCATGAAGCTCTCTTTGATGATGTCTACACTGCAGTTATTTTTTGGAAAAAGGTATGCAAATTGCAAATTGTGTAGCTTTTTCCGATTCTTTTTTGGGAAGAGGCTTTTCTGACATTTGGCCCGTCTACACGGGGCCAAATATGGGAAAAACCTCCTCTTTTGGAAGAGCCCTTATTCCTCATAAAATGAGTAATACAGGGCTTCTGAAAGAAT
This sequence comes from Pelodiscus sinensis, assembly GCF_049634645.1. Classification (NCBI taxonomy): domain Eukaryota; kingdom Metazoa; phylum Chordata; order Testudines; family Trionychidae; genus Pelodiscus; species Pelodiscus sinensis. Next base: position 31,989,292 of record NC_134718.1, on the reverse strand, counting down.
GCGCCCCCCCCCCCCTTTTTTTGGAAACTGATCCGAAAAAGTGGATACATTCCCCAGACGCAGAGTTTATCCCAGGAAAAACTCTGTAGTGTAGACACAGCCTTTATCTGTAGGGGAACGTCTAGACTACATCCCTTTTTCAGTAAAGGGATGTAAATTAGGTACGTTGGTATTGCAAATGAAGCTGGGATTTAAATATCCCATGCTTCATTTGCATAATGGCGGCTGCTGTTTTTTTTTCAAAACGGGGCATTTTGAAAAAACCCTAGCAGTTTAGATGGGAATCTTTTGAAAATAAAACCCTTTTTCGAAAGTTTTTGTATTCCTCAAAAAATGAGGTTTATAGGATCTCTTGAAAAAGGGTTTTATTTTTGAAAGATTCCTGTCTAAACTGCGGTTTTTTTGGAAAGTCCTATTTTGAAAAAAAAGCAGCAGTTGCCATTATGCAAATAAAGCGTGGAATATTTAAATCCCGGCTTTATTTGCAATATCAATGTGACTAATTTACATCCCTTTACCGAAAAAAGGATGTAGTCTAGACACAGCCCAATTGGTCTGATGATGTTAATAGTTTTCACTTCTCTAATGCCTCCCATCCATTAATATTAGAACATTTTTCCAACTTTAGTAAATTAAGCTTCATAATATCCTCCTGAGAGAGAAATAATATTAATGCTCATTTTGCAAAGGAGTAAACTAGGACAGAAATAGCTATTTTTTAATCCCATCAAAATCAGTGGGGGCTGTTGTTGGTACTCAGTCCCTGAAAACGCAGATCCTAAATAATACTTAGTTCTTAATGTTTTTCTTCTGTAGAAGAGCTTCACAAGGGTGTGGGACTGGAGGAATGAATATCCCCTAATCCCTGTGACATGCCCAGGTTTGTGCAGGATGCTTGTTACAGAGCTGTGAGTCACGCCCAGATTTCCTGTGATCAGTTTGGTGCTTTAAAGGGACACTGTCAATATGAAATCTTGTCAGTTTTTAAAAACTGAATTCTAGGTAATTTCAGGTCCTATGGCTTCTCGGCCATCCCAGACGCCTGCCAACTTTTGTGGCTTTGCAATCACATTCTTTCTGGGGTTTTTTAGAAGTAGTTTTTCTCTCTCCTCTGTTATGTGAAAACCCCACAAGAACGAAAGGGGAAACTCTCCTTACAGGGCAAATGGTGGAAATAGCTGTACACAAAATACTGTCAAATGCACACAGTAACACTGAGAAATGGAGAAAAGCATTTTCTCCAGTTGTCATTTACTTGCACTTGTCACAACAATAACTAAGAAGTTTCCAGACAGAAGTGTTCTACTTAAGTCGATGGTATCCCTTTAACAATCACTCCTGCCTGACTTGTATGAAGCAATTCAGAGAGTGTTCTATCTTCGTCCACCCCATCACAGAAATGAGAAGCTGCTGAAACTTCCTCTTATTTCAGTAATGAAAGGAGGAGGGAAGAAGAAGAAAAGAGAGCTCACAACCCTGCACTTCCTCCTATCAAAATGGTTGGGGAGGGAGGTAAGAAAATTGGACATTACACTTAGGGTATGTCTATACTTCATCCCTCTTTCGAAAGAGGGATGTATATTAGACAGGTTGAAATTGCAAATGAAGCTGGGATTTGAATTTCCCGTGCTTCATTTGCATAATGGGGGCCACGCGTTCTTTCAAAAAAGGGCTTTTCAAAAGAGAAACCGCCATTTTTTTCGAAAGAACCGCGTCTAGATGGCGGTTTCACTTTTGAAAAAACGTGAGGCTGCCGTTATGTAAATGAAGCATGGGAAATTCAAATCCCATCTTCATTTGCAATTTTGATCTGTCTAATTTACATACCTCTTTCAAAAGATGGATGTAGTCTAGACATGCCGTTGGTCAAAGAAAGCTACAAAATAACCTGAATGCAGTGTCTTGATATTATGATGTAGCACTAGTTCCATACCTTTACGTGAAGAGAATATTAGCTTCACCCAAATCAGGAAATGTCAGTACAGACTGCTACGCACAACCTTAATTCTGACCCCTTATGCATATGCTTCACATTAGCTTTTAGTTGTGTGATCACATGTTATTTCTCAGCAATGCAATAGAAAAATATATCAGTTTTTGTAGAACTCTAGGTATACGTTTGTGGCAGGAAGTTTGTTAAATTCACGTATGCCGAAAAGACATGGTAATTTATTGCATAGCCTTTCACAGTTTAAACAACACAGCAGAGACGTAGGGGTTTTTTTTTTTTTAAATGAGGGCTGGGGAGAAAAGCTCAGCATGCAGTTAGGAGTGCAGTTTGCAGCACCATTGTACATGCTTGTTATATATCTGGAAACCACCATAAACTGCCACAGGTTATATTCTGGAGCTGTTTTCTGTTACAGCCTGTATGCAGTTACACACCAGATTTTCAGATGAACGGAAGTGGTGGATGCAACTAGACCAATACATCCCCTGCTGTGGGAGGAATAGGTGGCACTGAGATACCAGAATGTTTCTTGCATGGAATGTCACATTTAACCAATCCCAAATTCCTCTCCTCTGGAAATCCAAAGTGATTTTCACTTGGTGTCAAGATCTATTTTTCCATATGTGCATCTAATTCCTGTTAAATCAAATGGAACGAAGTGAACACCTATGAGGACAGAATGAAGCATCCTGTATTAAGAGGGATACAGGGGATTCAGTCTTGGGTGACAGAGAAGGGAGCGCAGAGGTGGGGGCGGGGGAGAACTATGACAGTTGCATGAGAAAAATCCACAGTGAGCATCATAGTATGCAAGCCTCATGCCTGGGAGGGGAGAGGAGGGGGAGGCAGTTCCCTTTGGCTGACAGAAGAATGCTTCCATTGACCTAGCTACTGTTGGTTGGAGAGGTGGAGTTCCTATAGTAACTCAAAACCCCCAACTCTTACAGTCTATCTTATGAACGTACAATGGTGTAGGTAGAGCAGTGCTGTAGTGCTTGTAATGTGGAAATGACTTTAGTCTTAGCAACATTCATGCAAAGTAGTTTCACTGTTTTGGATGTACCTAATCAACCTTTTATGTAAGTGCAGAGACAGAGACAGACACTGTTATCGCTGTCCCCAGGTTGAATTCAAAGATGAGGAAGGGAGGAAAGGAAACCTTTTTTGTTTTGCAAAACAGTGTGGCTTGTTAGGAGTCCTTTTAAAAAACAAATGTCTCTTGTGTGTGCTGCAGCAATGTGGAAAGACCACGCATGCGTAGCTTGTAAACTGATCCACCTTGTTCCTTTCAGAACTTTCTAATCAGGAGGGGAGGTGGTGGTTAGCTATGAATAGAACAAAATCATAGCTTTCAGTTTCCAAATATGCATCTTCTCATATGCAGCGTGCTCTCTAAGCTGAATATTATGTACACAAGCTTTTCATGTTGCCTTAACTGGCACTTAGCACTTGGATTTGCTTGGGTGTTGCCTCTTCTTTAGGTCAAAAAACTCCACTCGTTTTAATGGAGGATTGTTCCTGTCATTTAGCTTCTTATTTTGGCCTGGGTGCTGTCGCTCTCCATGTAGGAAGAACCAGGGCCATACTGTGGCATGATCTTCTGTAAAATGATCTGGTTCACCCACAAAAGGAAACTAAGCTGCTCCCCGAGTTGCGAACGGTCGAGTTACGACCGTTCACACTTACGACCAAAGCTCCCATGGAGCGGTCGTAAAGGCGGTCCCCGCGTTACGAACGCGACCTGCGCTTACGAACAGCGCGGTCGCATGTAACTCAATGGGGTCCGAGTTACAAACAGTTTGAGTTACGGACCAAGTGTTGGTCCGTAATTTGTTCGTAACTTGGAGAGTGGCTGTAGTCCCTTTTCTTGCCATCTAATGTAATGTTGCTTTTGGAGGAGTAAGGTTTTTTGTTGTCTTCACAAATGGTTGCTTTAAGACAGGGGTGGGCAAAATTTTTTGAAGTGGCCCCGGGCCTCCCCGGAAGGGGTGGGGCCTAAAACAGAAAGGGCAGGGCCAGGATGCTTCCGGGCTTCCCTACCCCCAGACCATGATTGGTCTGAGGTGGGGGCCCCCTTCCCACTAAGCACCCATGCCCCTGGCAGGGCAGGAAGAGGCTCCTCCGCCCTCAGGCCAATCAGAGCTTGGGGGCGAGAGTGCACGGAGTTTCCTCTGCCCTGTCCCTACCCTGTGAGGAGTGCATGGCACTTAGAAAAGTGTCATGTGCTCCTAGCAGGGCAGAGGAAACTGTGTGTGCTCTCCCGCTCCCAGGCCCTAAATGGTCTCTTCCCACCCTGCCAGGAGCATGCGGCACTTTAAAGTGCTATGTGCTCCTGGCAGGGCGGAGGAGACTTCATGCGCTTTCCCTGCCCCTAGGACAGTGGTCTCCAACCTTTTTACACCCAAGATCATTTTTTAAATTTCAGAACAGGCGAAGATCTACCGCCCCGCCCCTTCCTTGAAGCCCCACCCTCTCTATTCTCCTCCTGTCCATCACTTGCTAACCCCAGCCCTTACTTACACACTCTGATAAACAGTTTATTTTTAAATTATGCGATATATAAAATTAAAATCACGTATTTATAGTTATGAAATAAATGGTCTGGTTTTTATTCATGCTATTGAAATCTAAAATGAAGCATTTATAATTACACATTTTGTGGGGACAGAGTTCTGCGGCTGGGGGCAAGGGAGAGGGAACAGGGTGCTGGGAGGGCAGAGGACAGGGTTCTGCAGCAGGGGACAGGGTGCCAGTGGGGACAGAGTTTGGGGAGTGGGGACAGGAATGGAGACAGAATTCTGTAGCTGGGGACAGAGTGCCAGTGGGGATAGAGTTCAGGGAGTGGGGAAGGGAATGGGGACAGAGTTCTGTAGCTAGGGGAGTGGGGTCTGGGGAGCGGGGAGTATGGACAGGGGGCGGGGTGACAGTGTCAGCAGAGAGTTCCCTACATCTGCCTCTCCCCCAGGATTCTCCCCCCAGAGGGAAGCCAGCACGTGCCTCCTCCGGGCCTTTCTCTACCCCCACCCCCACCCCCACCTCCACCCCACGGCGCAGGCAAACCCCGTGTGTGCCTGTCCCGGGGCCAAACCTCCCCTCCTGCGGCGGGGCCAAACCCCTGCGGGAGCCTGTCCTGGGGGCAACCCCCTGTCCCGAGGTGTGGCGTGGCCCGGCCAAGCCAACCCCTTCCCCCCCCTCCTCCTGCGGTGCGACCAACCCCTGCAGGCACCTACCCCGGAGCCAAACCCCCCTCCGCAGTGCGGCCTGGCCAACCTCTTCCCCTCCCGCAGCGCGGAGAAACCCCGGGGCCGACCCCCACTCCCGCAGCGCAGGGAGACCCCTGCGCTCGACTCACCCCTCCGGCGCCGGGAAGGCGCCACACTCCTCCTCTAGGGCTGATGCCCCTTTCCCCAGCACGCAACAGAGCTGTGGGAGGGGAGCAGCCCGCGCACTTCCGGAACCCCCAGAAGTGATGCGGGCTTCAGAGAGGACTTCTGTCCACCCCGCGGGAAGCCGGCACTACACTAGAGGTAGGTAGTGGGGCTTCTCGAGGATGGGGGAAAATGGGGGTTGGAGGTGCCCGAACACCTCGCGATCGATGGGTTGATGACCACGGCCCTAGGACATAATTGGCCTTGGGGGCAGGGGAGCGGCAGGGCCTCTGCGGGCCGGATCAACCTGCTTGGCGGGCCAAATCCGGACCGCAGAGGCCTTTTTGCCAACCCCTGCTGTAAGAAGTTAAATAGCATTTTATTGGAGGAAATGTATTTCACTTTGAGAAAATGAGCTATAGTTCTGCCATTGAAGTCATGATTGGAAGTGGTGGATGCTTTTGAAGAGGTTTGCAAAATCTGTATATGCTCCCCAGCAGCTGCTGTCTACCATTCCCTTTGACAAAAGGGAGTCCTTGGCAGTACAGCTAAAATGATCGACTTGTTCCCCCAAAACCCACATTATTATTGGGCCACACATTCAGAAGGGGCAGTGAAACCTGGAATTCCCTTTGTGGGGAATGGAAATAGATTTCAACTTTCTGAAGTTGTTGGTAAGAATGAACAAATGGCTTGATTTAAAACTGGGGTCTCAAACTCAGTTTACTTAGGGCAAGTGCCAGACCTCAAATCCTCCTAATGGGCCAGCGGGCACCCACCTCTGGCAGGACCCTGGGGAAAAATTGGGTGTCTCTGTGTGTCTCCTGCATGTTCCCTCCTGCCCTCTCCAGGCTCCTGGCACCTGCTACTGCCTCCGGGCAATTTAACAGAGTTTAGTGAAGCAGAGTGACTGGGAGATGGCAATAGAACAGAGGCTGCTGCTTGGCTCCTCTTTTCAGCAGCTACTGCTGCTGCAGTGAGTGCAGGAGGGCCTGGCTCCTGCTCCAGCTCCATGCCAGGCCCCCCTGTAATTACTGAAGCTGCATCCCTTGGTGGAGAGGGCTTGATGGAAGGTGTGTAGTGCAGAGGAGAGAGTGGTGCAGGGGCAGAAAGAGGCGTGGGGGGGGGGGGGTTAATGGAGGTTGAGCTTGGGGGAAGGGTGCGGACAGGCCTCGCTCCTAAGGCTGCAGGGACTCATGCTGGCAGCCACATGTGAACCAGATTGTGGAACTGCTTGGGCTGTACGTAGCCCATGGGCCATGAGTTTGAGACTCCTGATTTAAGGAAATGCAGATGAACTTTGATGTTATAGGGATGGCATTTTTGATAGAACATTTTTCTCTTCGGCATCTGGACTAGTTCTACATAAGAATGGCCATACTGGGTCAGAGCAAAGGTCCATCTACCCTAGTATCCTGTCTGCTGACAGTGGCCCATACCAGATGCCCCAGAGGGAGTGAACACAATAGGTAATCCCCACATGATCCCTCTCCTATCATCGATCTCCAGAGAAACAGAGGCTAGGGACACCATTCCTACCCATCCTGGCTAATAGCCATTGATGGACATAACCTCCTAGTCTTATATTTTGGATTTTTATGTCCTTTTAATGGAATGGTAACACTCAAAAGACCCCAGTTTTAAATCAAGCCATTTGTTCATTCTTTCCAACACCAACATTGCATAAGCATGATGTATGTGTCTTCAGACTCGTTCATAAAGTACTAACAGCTTAATTTAACTATAGGGGCTTATTTCTGCTCCCGTTGAAGTAGTAGTTGGTAAAACACCCATTGAACTCAATAGAAGCAAGGTCAGAACTCCAAATATCAAACATCTCATTAAGAGTTGGATGTGAGGTATGTGTAACTGACTTGGTGCTGTAGAATCATGCAAAGGAGGTTGAGTCTTTTGTATTCTGAGGAGAAAGTTTAAAAGACAATGGTTGGAGGATTTGATGCATTGGAAAGACACAATATATTCTTGCAGCTTTTTTAATGGAACTGCCCATACTTTCTAGCGGATTTAATCTAGCTAAAGTGCTTGCAGTTTCCTATTTAAAGGCAGGCCCACCAATAAATATGTTGTGCAGGAAAAGTTGGTCTGTATCCAAAGGATTTTGATGTATAAAAAGTACAGTAGAAGGACAAAATAAGTACAGGCTAGTTTGCTGCTACCCAAACTTGTATATTATAAGCTGTACTGTGAAAGGACCATATGTGTGTTCTCTAGCACAATGGAGCTCCAGTTGTGATCGGGACTGCTGAGTGAGACCATTATTTTTAATAACAGCACTATCTTCACCTATCTGTTGTGTCAGAAGTTGTAAGTTTTTTGTTTTTATTTTTTTGTTTTTTTGGTAGGCTTCAGGTGACTAGAATCCAGTTTCCATTAAACAACCAAGTCAGACAACCATCTGATTGGCACAATATCTGGTCAAATCACGTTTGTGCCTATAGCGGCCTGGTTGTAGAATTCTGAATGGATCATTTTGATATTTGCAGATACAAAGATTTAATTTAATCTACCCCTGCAGCCCACAGGAATGGAAGAAGGCTAGTGGTGTTTGATTAGATATCTTTATTTAATTTCTTTCTCTCTCAAAAATGCATTGGAACTATCAAGTTGTGTACCAGACAGCCATTTGTAACTCTGTGATCTTGTAGCTTGTCCTCGTTCCCTTATTGTTTTTACATCTACCAGTTGTCTCTCATCTTCATTTAATTTAGAAACTCGTGGAAGAAAGGACCAGTCTTCCTAGTCTGTACAGCACCTAGCAAAATAAGACCTTGGTTTTGATTAATATTTCTTGCACATTAGTAGTTTGCTACTTTTGGATGTACCCTTCTGTAAGGGAGAGGTCCCAACCAAGAATGTACAGCTACTCTTTTCTGACCTAATACAACAAGGACATGCAGAAATATTTTGGAGACTAGAAGAACTACATCTGGATATCTGTACAGCATCAAATAGATTGTATCAGAGGGATAGCCGTGACAAGATTAAACAAAGACTGTGAATGGCTAGCAAACTACAAAAGCAGTTTCTCCTCCCTTGGTGTTCACACCTCCATATCAGCTACTAGAAGGGGGCCTTATCTTCCCTGACTGAATTGACTTTGTTATCTCTAACCTTTCTCTTGATTGGAACTCTTTTCTTATGCCTCTATATTTTATACCTGCATCTGGAATTTCCACTACATGCATTTGACAAAGTGGGTCTTTGCCCATGAAAACTGATGCTCCAATAAATCTGGTGGTCGAGTAAGTGCCACAGGACTTCTCGTTGTTGTTTTTTTAAATAGATTGTAATTTGTGTACAGGATGGACCTCCCTAGACCAGCACCCTTGGGACATGTGCGGTCACAACCAAGGGAGTTTGCTGGACAAGGTGAAGTCAGCCTGGGATTCTCCCAGGGCTCCCCTCTTGGCTTCTGACACAGCCAGTACGCTGCCCTCAGCCCACTGGCAGGGCTTTAATCTGGGCTGCCAGTCCTTCCCCCAGCAAGTGGGGCTCCTTGCCTCGGCCACACTCCAGCTGCCAGTTGCCAGCCCTGCTTCAGCTACTGGCCCACTGGCCAGGCTCCCTGCCCTCAGGCCATTGGTCCTGCAGGCTGCCTGCCACCAGACTAGCTGAGTTCCCAGTTACTAGCAACCTCTGTGGCTCAGGCACTGTGGTCCAGCAACATCTGTGGACCACCGATTTTGTCGGACCAGAGAGTCTCGGACCAGAGAGGTTCAATGTTGTTAGTGCTGCAGTGTACAAGAAAAAAATCCAGCCCATTAAGAGTAGCAGCCAAGTGGAGTTGGATACAGATTAGGGATGTGAAAGTGTAACCGTTTGCATGGTTAATCGATGACCCTGGGCCCCATGGTTAACTAATGAGCCTGGGCTTGTTGGTTAACCGGTCACGGTTGTCTGCAGTCTCCTGGTATGCCACCTGTCCCCCATGTAACCCTTGAAATTTTCAGCGGTTACAGGTTTGTTTAATTAAATGCGTTTTGACATCCCTAATATAGACAGATGGGTATGGCTCACATGAGGGAAGACAATAGAAAGCAGATCAATAGGGATGTTGCATGCTGTGGTTCTGAGTGACTTATTTCCTGCGGATGAGAACTAGAGAGAGACAGACTTGCTGAGGTAGCAGCAAACTGTTATGAAAGATCTTATTCCACAATTAACATTTGTCAAGGGCAAGACATTTTTTTCCTAATGACAAGAATTTAGGATTTTGCATGTATCTATTTTATCCCCCCCAATAGTTATTTAATTAAAAAAAATCCTGGTATAGGTTTTAGCTATTAGTTGGTATAAATCAATGTAGTGCTAATGAAATGAGAATCTGGTCTGGTGATGGTACTTTGCACTTGTACATGGCTCCCATTTGAAGGTCTCAAAAACTTGAGGTTTGCCCATTTTAAAAAAATATCCCTCTGACATAGGTAGGGCGATACCAAATTCATGACCCGTTTTGGTCAATAGCACGGTTATAGAATTTAAAAAAATTATAAGTTTCATGATTTCAGATATTTAAATTTGAAATTTCATGGTGTCATGATTGTAGGGGTCCGGACCCAAAAGAGTTGTAGGGAGGGTTGTGGTTTTGCTAGCCTCAGTTCTTTTGCTGCTGCTGTGCAGTCACTACCTTCAGAGTTAGGTAACTGGAAAGCAGAAGCTGCTGGCCAGGATCTCAGCTCTGAAGGCAGAGACACCTGCATCAGCGTAGAAGTAAGGGTGGCCTGGTATGGTATTGCCATTTCTACTTCTGCACTGCTGCTGGCAGGGGGCTGTCTTCAGAGCAGAGGCCTAGCTAACAGCTGCCACTCTCCGGCTGCCCCGCTCTGAAGGAGGCAATTCACAAATAAGAGTGTCACTACCACAATCGTCCTAAAATAACATTTTGATTCACCCCCCCCTTTTTGGTCAGGACACCCAATGTAAGAAATGCAATGTAATGGTCATCCTCATTAAATCTGTGTTATGCAAGGTAAAAGCATACAGAACACCAGGTTTCATGGGGGAAGACCAGAGTTCACTGTCTGTGATGTTGTTTTTGTAGCTCTGAATTTGGTAGAGCCCTAGAAATAGGGAAGCAGTATAATACTATATTACAGGGGAGTAAACTGGTGCAAAAAGTGCTTATAGTGAAGGGACTCACCCAAGTCACATAATGAGTTGGTGCTGGGAAAAGAACATAGGAGCGTTATGACTGGCATTATTGTAACCAATAGGCATCCCCACCATTCTTGGTTTGTTAACATCAAGCTCTAAAAACTTAGTTTAACTATGGAGAGGTCTCTCACTAAGATAATACTCATTACTTACATAGTATTCTTTATGTTCAAACATGGAAGTACATTATACACATTGTATAATGAATCTTCACAACAGCCCTTTGAAGGGTAGGTTAACAGTGATCTTCCTTTTATAACTAGGAAAACTGAGACAGAGGGATTATGAGATGTGCCCAAGTCTACAGAATTAGCCCGAAGCACTCTAATAATGGAACTTACGAATTCCTGTCCTGCAGCTCAACCACTGGAGTAGGATTCTCATGGAATTTTTGTTGCTGGAATTGTTTTAAAATAGGCTGGGCACAGGATTTAGTATTATACTGTCAGGCTAGTGAATGGACTTGATTAACTTTGTGTGTGTGTTTGTGTGAGTTAATTTCTATAGAACACGTACAATTTTTGAAAGAGGTTTTGTGGTTGGTTGACTGGAAATGTTTCATAGGCATCTGTGCAATCTTTCAGTTGTGTTTGTGTCACAGGATTCATATGATTCTCACTATTGCAGATTCTGTCCCCATTCTTAATCTCCTTCATCACAACTATTGCTGATTATTTAAATGATGGTGGCTTTACTCTGGCAAACATCAGTTCTTGCAAAATTGATATGGGGCGAGGCCAGAAGAAGCAGTTATTCTCAGTGTATTCCTTGTGCAAGTTTGCCAAATACCTGCTTTTAAAACAAAGATAGCAAGTCTAGGGGTCCTTTGTAACCAGATTCAGTTCCACAACTGCAACTCCATACTAACAGGCAGCACATGAGAGGTACATGGGCAGGAGGTTTGCTGATGAGAGATTTTCATAGGATTCCTTTGGTGTCATTTTTATATCTGTCTCCTTTGTTTTACTGCTGGTATCTTCTTTGTGATAGCATCGTGTACCTTCTAGAAGCCTTCTCTAGAATAAACTACCTTTTCAAGTGTGAATTGAGTCAAGAGTGACGCTATGCTAGTCCAATGCCAGGATGTAACTGAAAGGAGGCTACTGTGAGGGTAAACCCTGGTTTTGATCTTTGAATGGTGAATGCTTTTAGGTATACTTTTGGGGACTGAGGCTCTCCTATTTGTAGGCTTTGTCTACATTAGCCTTTTCCATCAAATTTGCTCTTTTTGCTGTACACGCCAGTAGGATCTATACAGGCCAATTAGTGTGCAGCATTCTGGTGCACGTTAGAACTTAAATCCCTGTTGATGTGCACAAAGGCACCATGTAGACAAGTTCTAAACGAGTTATTGCTGAGCAAATTCATCCTTTTGTGCAAACTCCATTTTGTTCACGAGTCATATTAGGGATGAATTTGACCCATGATATAACTACTGCTTAGCATTTTATCCCCTTCTCCAGCCTCAGTGTTTATCTTGTCATCCTTCTTTTCCCCTGCGGTAGTGTTTGTCTAGGTATTTATATGGTCTCTTTGCCTCCACCTCATCTGTGAACACCTGTCAAGCATTTTAAAACAGGAGTAATGATTTCTGTTCCTTCTCAGCCTGGAAGAGAACATAGTTTGATTAGCCTAGTGGGGTTTGTTTTTATTTTATTTGTGTTGGTGAGATTCCCTTATCGAGGGGATGCTAAGGCACAGAGCTGAGTTTAGTAGTTATTTCTCAACATGGAAATGTTTGTGGCCGGTTATGTCCAAGGTGGATTCTGGAGCTTAGGCCTTGCTACTGTGAGAATTCCCCTATTGGTTAACCATTCAATTGTTCCAGTAGAACAGAGCTGTCATGAGAGGCCATAGTTGTGGAAGGAAGGATGGTATTTCAAGTAGTTGTTGAAGCTCGGGGGTATCAGGGCAGTGATTACGTATTCCAGTTTGTGTTCAATAGGAAATCAGTGCAGAAGATTAGGGAGGTAACATATTGGATCTTGATGTGATAGCATGATTGGAGAGGTGCCATACGAAGCAGACTGGGTAAATAAACTCTTTTTTTTTTTTTTTTTCTTTTTTTTTTTTTTTGACCAAGTTCATCTTCTATGCAGATCTTCACCCTGACAAATATTGTAAAGCAATGCATGGCAGCAGACTTGAATTTCATGGATTTTCAAAAGGATTTTGATCAGATAGAAAATTCATTGTCGCAGATTATATGAATCTGTGGCATCCTCAGCAAAATCATTCCAGTTATTAGGAATTCGTATCAGAATGTTCAATACGCAGTACAGATAAACCAGGAGCTAAAAGACAGGTGTCATGTGACCACGGATATTAGGCAAGGTTGTATCTTGTCCCCGATCTTGTTTGTTGATGCTGTTGATGTTGTGTCTGTCAATATGATTATCATTACCAGTCAGCTGCACTTGCAATCTTTGCTAACCAGAGATGGTATCAGTAAATCAAAGATGGAAGTTATAAAAATTAATCAAAGTCCACCAGGCTTGCCGACAGAGGAGATAGGGGAGGGAAGGCAAAGGGGGCAACTGCTGTAGGGCCTAGCGATTCAAAAGGGCCAGCCGACGCTGCCCCTACTGCAGCAGTGACGGTCCAGCCCAGGCCCTTTAAATCACTGCTGGACTGATGTAGCTCTAGTCCTGCCCCTTCTGCTTGAGGCCCAATCCCTTCCAGGGGTGTGGACTCAACCCCTCCCCCCCCCCCCCCCGGCCCCACACACACACCTTGCACTAGGGCTTGGCATGGCTGTTGACCCCACTGTTTACAGAGGGAAGTTTTACAAAACCAAGTCTGAAGCCTCACAGAAATGTTCCTATGTACATTTTGGTTTAGAATGCCAATGGAAAAAGTGGGTTTTTAAAAGAAGCCAATTCCCTTGTTGTGTCTGCAACCCAAGTACTGTAACACTTTTATGAAAAGCTGAATGGTTTAGAAGCTTAGCATTGTATTTTTATTATACAAATAAGCACATAATATTAATAGTTTGGCCCCCTCAGGACGTGACCGGTGCAGAACAAGAGAATTTCTGGACCATTGAGAGGTCAATATTGTCTAGTAGCATTACCAACACTTCCACTGCTTACTGAGCTCTTAGAAGACATTTAGAGGTAAATTAGAGATAAATAATAGCACAGAACACTGAGAGCCAGTGCTGGTGGCTGTAAACAAATTTTATTTGATCGGGGAAACTTGGCTGCACCCCATAAGTGGACATCTAGCTAAGTAAAATCATGACAGAGCACGGATGCTGCCAGGGAGTGCCGGAACAGAGAGGTTCAGCTTGTAGCAGATAATTAAGTTCATGTCTTTTTAAGCCTTGTTACAGAAAGAGAAGGGTCTGGAACAAGAAAAAATGTTTTAAAAGACTAATATGCAATTCGATTTTGTCATTTTATATTCTTTTTTGTTCAAAGTGGTAAAATATTAGGGAATTCTGTGATCTTTTTAGGCCTCATTAGTGATGTTTTATTGATCTTTTTTCTTAAAGAGTATGTGATGTGGTTCAGCAACTAAAATTAGATCTGACCCATGTTCTCTTGCCAGGAAAGAACAAGTTAGAAATCACCTAGAAAAGTTAGATGCCTGCAAGTCACCAGGGCCTGATGAAATGCATCCTAGAATACTCAAGGAGCTGATAGAGGAGGTATCTGAGCCTCTAGCTATCATCTTTGGAAAATCATGGGAGACAAGAGAGATTCCAGAAGACTGGAAAAGGGCAAATATAGTGCCCATTTATAAAAAGGGAAATAAGAACAACCCAGGAAACTACAGACCAGTTAGTTTAACTTCTGTGCCAGGGAAGATAATGGAGCAAGTAATTAAGGAAATCATCTGTAAACACTTGGAAGGTGGCAAGGTGATAGGGAACAGCCAGCATGGATTTGTAAAGAATAAATCATGTCAAACCAATCTGATAGCTTTCTTTGATAGGATAACGAGTCTTGTGGATAAGGGAGAAGCGGTGGATGTGGTATACCTAGACTTTAGTAAGGCGTTTGATACGGTCTTGCATGATATTCTTATCAATCAACTAGGCAAATACAACTTAGATGGGGCTACTATAAGGCTGGTGCATAACTGGCTGGATAACCGTACTCAGAGAGTAGTTATTAATGGTTCACAATCCTGCTGGAAAGGTATAACAATGGTGGTTCCACAGGGGTCTGTTTTGGGACCGGCTCTGTTCAATATCTTCATCAACGATTTAGATATTGGCATAGAAAGTATGCTTATTAAGTTTGCAGATGATACTAAGCTGGGATGGGTCGCGACTGCTCTGGAGGATAGGGTCATAATTCAAAATGGTCTGGACAAATTGGAGAAATAGTCTAAGGTGAACAGTATGAAGTATAAAAAAGACAAATGTAAAGTGCTCCACTTAGGAAGGAACAATCAGTTTCACACATACAGAATGGGAAGCGACTGTCTAGGAAGGAGTATGGCAGAAAGAGATCTAGGGGTTATGGTGGACCACAAGCTGAATATGAGTCAGCAGTGTGATGCTGTTGCAAAAAAAGCAAACATGATTCTGGGATGCATTAACAGGTATGTTGTGAGCAAGACATGAGAAGTCATTCTTCCACTCTACTCTGCGCTGGTTAGGCCTCAGTTGCAGTATTGTGTCCAGTTCTGGGCACCGCATTTCAAGAAAGATGTGGAGAAATTGGAGAGGGTCCAGAGAAGAGCAGCAAGAATGATTAAAGGTCTAGAGAACATGACCTATGAAGGAAGGCTGAAATAACTGGGTTTGTTTAGTTTAGAAAAGAGAAGATTGAGGAGGGACATGATAGCAGTTTTCAGGTATCTAAAAGGGTGTCATAAAGAGGAGGGGAAAAAACTTGTTCATCTTGGCCTCTGAGGATAGAACAAGAAGCAATGGGCTTAAACTGCAGCAAGGGAGGTTTAGGTTGGACATTAGGAAAAAGTTCCTAACTGTCAGGGTAGTTAAACACTGGAATAAATTGCCCAGGGAGGTTGTGGAATCCCCATCTCTGGAGATATTTAAGAGTAGGTTAGATAAATGTCTATCGGGGATGGTCTAGACAGTATTTGGTCCTGCCATGAAGGCAGGGGACTGGACTCGATGACCTCTCGAGGTCTCTTCCAGTCCTAGTATTCTATGATATTCAAATTTTGTTCCGAAAACATCTTTTTTACCATCTCTGGCATTTTGCCAGATCTTTGCTTAAAAATAAAGATTTTAAATGGGTAATAAGTGCCTTTTCCAGGCTACCATTTGCAAAGCTCTTTGATCAAGTATGAACCATTGATTATATATTGTCCAGAATGCAGCATATTCAGAATACCGGAGCTCCGGGGGTAAGAGTCACCCCTGGTATGGATGGGGTTAGGTTCTATGGAGGAAGAGGGAATTTCACTCATAAATATCAAGATGGTTTTATGGGTACAAACTCTGCACTAAAATTGCTGTACTCCAGGAGTTCTCAAACTTTGTGATACCCCCTAAAATGCTAAATGAATTCGTGTGACCTCACCCTCACTGCTCCACGAGTAAAGCTAATCATTTTATTGGGATTAGGATTGGACAAGAAATAAATATGCCAAAAACCGAATCCAGTTGTGACCCCCCTCTAAGTTGCTCGTGACCCCCCGGGGGGTCGGGACCCACAGTTTGAGAAACACTGCTGTACTCCATTTCCTCATAAAATTCAGAATTGAGATGCAAGTATTTTTTTCTAATGTAAAGCACAGAGGAACGGTGGTTGTATGTACTTGATGGAACTTTTATTACCATATGTTGTTAGCTGCATAATCAGTAAGCCATTTTTAGTGTCTGAAATGCAACTTCAGGCTTGCTTCTGACCTTACTTAAGCCAGTTTAATTCAAGAGTAATTCTTCTAAAATGGTTGAGGCTACACTGCTGTAATACCAGTGTGAGTAGAGAATCAAGTCCTTAACAGCTGAGGATCTGTCTATATTAGTACTTTTATCAGTAAAACTTTTGGAGGGAGAGGGAGAGGGAGAGGGAGAGGGAGAGGGAGAGAGAGTGTGTGTGTGTGTGTGTGTGTGTGAACACCCTGCAGATTGATATGAGTTTCACTAACAGAAGCATGGGCGTGGAGAGTAGCCACGTGGCTACTTCTGCTCTTTGGGGATAGGTTGACTATGCCAACAGGAGAGCTCTCTCTCTTTCCCTTTGGCATAGAGCAGCTACAAGGGAGATCTTAGGGTACATCTACACAACAGCATTATTTCGGAATAACACATTATTTCAAAATAAAGAGCACGTCTACACAGCAAGCAGCTATTTTGAAATAATGTTGAGCTGGAGGACTTTTTACTCTGATTCCTGTAGCCATCATTTCACGTGGAGTAAAAGAGGTCGAAGGAAGAGTGTTCTTCCTTCAACTTCCTGCTGTGTAGTCTGCTTCAAAAGCCGAATTAAGTTATTTTGACTTCAGCTTCTAAATGGATGTAGCTAAAGTTGAGTATCTTAATTCGACTTTTGCCCTGCAGTGTAGATGTGCCCTTAGAGCAGCACAGTTGTGCCTCTGTAAGGTGTGTAGCGTAGACCTAGCTTGAGAGAAACCGGGTCTGTAGTCAGGGGCGACTGGTGAAGGGTGACACAGGAAGCCACTGGCCACATGGCCCTTCCTCCTCCCCCCCAGTCTAGGGAAGAGCCTGGACAACTCTCTTTCCACATAGGCCTCACCCTTGCTCTTCCCCACTCTGTCTCTTTTCCTGAGCAATGCTGCCCGGGGGACTAGCGGGGAGTGAGGTTGGCACTGGCAAGGGAAGCAGAACGGAGTGGCTCCAGCTTGCTCTGCTCCTGTTGGTCACATTGCTCCACTTCCTGTCTGTTACCATGGGGGCAGTCCCGTCCCTCCCTCATGCAATGCAGCGTGGAGAGAAGAGAGAGCTGGAGCTTCACGTCCCCCTACCAGTGCCCAGGCCCGGCCAAAGGGTTTGCGGAGCCAAAGGCAGGACGCAGGGAGCGGGGCCCTGGTCCCAGCCAGTGGATGGTGAATACTCAGCAGCGCAGGGCCCCAAAAGCGCGGGTCCTAAGGCATTTGCCTTGCTCGTCTTGCCCTAGGGTCGGGCCTGCCACGGCCGGTGAGTATGTGGTGGCCAGACCCCTGCTGCGAACGCCAGGCCTCCCTATTAGCCCCCAGGCTGCCCAGGGATGCTGGTCCTACAGGCTGCTGGCCAGCCCCTTGCCCTCTCATTCAACACATTACACCCTCCCCCCCACACACGCACACATCACTCTTGCCTATAGTGATTGTATGTCTTCTGGGGACACACTTGTTACTCAGCTTTCCCAGTAACACCTCATCTGTGTTTGTGACATTAAAACTATGTTACATTTTTGTAGCCTTTGCTTTCAACATTATAGAAATGTGAATGCCTTATTTGGCTGTGTTTTATGACTCTCGTTGGACAAGAGAAGCTGTATGTTAATACATTCTGTTGTGGCTATCACCATGTCTATTGAAAAATGTCCTAATGTAACTTTATCATGTGTATGTATGTACATGCAATGTGTGTGTTTGGTTTGCAATGAATGTGGTTTAAACTGATCAGGGGTTTTCCAGGAGCATTACCTTCCTTTCATCACTGTTGTCAATAAAAAGGACCAGCTGGCAGTTCAAGGTCCCTCTAGGCACTAGTGATAGCAATTACTCTAGAATAATGATTGATGCAATAATTATAATCATAGTAAAACCTCTCTAAGACAAAGGGTTGTGTGCACATAGCCTTAACAGTTTTAACCCTTTCTGTAGACTTTAATTGTGGTTCCTCATGACAGCACAGATGAGATCTAGAAACTTTCTTCCTTTTTAAAACCCATTGTCCCTAGTTAGCAATAGTGGTGGCAGCAGGAAACAAAACGTCTTGCTTTGATAATCTACTTGGCTCCTCATGCTCCACCCCAGTATATATATCAGGGAAAGTAGGGTTGTTACCCTTCATTAGGAAATAAATTAGTGGTATTTGTTGCTATCACTGTGTCAACACAATTAAATCTTAACTCAAAAAAATGCCGCCTCTCGCCATAATGAAAATATAACATGCATTATCTCCAGTCTATACTGAGGCAAAAGCCAGAGTGAATAGACAAATTTTACAACGAACACAGATTCTGTGAGAACAAGGGAAGCAAATCCCTAAGCTGCGGATCTTGCACTGAAAAACCTGTTCCTCCAGGCTCTAGAGCTCAAAGTCTAGGAGACAATCCCAGCTGATCTCCACTGTTAGTATAGGTTGGTCCTCACTGGTCCGACATGCTTGGGACCTGACTGGTCCCGATCAAGGAGATTTGCTGGAACAGGGAAGGTCTCTCCCCTCCTGGCCTGTGCTGCCACCGGTTTAGGGCTCCAGTTTGTCCTCGCTGCTGCCCCAGCCCCTGGGGTTCTCTAGATGCTGCAAGACCTGCTGCTGCCAAGGTGGAGTGCCATGGCTGGACCTCTGCAGCCCGCGCAGAGCTCTGCAGCCACCTGATGCTGGGGCCAGAGCTGTACAGCCGCCTGGCTCCATGGCCGGGACTGGAGCTGCACAGCCAGGGCAGAACTCCGCAGCCACCTGGCTCTGTGGCTGGGACTGGAGCTGCACAGCTGGGGCAGAGCTCAGCAGCCACCTGGCTCCGCGGCTGGGGCAGAGGGCTGGGGCCAGAGCTCTATGGCTGGTGACAGAGCTCTCTGGCTGCTGCTGGGGCCGGAGCTCCCTGCCGGGCCTCCCATTCCCTCAACACACTCGCTGGGTTGCCGGTGCCCCCTAACATGCTCCTGCCCTGCTGCCAGACCTCCCTGTTCCTGGGCTCTGTGGTCCAGGTACATCCGTGGTCCGGCACAGACCACGATGGATGTTGCTGGACCAGGGAGTCCTGGTTAAGGGAGGTACAACCTATGATGTATAATGTAGCCAGAACTAAAACTAAACAGACTATATTAATCAAAACCTACATCTTGAATTACACCCCCCAAAAATGTTCACTTTAGTGCAAACTGTGGAGCACGTGTGGCATGTTTTTCAGTATGAAATACTAAGTAAGCAAGCTGCCACTTTCAGGGTCAGCTGAAGTGTGAGTGGATTTAAGTGTATTCCCACGTAGAGAGCATTAAATTAATCTGTTCTGGAATTGATAAAAGCATGAATAACTGCGATAAGGTCAATATCCAGGATAAGAGGTCATGGCCTCCTCTATAGTCAAAGATGAAGAGGAAAAATGTGTTCTTGGCTGGTGGTGGCTCCTGGAAATCCAAAAGCAGCCACAGACCCAGCAGGATCCTTACATGTTGAACCTGGTAAATACAAGGAGTTGATTTGCTGCAGTTTGAGAGACCAAATATTGATTCTCCAGATGTTGGCTGGGTGGAAGAAATATCTCATTCACATTGAACCGTAAGAAAGAAACAAGCCCAAATCACAGCTAAGGATACAGAGGAAGCACAGGGTACACCTATGTTGCAATAAAGGACCTGCAGTATAGTTACTGCCTGGCTCACGTCAGATGACTCTGGCTTGAGAGGCTCAGGCTGCCTGACTGTACAATAGAACTATAGGCATTCAGGCTTGGGCTGGAGCCTGAGCTTTGAGACCCTGAAAGACAGGGAAGGATCTTAGAACCTGGGCTCCGGCCTGAGCCAGTGTCTAACACTGCTATTTTTTAGCTCTTTGACCCTGAATCAGTTGGCTTGGGCTCTGAGACTGTGTGCCACACGTTTTTTCATTGCAGTGTTGGCATACCCCAAAGTTACACCACTGGATCTGATGAAAGACTATACAGAGTCAGCACACCAAGGACATGGCAGCCAAAACTTGTTTCCCTTGGCAACTTCTTGGTTACTTTGAACAAGAGATGTGCCAGAATAAATCAGTAGATCTTCCACGAGGGCCCATTGGGCAGATGAAACATATAATGGGTGGTTTTCCTCCTTAGGGGCTAGAGGGCCTAGAGTCAGGTAACACCTGCTTGTTGGCTTTTATGATCACCTGATACCTTTCCAACTCTGACAAACCAACGGCTCAGCTGGGCAGGAGGAAAACTGTGGAAGGGAGGTTGGCTCCTATGACTCTCTGGAGAAGAGAGGGGTATTGACTAAAAGGTCTTTGGGCCTCTGCAGGCTGTGCTGGTGAGGGGAATAGCTTTATTTGGGGTTAAGTGTGATCAATTGTCCTGAGGGAAGAGCCTGAAAGGGATCTGAATATGGCAATAGGGTTGTTTTATTTTCTTGGCTGGTGAGGAAGATGCCAGGGCCCTCTGGGACCTTTCTGAATGGAACAAACGATGCTACCCAAATATGACTCTGCTTCCCTGCTGGAACTGGCTCAGTCCAGCCCTCTCAAAACAAAAAGACTAGAATCAGGCTGATGACCATTGATTTTTGTCAGCATCAAGAGGTGATTTCTTGAGCGTGGGACTACCATTTGCTTGCTTATGTGGGGCTAGTACTTGGTCCGCTTAAAGGAAGGCATTGACAGTTTATACCAGTGAAGGTCCCAGTGTCCTTCTTCTAGATTATGCCAGCCCTGATTAGCATGACCCCCCAAATTATGTAGCTGACAGCCCAAATCTTCTACAGCAATTTTAGAACCTCAGAGAATGGCTGAAATTCACTGTTCTTTCTCCCAGGAAAAGATTTATCACCACAGAGGTAGCCAAGCCATTCTAAATCTAGTAAATCTTGTCTTCAGAGCGAAGAGAAATCCATGCAATGCAAAAACATGTCTTTGCCTGTGAATGATGGCAGCCTGGCTTTACAGAAGGTCAAGTCACTGTCAGAAGACAGTGTCGGCTTAACAACAAACTGTTCTGCTTAGAGTAGGCTGAGAATACAGTAATAAAATGTGACTGACTGAGCCCTCTGCCACTACTACCCCACTGGAACTGCACTGGTGTTGAATTGTGGGTCTTGTCTGTTCCTGCACAGACACAGCCCAAGAGTCACTGAACCCAAGATCCATTATTTACTTATTTATTTATTTAAATAAATCCTGGTAGCACCTAGGCACTCCAATCAAGGCCTTGTTTGAGGCATTGCACATACAGACAAAACTGTTTCAGTTCACACATTTGACAGCATAACAGGGAGACAAACTAGACACATAGGTGCAATGGATATGAAGAAACTAAATAGAATTTAGCAAAACCCCATTTTCCTTGCCTGCATTGAACATGCTTTCTCTATACTCCACAGGAAATATATTCCTGGCCCAAGCGTCACAAAATTAAGGCAGCTGACATGTTCTGAGGTGCAGTCCAGACTAGTGAGGGGTTGTCACTGCCTTCCCTGAACATCCCAAGTGTTGCAAGATAGAGTTAGAAATGTTTACAAGCAAATAACAGTAAAAAAACACTTTCTAGGCACTAAGACTTAACCAAACAAGCTGCAGCTTTTGTTTGAGGTAGTTTATTTTACCACTCTTATTTTCATCAGGACGGCTGACCAACCCCGCTGGTCTGGATCTCCCACAAAGTCCAAAGTGCTCAGTTCCTTTGTTGTCTTAGGTGAAAGAGAACTTGGGGTTCTTCACGCCTTTCATTTATAGTTAGGCAAGCTTTCCAGACTATTGTATCCCTGTCACGGAACCTGATTTTATTCTCTGAATCTCCAAATTTAATGTCCCTTAAAATGATTTGCTTACACAATTAGACATAAAAATATGAAAATGTCACAGCATGTTTTTACTGAGAAATTGCTTCCTTTCTAATTTTTGTCAATTGTAAAATCAGTTGGAATATAAATATTGTGCTTACATTTCTCTATATAGTGTATAGAACACTAAAAATGACTTGTTATTGGTATGAAATTTTAGTTTGTATGGACTTTGCTAGTGCATTTTATGTGGTGTGTTGTAAAATTAAGTAACTGTCTAGATGTATCCCCTGGAAGACTTCTGCATACCCCAAGAAGAATATGTACCCCGGTTGAGAACCACTGGTTTAGTCAACTTTTGAAATGGATTCTTTTGACAGTTACTCTACAAAGTAAAGTTTGTTCGAGCTCCCGGAAAGGCAGCTTACGAGTATTGTGGTGAAGGAAGCTCCATGCTGATTTCTTCTCCCGCTAGGGTCTGCGAAAAGGCAAATTGTTGTGTTTCCTGCAATATCTTCCTCTGCTGTGACACTGGATGTTTACCTCCTTCCCTTATTAACTTGATAGTCCTGTTTATCTTATGTATAAATTGAACTCCCATTTTCTCCTCTTAATGTACCTTGTCAGTGGCAGAATCATGCCTTTGTGTTGGGTGGGGTAACTAGTTTTGCCTGTCAGACACATTGGGTAGCATAATTCCCAATATGTTTGTAACTTCATATTTGCCTACTGTATACACACCACATAATATTAACTAACTGTATGCTGTTAGCGTTCCACTGATATTTTACAAGATACCTTTTTGAAATAAAGCTTATGATATTATGTACTTGTGGAACAGTGAACTGGTCAGGCCAGGTGACACCACCAGATATCAGGGAGCCCCTTTCCCTCTTGGGATGTTCTTAGGGATACAGCAGTATAAGTTGTGTTTTCTTTCAATTAATCTGACTTCCTTGTTGTTGTTGTTAGGGATGATAGCTATCGTGTAATTGAATAGTCGTGTAACTGCATGAAGTTTTAGTGGTTATACAACTATTCAATAGTCCCTGCAGGCGGGGCCGGCAGTCAGTGTGCTTCTGGCTCCACTTCCGGGAGGCCCCTGCCACCTCATGCTGTTGCCTGTGCATCCAAGGCACCACTGTGGGGTGCCAGGCAGGAGCCAATCCGCAAGGGGAGCCAGTTTAAAAACTAACTCTCCATGCAGACTGGCTGCCTGCTGGCCCACGCTCCTACCTCTGATACAGGGTCTGAGCTCCCCATGGACAGAGGCAGCAGCACGGGGTGCAGGGGAAGCTGCTATGAAGCAGCCTCTGTCTGCAGCGGGCCTGAGCTCCCCTCGGACAAAGGCTGCTCTGCATCTCATGGAGCCACCTCCCCTGCTCCCCCACCTCTCCACTGCCTCTGTAGGAGGCAGCAAGGGGGGACAGGAGGATCCATAGGAGCCGATATGCACGAGGAGCTGGCTTGAAAGCCGTCTCTCCATGTGTATTAGCTGCAGCCTACCCCCTTCACCCTCCATTCTGCTCCCTTTCTATCAGAGGCAGCAAGTGTGGATGCGGGGGAGGCAGATCTAGTGCTTGTGGAGAGCCTGCTTTTAAGCTAGCTCCTCCCGGGCACTGGTTCCTGTTTTCTCCCTCCCTTGCTGCCAGAGGCAACAAGTGGGGGGGCGGGGAAAGGGGGTAGGAAATGTGTGTAGTTGACAAGCTTAATTGATAAGCCCAGGTTTATCGGTTAATCATATAGTCCTCTACACGCTGACATCCTTAGTTGTTGGCTTTCTCTTAAAGTACAGGGCCTATATATGTTAGTCCATGGAGAGCTGAAATCTAGGTGTAGCACATCTGTTCTGGAGTGCTGTTATGCTTCAGCCACTCAAGACATTGGAAAAACAATCGTTCGTTAAGAATTCTCTGCTGTCAGAGATAGAAAGGTATCTGTGAAATCTTGTAAGTGTTGCTGCTAGAACTTGCAGGACAACATTTTAGCGGGCATGCAGGCACTTGATAAAGATACAAAAAGAAAAGATATTTTAAAATCTAAACTGTTTGCCGTTCACTTTCCATGGTATTTGAAATACTAATAAATACAGAGAAAAATGTAATCTGCATCCAATGTATTTAAGTACAATGAAGTCAGGACCTTTGGGGGGGGGGAAAGGTGTGTGTGTGTGTGTGTGTGTGTGTGTGTGTGTGTGTGTGTGTGTGTGTGTCCCCGTCCCTCCTCTTGATGTCTTAGCGGGTTTTATGTCCCCCTTGTATTTTATGGGGTCTTGTATTTTAATTTTCTATGTAGTGTGTTTTAAATATTTTGTAAGCTGCCTGGAATATTCTAAATAAAGGGGCAGGGTAATTTTTTTTAATAATAATAATTAATATTAAATAGCTTTCATTTTATTTTTATATATCTTTTGTGTTTAGTTTTTCAAACACTCCTTATGCTGGCATTAGGTGTTATTTGGTCAGTGTGTTTATTAGGGATGTTAGATATCATGTAATTGGTCATGTAACCACATGAAATTTTAGTGGTTACATGGCTATTAGATGGTCACCGGGGATGGGGGCAGGCAACCAGTGTACTCCTGGCATCATCTCAGGGAGCCCCCTGCTACCCTGTGCTGTGGGGGGTGTTAGGTGGAGCTGGTCTGCGAGGGGAGCCAGTTTAAAAACCAGCTCCCCGCATAGACTGGCTGTTTGCCACCCCAAGCTGCTACCTCTGATACAGGTTCGCAGGGGGTTCAAGCAGCCTCTGTCTGTGGGGTGCTCAGACCACCTGCGAATAGGGGCAGCTGCTCCAGAACAGCCTCTGTCTGCAGCAGCTGCCCTCCATCTGTAGGAGGCAGCGGGAGGAGGTGGTGCGGGGGGGTCCATCGGAGCCTATATGCACATGGTGCTGGCTTTAAAGCTGGCTCCCCATACCTATCAGCTCCAGCCTGTCCCTGTCGCCCTCCATGCTGTTGATGATCAGAGACAGCAACACAGGCGTGTGGAGAGGCAGGTGGATCTGGTGCTCGTGGGCAGCCGGCTTTTAAGCTACCTCCTGGGCACCAGCTCCCACCCTCCCCTTGGTGCCTCTGATACAGAGGTAGAAAGTGGGGGGAAGAATGCATGTAGTTGACAAGATTTAACCAGTAAGCCTAGGCTAATAGATCAATTGTGTAGTCATCTACACCAGTGTTTCTCAATCAGTGGTACGAGTACTCTTAGGGGTACTTGAGAGAAGTCTGGGGGTTACGTCAACACAACTGAAATTTGGAGAAAACTGAATTTTTGTTTTAAGTTTACAGCATTTTATTATTTTTGTACTTTTTAACACTGGAAAAATTTCATCGCCTGCCCTGGTACAATTAAGTTGCTCAAACAAATGTGTTGCAATGGTAGAAAAAAAATTGTGTGTGTCTGAAAACTGTAGGTACTGGGGGTACTTTAAAAAAAAAAAGGAGGGGGGATATTTGATTTAAAAAAAAGTTGAGAAACACTGATCTACACAATGACATTCCTAGTCTTCATCTGTAGCTGTCTCTGTTGAATAACCAGCTCATTAAGTGGAGGTAGGGTATCAAGGTATAATGTAATCATTAAAGTGGTTTGTGTGAATCCATTTCTTAACCAATAGATTAAATATTAATGAATCCACAAACCCAATTTTGAGATGGAGCAGACCTAGCTTAGATTGTGAGCTTTTGAGGTGACATGCCGGTGGCTTGAGTCTGAGTTCTGGTTTTAGGTGTGCTGGGCTGGCAGAGCCTGGAAGTGCTGTGCAGAAGATAGAAGGAAGTATCTTTGCTACTCATGAAGGACTGATAGCCTTGTGTATAAACCTCAATTTTACTACGTTGGCAGCTTTTTAAATTAACATATTAGCGCACTCAGTTGCTTCTACTATGGTAGTCAGTGCACATGCTGGGAGTTGTTAGTGTAGTTAGCAGTCAGGAGGTCTGGGTTCTAGTCCCAGATCTGCCCCTGAATTGTTGGGCAAGTCCCTTCTCTCTGGCCTGTGTTCCTTCTCCTATCCGTTTGGTCTGTTTTGGGTGTAAGTTCTGAGGCAAGGGCTGCCCCACTGTATATTTATAGAGTTATATGTATATTTATAATATATATTTATATTTAAACAGTGGGGCTCCAATTCTGGAACATCCTGGTGATACTGTAATACAAATAATAGCAACCACCCCAACCCCCGCATGGGAAGGGAGAATGCAAGGAACCTTCTCCATTACCTGAGAAAAGGCTAGAGACAGTTGCAGCAACATATGGGGAGGAGAGGAGAAAGGTGTGGAGTAGTGGTGGGTTTTTTAACAGATTAATGTTTGGCATAGTCAGTTTTGGCTGACTTGGGCATCACTCTTCTTTGCCATGATGCTATCAGCAGTTTCAAATGATTAACAAATGAATTACTGCATTCTCAAACAAGTATATTTAGATAAGTGCTGGGCTGGCAGACATGTATATTCAGTGTTTCTTCTGAAAATAAAATGCCTAGTTCAAAGAGAGCTGTATTGTTCCTTTTCCCCTACCTCCTTTCTAGTTAATTCAGTTGGACACTGAATTATAAACAACCTGTTCAGTGGACACTTTAGTTATAACACCATCTCTCTAGGGAACTGGTCTTATCGTGTTCTTTTGCATGGTGCTTTTCTCACTGTGTTGTCTAGAGCACTTAAGAAAAATGGCCTAAAATTGAATCTACTGCATTTTTTAGTTTGAGCTACTGTGTTTGTCAGTTGTTTTCAAGAAGGGCAGATTGAAGCCTCTCTCGATGCCTGAAACTGAGCCATTCAGGAATATTCAAGCTTCTCCAACCCCTGAGGAACATTTCAGTGGAATAGAAATGAAGACGAACACTGCAGTGCAGCCTGCATTTCTCTTTATAAAATTGTAGACAGATGAATGCTCAGATACAAAAATCCTTTTGGGGGTGCTGGAGAATGTTCTTATCATTGTAAGAGATGCTGGCCATTGTAGTGTTGATTTCTGAAAGGCATAAATACACCCAGGGGATCTAAGCGGTTTCGAACAAGGGAGTTTGCTGGACCAAATTAAATTAATAGGCAGCAGGTTTAAAACAAACAAAAGGAAGCTTTTCTTCACTCAATGCAGAGTCAATCTCTGGAACTCCTTGCCAGAGGATGAAGTGAAGACTAGGACTATAACAGGGTTAAAAAAAGAGCTAGATAGATTGATAGAGGTTAGGTCCATCAATAGCTATTGGCCAGGATGGGTAGGAATGGTGTCCCTAGCCTCTGTTTCTCTGGAGGTGGGTGATGGGAGGAATCACAGGAAGATTACCTGTAGTGTTCCCTCCCTCTGGGGCTTCTGGTATTGGCCACTGTCAGCAGACAGGATACTGGGCTGGATAGACCATTGGCCTTACCCAGTATAGCTGTTCTTATGGACCAGAGGAGGTCAGTGCTCCCCTGCTAGCCACTGGCTCAGCTCTCCGGACTCCCCTCAGGGCTGTGGGACTCCCTGCCCTGCTGCCAGCCCCACTGCCACTGAAGCTTCTCGGGGCTGGAGTTTCCTGGGGCCGGCCCATCTGCTGCCAGGGCTCTTTGGTCCAGCAATATCTGTCTGACCAGAGAGTCCCTCATTTGAGAGGGTCAACTTGTAGCTCCTTTGTCATAGATTAAGTATTTCCTTTTAGTTGTGTTTCAAAATTGCCAGCCCCCACTACCTTATTTCCCTGACTTTTTGAAATAGAGTGAAATGTTTCCTTTCAAGATTATTTAACATAAAGGAATTTCTGTTCCTATATATGCTCATTATGGATGGTTCCTACCATATCGGCTTGAATTTAGTCAAGAACTGGGAGGCACTGTTTATCCTGGGGAAAATAAGATGCATAGCTTGGTTGCTAGCAGCTGACATATAAATGACTTTTTCTAGTCTGTTTTCAGATACACAGTCCACATGCCCTTGTGCTGGGTAGGGTAAATTTCAAAAAGGAAAACTCCATGATCTTGTGCTGGGCAGGTAACTGAACTTTCACTGGCCAGCTAGTGACTGAGCATATCTGATGCACTTTCTCTGGGGAAAGAGTACGTTTTGAAAGGCAACTCAGTCTCTGTACTAGCCATGTTACTGCTGCCAAAAGTGCCAGGCCTGTCTAATGGGCAAACACCTCTCCTGTGGCCACAAACATGCCAGTGTGACCCTAACTTTCCATTATTGTGCTCTCTGTCCGCAGTGGAAACTCAGGATGTAAAGAAGATCCCATTGTTTGTTTGTTTATGTATTTGTGTGCCTGATCATAGCACCGATTCTAGAGTCCTCCTCACAGGTTTTTGAAGGGCTTTAATCTTTCTGTGCTTTGGATGATATTGAAGTGTGGCTGGGTATCCAC
Organism: Pelodiscus sinensis; assembly: GCF_049634645.1. Lineage (NCBI taxonomy): Eukaryota > Metazoa > Chordata > Testudines > Trionychidae > Pelodiscus > Pelodiscus sinensis. Next base: position 31,960,888 of record NC_134718.1, on the reverse strand, counting down.
AGGTCAGCACAATGACTTCTCCAGCTTTTTACCTTAGGTGGCCAGGAACTGAAGAAACAAGTAACCAACTTGAGCTTCATTTGCAGACCTGAGTCATCTTCTAACTTAAATCACGAGAGAATGAAATTGCTAGTCTGGACTCATCCTGGCCTACTTGTTGCATGTTACAAAACAATCATATAGCACAGCTCAATAAGGCTTCTTTGCTCAAGAGATTCTTGGAAATATTAAGGTTTGTGTCATTCCAGGTTGAGAAAACTGTGGTGGGAAGGAAACTCAGGATTTGTAATGTCAGGGTGCCTAGAAGGCCAGCATTGGGGTGATCTGCAGGAACTTAAGCTAGTATAATTTTTTCTGTACACAAATAATGGGCTCTGCTTCCCAGAATCTTAAATTAACTTCAAATCAAGCAAAGCGCCAAATGTTCTATGTAGGAAATACTCACAGACCTGAATTATTCCAGTCGGAAGTGATATGGTAACAAACAGTCCTAGAGAAGCTGGAAGAGTTGTGAAGCTGTCCTGCTGCTTGTGATGTCTCTTGGCTAGTATCTGCCTTAATTCAACAGCTATCAAGGGTTACTGCAGTGACTTAGAAAAAAAATCCTTTCCATCTTCCTGTTTTTTCTCTCAAGGACTGCATGCTTACTGTTCTGTCCCCTCCCTTCTCCACTTTTACTACGCTTATTGCCACTGCTATAATGTTCCTGGAGATTTCTGTCCTGATTTAAATGGTTAAAGTTGAGAAGTTAGTGCTGGTGAAAGGAGCCAAACTTATAGGTTTGTGAACCTTAGCCACAGAACAACTACAGTAAGACAGTGCCTTTTTACACCTTCCTATCAGTGTACATCAGTCCTAACATGGAGGGATTACATTGAGTCGCTATAGGAGAATTCACTGTTTTCATTAATTTTTCAGACTGTTGGCAGACGTTGCCATTAGGGATGTTAAATTGAGATTAATGGGCTAATTGAATAGTTGATGCAATTTACATCAACTATTCAGTTAGCCAATAGGGCGCCTGTGATGGGGCCTCCCGCCCTATGCCTCTTCCGAGGGGTGACACCCCACACACTGACCCTCTCACCAGTGGTCCCTGGTGGCTTAGTCTACCATCCAGCCTCAGTCTCAGGGGCAGTCCGGGCCTATGGCCCAGGCAATATCTCCTTCTCTCAGGGCAGTCGGGCCCCGGCGGCCTAGTCACTCCGGATCAGGCCCCAGCAGTCTAGTCCATATAATAGTTGGTGCTTCCCCTTCCTTGAGATCACAGGGGTGGGGGTGGGAGGGCTCGGGCCCACCTTTTTCACCAGGCCCCAGCCCAGGGCCATATTGGTGGTGGGCACATTCCCAACCACCAGCTCAGCGGGGAATTCCTCCAAAACACACCAAGCTCACTGGGTTGCCTTCTGGCTTCCTGACCTTAGGCTACTTCCTACCCCTCTCCAGTGGTGTAGGGTATGGTTTGGTGTCAGGCTGCTGCTCCCTCTGGCTGCTGCTCCTGGATTAGGGCAAGAGCAGTTCCCCTCCCTCCCCCCTGGGTGGCCAGACCCAACTAACCAGCTTCTCTGGCCTTTATACTAGGTCTGTAGCGTGAGCATGCTTAGCAGGGTCATGGGGGAGGGACCTGCTCCACCCAATAAGCCTGTCCTCCACCCCCTTGGCCAGTGCAGGGTTGGTACACCCTGTCACACCTTTCCCCTTGGAGGTTCCCCAGGTTGTTCCTCCTCCCCCCTGTCGGGAGTGTGGCAGGAAAAGAAGTGGGCATTCGCATGCACTTTCCCTGGCTGGTGCATCACTTGAAACAAATATAGCTGCAGGGACAAATACCAGCACATAATTCGTGCGTTGGAGTCTTTCACTGTTTGTAGCCACTTAAGTGGGGTGTGGTCTGTTGCCAAAGTAAAAGAACTGCCCAACAGGTAATACCTAAGGGCCTCAATGGCCCATTTCACTGCCAACTCCCTTTCTATTGTGGAGTATCTGGTCTCGCGGGGGAATAGCTTGCGGCTTTGGTAAAGAATAGGGTGTTCTGCTTCGTCTGCCTCCTGGGCCAACACAGCCCCCAAGTCCACCTTGTAGGCATGTGTCTGCAGGATGAAGAGCTTCGTGAAGTCGGGCTGGGCAAGGACAGGCTCCTGTGTTAGCTGGTCCCATAGGGTTTGAAATGCCATCTTGCATTCCTGACCACTCCACCTTTCGGGGTTGTTGATTCTTGGCCACGTCAGTCAGTGGGGCAGTTATGGTGGAAAAGTTAGGGATAAACCGGCGATAATACCCCATTAGCTCCAGAAACTGTCACACCTGCCGCTTCGCAGTAGGTGTGGGGTAGTCCTGGAAGGCCTGCACTTTATCGATCAACGGCCGCATCCTCCCTTTTCCTACCATGTATCCCAGGTATGTCGCCTCTCATTGGCCCAGGGATTGACCGTCAGTTCAATCTCCACACGGCATTTCAAAGCGGCAGCACCATGCGGGACTTAGGGTCTGGCCCAAGGCTCCACATGGCACTGCTGCTTTGAAGCACCCCATCCTCTTCCCCCACCCCTTGTTGCCTCTTTCTTATAGAGGCAGCAAGGGGGGGAGAGCAACTATCCAACTAGGGTGTCGACTATCCAATAAGCATTTGCTTATTGGATAGTTGATTAGTTATTTACATCTCTAGTTGCCATCCTAAAGTGCCAGTTGATAGTTACTAAGGTGATCTTTTCTAATGCGGCCATCAATCCTTTAGAAACTGGGCTGATACCATATGTAGAGAAAGAAGAGGGCAGCATGTCCACTAAAGGATCATTATTTAGAGTGACATGGGAGGAATATAATGCACAAGATAGCAGCTCTGGGTGCATTTTAGGGTTTTGTTGTATATGAAGGGAGCAGTTCTAGCAATCTTTAATAGCTGTAATTAAAGAGAGCAGGAGCCTGCCGTTTTTATGTCCCTCTCCCTGTAGCCATTTTATCCTACCTTATGTTTTCAAGCTGTTTGCTTAATCACTGTTCAAAACAAGAAGTACAATGTGATGGCTGGGAATGCAAAGATAAGGAGCTATCCAAATCCCCTCTGCTGGAATGAAGATATACTGTCGTTTTTTTAAGAGGCGGTTGCTTTGTGAAACAGGGTTAAAGAGGCATGCATAGGATGCACAGGATGTTAAGTGGGAAATAACAGAGGACAGAATGCTTGATTAAGTCACTTCCTTCCAGGTTCAGTCCTCTGACTGTTACTGTCTTACACAATAACATATTTCCGTTTTTACTGCCACATGCTTCCCATCCCCATTATTCCAGTGGCCCAGTTCACAAGCAGATGTGTGCCTCTCAGTTACCATATTGCCCTCTGAGGGAAAATGTCTTTGTCCATTTGTGTGATCACTTCCTGTCAAGGTAGGCCAGCACTTCCTGCTTGGGTATTTATTTATTTGTAGTTACATGCATTGCAAACTGTGAGCCTGATTTTCATCTACTACGGCCAGAGTGGACTAAAGGGGCATTGGAGTAAATTTGAACGAGGGCTTCTTGTGTTTTGTTTTTTATCTTAAATTAAAATTAAAAATACTGGGAGAGACAGAGAGTTTCCATCCATTTGTTGTCTAATTTTCAGAGCTTTTAATGAAATGCTGGTATGCAAATTAAGCCTTTGATTTTTACTAATGTTCTTGTGAGTATAGGGAAATATAAATGTTCAGGGTTTATCATCCCACCAGCATGGTTTAGCATAAAGTAGGAGTCAAGAAACCTGAGTTTTTAAAAAATACATCATTTTTAATTTTTATTTTGCTGGTATTGTACATGTATATGATACAACTTGATACTTTCAAGTTTATTCTAGGACAGTGATATGGGCGGGGGGGGGGAGATTGAGTACTTAAATGTCAATCCAACTAGATTCATTTTCATTAATTACATTTTAACAAGATTAAAATGTTTTTCCTAAGTTTGTTGAAAAATAATGAAGAATTTGTTTCTAGTCCAATTCTACTGCTCATTTAGGAATCAGTCTTTCAATTCAATTCTTGTAAGATTTGGGCCCAACTCTGCATTTTTGAGCAAGGCACATAATCTGGTGGTCTTTATCTGTAAACAGAGATGATTCTTTACCTACTTTAGGTGATGTGTGGATTAACTGGTCAGTGCTTATAGAGCACAGTGGAAACATACAACACCAAAGTACTATGTGTTATTGTATATTATCATTAATAAGACAATTAGAGTGGATTATGTAAACCGTTTTTCTATTTCCCTCCAAATACTTCAAGTCAAGCTGTATGCCACAAAACTTTGAACAATCTTTTCTATTCCTAAACAGATTAAAGGCTTCATCATGTGAGGTGCTGACCACTCCTGCCTTTATTCCCTTAAACATGTGAGTAGCCCTGTTGACTTCTGTGGGGACTACTGGTGCTTATTTGCTCTGCTGCATGGGGCCCAGAAACGTTCAGCACCTTGCAGGATCAAACTATAAGTGACGCTGCGCAGAATTAGAATTTGGTAGAATCTCAAAGATAATGAACACCAGAGTTATGGACTGACTGGTCAACCAGACACTTTGTGAAACCAGAAGTAACCAACTGGGCAGCAGCAGCAGAGAGATGCAGACACAGTAAGCTCTGTCCTCTACCTGTATTGCATCTTAAAGACTGGCAAATCTGGGTTGCTTGTGCTCACATCACCCCACTCCACTCCACTCCACTCATGGGGCAGCTATTTAGAGCCAGATGTTGGGCTGCCAGCCCAAGGCAGACAAAGACATCAGAGCAAGAGCAGTGCTGGCGGCTGTTCAGCTTCCAGGAGAGGATGCAGCTCCGCACTGGTTGGACATGCCTCACTCCCCAGACTGAACAGGGAGCTCAGTTGCTTCTGAATCCTGGCCTAGAGTGTCAGCCACTGAATCTGGAGCCCAAACTATGTCTTGTTCAGTGTTACGAACATTTCAGAATTATGGAGAACTTGCATTCTTGAGGTGTCCATAATGCTGAGATTCTACTTATTGCTGCACAGAGTTTGGGAAAGAGCTGTGCTTCCAGGTTGGGAAGTGTCACAGATGGAAAAAGGAAACTTGCAGTTTCATCCACATCCTTGACTCACATTAATGCAGCAGTGGGCAATACATTTTTAATGGGGGGGGGGCACTCCAAGATTTTGGTAAGTGGTCAAGAGCTGCTTTTCTGTGGAGACAGTGTGGGAGCTGAGATGGCAAGTTGGGTGTAGAAAGGAGTTTAGAATAAAGGACTGGGGTGCAAGATAGGGATGTATTAGTGTAGTCGACTAACTGGAAAGCAAGAGCTTATAGGTTAATGCTATAGACTACACGCATTTCCTTCCACCTTCCCTTGCCAGTAAATTTTTTAGCAGGCTGACCAGCTGCCTGGCTCAGTCCTGGCTCATGCCAGGTCCACGACATACCCCTCCTGTGGTTCTGCATTTAAAGTGTATTAGGAGCCAGGCAGGCACGCAGTCCGGCTCAGTTCTGGCTTGTGCTGGGTCCAGGAGCTCAGATTCCCCCGCCCCCCCCCCCGACATGGGCTGCTGCCACCCTGCACTGCTGCCTCTTTATCAGAGGCAGCAGCACAGGGTGACCGGCAGCCAGTCCGCAAGGAGAGCTGGGTTGTAAACTGGCTCCCCTCGCTGACCAACTCCCACTTAGCACTCTGCACTGCTGCCTCTGATACAGAGGCAGCAGCACAGAGTGGCAGGGGGCTCTCCAGGAGTGAGGCCAGAGTGCATAGCCTACTGGCCATGCCCCCAGGGACTATAGAATAGTCGACTAACCGATAAGAATTCATGAGGTTACTCAATCAATTAACCGATACATCCCTAGTGCAGGAGGGAGTGAGAGGTACGAGAGGAGTTTGGGTGTAGGAAAGGGTTATCAGCTGGGGAAGAAGCTTGGGGTCCAGGATGGGTTTTGGGTGCAGGAGAAGATTCTGGCCTGAGGGAGCACTGTGGGAGGGCGTACAGGATCTGGGAGGGAGTTGTGACCTGGAGGAAGTGGGGAGAGGGAATACAGAGTTTTTGGGTCATCACCTGGGACAGAGGAGGTGGGGTGCCAGAGGCAGGCTGTGGCTGGGAGGTGCTTACCCAGCCAGCAGCTCTGCATGAACCTGAGACAGGCTCCATGCCTGTGAGCTACTCCACATGGCTCTGCTCCAGGTGTGGGTAAGGAAGGGAAAGTAGTAAGGAGGCTTCATTTGTTGCCCCTGCCTTCAGCAAAACTTCTCAACTCCTATTGGCGGGAAATTGGGCAATGGTAGCTGGGGGATTTTGCTAAGGGGTGGGGACAACATGTGAAACTTTCTCCTCCCTGCCCAGCAAGCAGGGCAATTAGCAGCCTGCTGTTTAAAGCAGCTGCAGCTGCTCTGTAATAAGGGTGCTGGCAAGGTGGCATACTTGCTCATCCTTACATTAATGCATACTGCTAGTCTCTGCTCTGGAGAAAAGTGGGAGGAAAATAGATCTTGTGTGTTGTAGATTAAGAAAGAAGTGCATTGGCACTGCTGTGTGCAGGAGCTGAGACTTCTGCAGTTAAGGACTGGGAGCTGGTTTTAAGAAATAACAGGAAAAAAGCTAATGAAATCCCAGTGGGTCAGACTAGTGCTTGATGCATGGTACAGACCAGGCATTAAGTCACTGGAGTAGGAATAAAGAGGTAATGCTGCTTTGTATGATTCAGTACACAATGCTATGGGGGGGGGGGGGCATTTGTTTGTTTATTAGAATTCTGCAGTCCTCACCATTGTGGTGTTTTGGACCAATCCCAGATTGAGTAAATGAGCATTGAGATCTGTGACAGAGTGCAGGGCAACAGCAGCTGAGCCAGTAGCTTGATCAACTCCAATTAATTGCACCAGAGCACACTTGACTGTGGGAACTGCTCCCAAGTTAGTATAGGGTGAGCTGGGGGAGTTGGAAGACTGACTAATTTATTAATCTAGATGGTACAGAAGGAGTAGGAAGCACAAATGAGGAGGCCGGGAGAGACAAATGTGGGGGGAGGGGAGAGAAGAGAGTTATAGGCATGAGAGAGCTTGCTCATCCTTGCTTCAGAAGTTGAGGGGTGCATCCTACTGTTGGTATGTGGCAGCATAATGTTTAAAGATGATTGAGAGGTGCACTGTAAATAAAATGCAGGGGGTATTTTTACCTGAAGTTCTCCAAGCAATTTGTTATAAATAACAATTATAAGCAATGCTGACTATTCCCTTGTGAGGATTCCATTTACTAAGGGTATAAAGACTTGCTACAGTACATCTGTTGGTAGATGAGTTTAAAATATTTGGTCAAAAATGTCCATTAAGTGATAGACTGTTCCTGGTTGTTTTGGGAGGCTATCCAACCATTCAGAATAAAGTCTTAAAAGTTCTGTATTTCATTGGCTGCATATGACGTAAATCTTGGGAAACGTATGCCTGTGATGCTGACTGCAGGATTCATAATTATATTTTGGTTATTCCATTAGATGAAAATGGGCTACTGTATAAAACATACGGAGACTTACCACTGTTGAATTTTTATCTTTAGACATAGGTAGTGGCCTCAGTAGTGAACCAAGAACATGTCTTGTTCTCAACTCCACCAGTTGATTACATCTCTGTTCCAGGGAAATTAAATTAAACTACCCATACCATGTCTGTGCATTGGGACGCTGCATAGTCCTATTTAAAAAAAAAAACCTAATAAATTATGGAGTGTTCTCTAAAGAGGATGTTCTCATATTTAGAATCTTTTAAAAAATAATTAATATACAGTTTTGTTAAAGATTTTTCTGCTGATGTTTGAGAGCTTTCAGTAAAGGAGAAACTGACTATATACAGGGGAGTCATGCTGTCAAATGCACAAAGTAAACAAACAAAAAGGGTTCTGTTTTGTTTCTGAATTTAAAATCTGTTGTTTGTGTCTTCTGTAGACCCAGCACTTCCAAGCAGAAATGTGATTTATTTTTCCTAGTTGAGAATGTCTATTTAAATCTATCTGGGGTCCTGGAGGTGACTTTCTGTAGAATTGTTCTGTGGTATGAATTTTAAGATAGCTGGCACAGTCAAATAGTCTTAGACAAAGCCCTTGAGATGTGTCAGAATCCAGCCCTGGCATAACACTTTTAAGCAGGTCTCTTTTGTATGAAGACTTTGTTCCCCTCTGTAAGGGACCATGCAATCACTGGCACAGCACCTCCTGCTGGTCGCTCAGGAATTAGCTCTTCAGCCCAAGAGCAGCATCTGTTAGCTGGTCCCCTGACCTCAGTTACCTTTCTTGTTCATTCTCCACCACTAGTCAGATAGTGTCCTTCTTTTAGGGTACTGCCCTGTGGCAGCACCCATGCACACTGGGGTCCTCCCCTGCCAGGGAGCCCCAAAATCCTATATCCTCTTTGCCTCAGGGCAAAGTCTTCCTCTAGCACCTGCCTCAGGGGCAAACTGCAGTCTGAAATGGCCACTCATCATTGGTTAGTGGGTGGACCTACTGCCTTCTCCTGCCAGTCTCCCTAGTACCCCTCAGGCCTTGAGAGTGAGGCCTCAGCCTGGGAGTTTGCCTGGATAGAGCTACCCAGCTCTGGCTGCTCTTCCACATCCCTGCTGTCTCAGGTACCTGCTCTCTAGCTTACTCAAATCCTTCCTGTTCCCCAGCTGGAGCAAGAGTGTATGTTCTCCTCCTCCTCCAGGAACTCTATTATACAACTGCCCCAGCTGGGCCTTAATTGCCTCAGCTCTTTGCTTCACAGTTCCAGCCTTTTCCCAGGGTTGTGTTTAACCCTTGTTTTACCTGGAGTGGAGTGACCTGCCTGCTGCACCCTCTCACTCCATGCATCCTGCTCACAATACTCACTCATCAGTAGTCATAGTTACTTGTGGGGGACTAATCCCATGAGTTTAGGTGAGCAGGATTTCCCTTTTTATCTGTAGATGTATATGACAATTAAAAGCTTCAGGGGGTAGCCTAGTTAGTCTGTACAGAATAAACTTTTAAAAAAACAACAAATGGTCTGGTAGCACGTTATAACTAACAAAACAGGTAGATGGTATCATGAGGTTTCCTGGGCACAGCCCACTTCTTCAGATGACCGGAGTTTTGAGTTTAGGATGTGCAGACCCAAAATAAATAGGGGAGAAGGGAGAGGGAGGAAGGGGAAAAAAAGGAAGGCGGCAGGAAACAAGGAGCAGAAGGCATGAAAATATCAAAGGGAAAAGCAAGTCCTACTAAATGTTGGCTGTTATTCACAAGAGTGCCTTTGGCTGAAGCATGATGGGATTGACAAGGGCCTGTGAATGCTTGTATGCGTCTCTTCCCTTGCTAGAAAGATCTCCAGAGAGAGAACTTGGGGTGAAGAAAGGTGGGAAGAGTCAGGGCTAGTCCTAGACCTAGACCAAATAGTGCCCCAAATGCAACACATTCCCCCCCCCCCCCCAATTTGTTAAACTTTTAAATACGTTACAGCACTTTACCTGAAGTGATTGCCTGGATCATCTGCCCCTAAATCCAGCCCTGCCTGCAAGGTAAGAATTTGGATGGATCTTCATGTAGAGTTAGTCAGAGGAAATAGTTTGGAAAGAATTTTACCACAAGAAAAGTGAGAGGGAGAGAAATTGGGGGGGGGGGGGGAAGGGAGAAGAGAGGAGGGGACAGGAGAAAGAACAGAGACAGACTTGTGTTGATTCCTCAAGCTCACAATGAGAAAGCCAGGCGAGTATATACTTCCTTTTAATTAGTGCAGTCCTAGACAGATGCATCCTGCAGCTGTGGGGCTCTTCCTCCTCCCCAAAAGACACACTGTCTATATTTAGTCCTTTTGTTAAGTTTGTCTTTGAATACTCGCCAAATTCCCTACTCTGGTGGAATGTAAATTCAAGATGTTTGAATAACTGTGGCACTGGACAGTTGGGAGGCAGGGGAAACAAATGAGTCTGAAATGTAGACTTGGCAGAAAATTACCTTGTCATTCTGTTTCTAGGGGTAGAGAAAAGAGATGCTGATTTGGGATTTTTAGGGGTTTTTTTTGTTTTGCCTGCTGAAGAAAATGGTCATTGTTTTCAACTGAGAATCAGGTTCAAGTACTTTCCTACACTTGTATGTATGTGCAGCCTAGTAGTTTTAGTTCTGCTCGCACTCCAAGGTGCAATATAATGGTTTATGTTGTATCCCTTAAACTCTGATTCCAGATTTTTTCTGGAAGGTTCGGGGCAGTATTAACATAGACATAGAAATTGATCCTCAACCCAGGGATCAAGGAGCTGGGTGTTCAAGATTATTTCAAGGATATATGCAGGGTGTTGTCTACTTCACATCTTAAATCTCTAAGCATTATAAAATATTTGTATTTTAAAATCTCTGTTAATTTAGGTAGGGTTGTTTCCAAATTTTATTGAGCACAAAAGAGGTAGATTTAAAAACAAAAACCTAAATTCATTTAACTTAATGAAGAGTACATCACAAGTGCAGATTCAGCAATGTGTGTTGAAGGATCATAACATCTTGATAGCTCTTTTACATGGTGGCAGGGGAGAAAATCAATTCAGAGTTGTATAAGAAGAAAAATTTGTAATGGAAGCTTGACTTGGAAACAACAGTGAATGCTTCTGTGAGGCCCTTCCTGGGATTTGCTTTGCTGTACAGATGGGATGTTTATTCCTTTTAAAGTGTTTGCTTGTTTCATTATTCTTCTGCTCTTTTATCTCGTTTTTCTTCTGCTTTCTCTCTGCTCTTTGTTAGCACTGTTGCTGTCGCTCCCTCTTCCCGTGCTGCCTTCCCTGTTTTATTTTTTTACAACCCCAGGACATTTGTAGGAGAACTACCTTCCTCTCTAGCTTTTATGCCATCGCTTCCTATAAAAAGATGAAAGACCCCTGTCAGTAGTTCGGGGAATACATTGCAGCATTCTTGAGGCAGGTTGGCTCTTTCTTACAGCATCTTATTGCTTCATGCCAAAATAAATGTTTTGGGCTATATCTCTGTTTTCAAATCAAGACTGAGGGTATGTTTACACTTGCACCCTCTTCTGAGAGAGGGATGCAAATGCAGCTGAGTGAAATTGCAAATGAAGCGCGGATTTGAATTTCCCGCGCTTCATTTGCATAATTGCGGACTGCTGCTATTTTGAAATAACAATGCTGTGTTGATGCAGTTATTTTGAAAGAAACCCCTTCTTTCGAAATAACCAGTAAACCTCATTTTTTGAGGAGTAAGGATTATTTCAAAAGAAGGGGTTTCTTTCAAAATAACTGCATCTACACAGCATTTGTTATTTCAAAATACCCTATTTCAAAATAGTGACAGTCTGCGATTATCCAAATGAAGCACAGGAAATTAAAATCCGCGCTTCATTTGCAATTTTGCTTAGCTGCATTTGCATCCTTCTCTTGAAAGAGGGTGCAAGTATAGACATACCCTGAGATCCTGGTGTTCAGAGCTTTAAGCATCTGCAGCTCCTGTAGACTTCCTCTGGAGTTGTGATCAGCACCTCTGTAAATTGGTCTGGTACCATACCATGGTTGCTTTGCAGTGGACTACAGCACAGATGGGTAATTTTAATAGAGCATAGGTAGGCATGCTTCATAGTTCATGTTGCCATCTATTTCTGTCAGTTTTTCTTTCTAGTAAAGGGTTGCTCACAAAAAATGATGAAACCTCAGGAGAAGAGAATAAGTGAGACTTTCACCGGAAGCCAGTGTTAGCTCAGACTGAGTCAGCGATTAATTTCTCAACTGGACCTGGTTTCTGATCCCTCATTTGCCTGGCTGGAAGCATAGTGAAGAAGATACGTTGAGCTCCTAAGAAGAGTATTTCAAATCACTTGAGCAATCACAACAGCCAATTAATAACTGCAATATTAAATTACAGCACACAGTGGAATTTGACAAGCATTTGATTGATCCCCATTTCTGGAAGGATCAGACTCTGTGGGAGATACAGTAGTGTGAAACAACAGGAGATGCCTGGGCCTACATGAGGGACATGGAGAAAATGAGGTTAGTGAGAAGGGAGAACAGTTCCATTGACATAAAGGGACTTTACATTGGACTTTCAATTTAGAGCGCAGGAATTAAAAGCTGTCAAATGCTTTGCGCTCACCTACCAGCAGAGCTGCACTGGCCAGTCATGTACTCAAAGGCTACATTTTAGCCATAGGCTATTGGAAAACAAAAATTATTTCTTGCCAGTTGTGCACAATTTTCTCATTTGCAAGGGATGACTGAGGAGACGAACTTGCTATTAAATCTCATAAGAACATAAGAATGGCCATACTGGGTCAGACCAAAGGTCCATCCAGCCCAATATCCTGTCTGCCGACAGTGGCCAATGCCAGGTGCCCCAGAGGGAGTGAACCGAACAGGTAATGGTCAAGCGATCTCTCTCAAGCCATCCAACTTCACCCTCTGACAAACAGAGACTAAGGACACCATTCCTTACCCATCCTGGCTTATAGCCATTAATGGACTTAACCTCTATGAATTTATCTAGTTCTTTTTTAAACCCTGTTACAGTCCTAGCCTTCACAACCTCCTCTGGCAAGGAGTGCCACAGGTTGATTGCGCTGTGTGAAGAAGAACTTCCTTCTATTTGTTTTAAACTTGCTGCCCATTAAATGTGCCCTCCATGCAGCACAAGTTTATTGGTCATGTAAATTCATAGCCTCACTTAATTTTAAGAGAACCACCTAGCAAGTTAAACTAGCTGTCTTGGTTCATTTGGGCATATCACCTCCAGCCTTTCTGTCTGATCTGAAAATATTATTGTCCTCAGACCATGGGAGTTGATTTAGTTGCTGGTGTCTAGAAGCTGCTCTGTGCCTCTCTGAAGCTCTTTAGGTCCTTGGGTAGAAGGTGTAATAGCTGTGCTAGATGCTAGTGTAGGCTGAACATCTGACATTGACATAGTGTTCAGCAGAGGAATTATGAGGGCAGAGAGTGGACTCTTGCTTCTCTGGCCTCAATTCATGCCTTGAGGGCTCAGGTTGTAATGAATTTCCCTGTCCCATATACCCCTTGTGAGCAGTGTGTGCTCCCATCACATTGTTCCCAGCTCTTGCCAGGAATTCTTTAAGCTTATCTTGGAAGAAAGAAATGTTGTTTTGCTCCTCTCCTGTATCGCTGTACTTAGAGGAGTGAAAGTGACGAGGAAGACTTGCTCAGAGGCAGCGTTGGCACTGCACAGCATTCCAGCAAGAGAGAAAGGGTTTATCGCCTGGACTTCTAGTCACTGGAAAGAGACAGTGTTTTAATAGGGGTTTTGTGTCTGCGTCATTTCTGGTACATAAAGAGAAACCATAAATACTAGTTTGTACAAAGAAGGCAAAGCATGAAACCCAGCAGAACATTCAGGCTAATGGTTAACTTGTGTATTTCTACAATTTATTTTCCTCTCCCCTCACTTCCCACAAAACGACTTGCTTGTTCTGAATGTAAACACTGGCTTTTAGTATGTTCTCCCAACTGACAAAACTCTCCTTTCATGCAAATGTTTCTGTGTCTTTTGCATTTCTGATTACAAAAGCAAATATTCGGCACTCCAACAATACATCCTTCCAGTGCGGCTTCTTGTTTTAGTGTTTGCAAGCTGGTGCCTGTGGCTGGAAAATCCTTTGTGGTGTGGTGAAATATCTAACTAACAACTTTTCATAGAAATATGAATGTGCAGTAATGCAAAGTAACGATGTTAAATATTGAGTAATTAATTAATCAAATAGTTGATGCATTTTTGCATCAACTATTCGAATAGTTGATAGGGCACCTCTGCCTTTGAAGGGTAGCAACAGCCTTAAGGCTGTTGCTACACTTCAAAGAAGAAAGCGCTGCTTGGAGCCTGAGATGGCTGTTGCTATACTTCAAAGAAGAAAGCACCGCGTGGAGGCAGGGATGGCTCCATGCAGCACTGCCGCTTTGAAACGCTGTGAGGAGCCTGGAGTCAGGCTCCACACAGTGTTTCAAAGCAGCAGTGCTGCACAGAGAGTTGGCTCAATGTGGAAGTCTCCAGCTCCCAGCTGATCCCGGGCTCCACGTGGCACTGTCACTTTGAAACACTGCATGCAGCCTGAGGACACCCCGGCTGACCTCGGGCTGCACGCGGTGTTTCAAAGCAGCAGCGCCACATGGAGCTCAGGGTCTGGCCCCAGGCTCCATGTAGCACTGCCACTTTGAAGTACTCCCTCCCCATTCCCCCACCCCTCTTTCTGATGGAGGGCGCAACTAGTCGACAAGTTGTCCATATCCCTAATGCAAAGCTGCTGATTGTTGGAGTCCACTGTAAAGGAACAGACCTGTTCAGAGGAATCACTTTTTCACACCTTACACTGAAACAGACATTAATGAAGAAGCTGAAACAAATATTAGATAAAATAACTTTTTAATGACTAAGCTGCTGAGAGGAAACTCATGCATTGGCTTATTATTATATGTAACTAATTTAAAAATAGTGGTAACAGCCAAGGGGGCATTCAAGTAGTTTGGGACCTCTGCACTCTGCTGCAGGGCTCCCAGCAGCCCTGCTTTATCCGGTGCTGTGGCCTTGTCTCACATTTGGACTGATGATGGCAGAGTGCCCTTTTCTCTTTGAGAGATGGTCAATGGCATCCCCTCCCCCCGTAATGGTAGAGCATATCCACTTGGATGGATTAGGCTTGCTGCAATCTCACCCTGCCTCCTTCCCTTACCCCCCACCCCTCCCAGGTGTGCTCCTTTAGTGGACTCCCCATGGCAGTGGGTGTTAACTTCACCAGCCTCTTGAGATGAATGGGGCAGTTCCTTCTCTCAAACATTCTCAGGGTGCCTGCAAATTCAGGCAGACAGCACTGGCTCCTTTACACTTGGATCACATTTTCATGGTTTTCTTCACAACCACGAGAGCTGGAACTACACTTCTGTGAAAGCTGAGATTCTGATGTAGTCATGTGACTCCAGAAGCAGAGGCTCTAGGCATGGGCTTATAATTCTGTGTTCAGTTCAGCCCTATATGAAGCAGTTGTTTGAGTAAGGGAGGTTCTGACTGTAAGCCAGTCCAATGAACTAGTGCACAGCAGGTTGTTCCATTTCTAGAGCTGTGCCACTTTGGGCTTGTGCCAAAATTCCTTAGCCACTTTAAGTTCTCACGGCTTCACACTTCAAGAGTTTTTCCTCTTGACTTTCACATTCATTCAAAGTCAAACTGGCGGTGGCAATTCTCAAATGGAAACAGGAAGGCTAGTTAAAAGGAACTCCTGTACATTGCATAAGCATTTTTGAGGAGTGTTTGACTAAAAGAACTGTCAGGTGACCAGCTCTCTTGTTTGGAAACCAAAATGATGCTGCAACATTCCAAATTCAAAAATCTGTGTCTGTTTGAGGTGACAGTAAGGCAGTGCGCAGCTCTAGCAAGAGGCACCATCTGGCTAAGGTGCTTCACTGCAGGAGGAAGCACAGCACCCTTTCAGCCGGGCAGCCAAGGCTCTCCTATGGCTGTCACAAGATGCAGCAGGTGGCGAAGCAGGTAAAAGGGGCTGACTGGAAGTGCCCCCTCACTGGTCCAGAACTTTCTCCCACCCCCAGCACCATTTAGGGAGGACATGGTGCCGGTGCCCTTGCCCCTTCCCTCACATCCCAGCTCCCCCTCAAGATCCCTACCAGGACGCTGCTTGCTCTTCCCATCACTGTCAGGGAGCGAGAGGAACACATCCAGTCTGCTTGCATTCCCCTCCCTCCTGGATGGGGAGGGGAGGAGGCAGAGGAATGAGTGACCCACAATGTAACCTTTCCTCTCACTCCCTGACAGGCCAGGGAAGAGCAAGCAATGTTTGGGTACAAATCCTGGGGGGAGAGCCTTCAGCCCTCCCTAAATTATGCCATTGCCCCTTGCCCTGATTTCTGTACCTCTCCACACACCCCAACCTTCTGCGCTGGTTCCTGGGCCCCTGTCAGCCGACGGTCAGGGCAGTGTGTGTGTGTATGTTTCCGAGAAAAGGTTTAACGTCCGTGTCTTTACTGCTAGGACCGGGGTCCCATCGCAGAGGGTGGCCAGCAGGCCAACAGACGCCCCGAGTTTATAGGAAGAGCTTATTACACCTTAGATTTCAGCTGCTAGAATTCGTAATTCCTTCGCAGCGGGCAGCCTTGGGGAAAGACTGAAAGGTGCCCCAGTGGATTGTGCCACCTGGGTGTGACACAAATCCAAACGCCCAAGCTCTCCCTATATCTGTCCCTAAGACCGGCTGAAGTTCTTTTAAATTGTGCTTGGTTCTGTTACAGCAACTGAAGGAGTCAGGTTAAAGCTTAAACAGTTACAGGTTTATTGAGGAAGCTTATAAATCATATGGTTGCAATGGCTATTGTTCTATTTCTTAACTGTTAGCAAATATAGATCTTAAAAATGGTTACAAAGAAAATAAAGATAGAAAAATAGAAATAATGGTACCAAGTAACAGCTTACTCTTTCTATGTGTACACTTAAGACAGAGGACCACATCCAGGTACAATTTTTACCCCCTTCTGTGCCTCTCGACTCCAGCATGTCAGGCCAGGGCCGGTCCCTCAATTCCTAGGAAAGACGAAAATACGTCCCCATAGAACCTCGGGAGGTCAAACACCTAACCCGACCAGCAGGTAGAGGGTAGAATGACACTCAAAGTGAGTGTGTGCTGGACCTATCTTATATACCCATGGGGACAGTATTTCTCTTTCTTGTCTGTCATGCCAAATGGGGCTGGTCTGTCTTTTGTGAGACCAGTTCTTACAAGGGAGTTGTGAACTTAATTTACACTTGTAAGAGAGAATTGAGATGATTAAATTGGAATTACTGGGGGATTCTTTTCTCAGTGGGAAATTCCTCTCCCAGGGACTGTGTGTGTGTTCGAATCAACATAGGTGCCAGCCGGTGGCAGTTCTCGCAGCCTCAAGGCCAGCTTACTGCCTTAATCGCTCTCTCCTCATATCTATGTTTTCAGCTTCTCAGGATCAGATGAGCCAGCATAGACTATGCTGATTTTATTGCTCCTTCTCTGTCCTGTATGCTTCAGGAACCTCAGAGGGGCAAATAAGATGGATGTGATGGGGGGAAGGGGGTGTCTGTCTGGCTACAGCCCCTCCCCAATACCCATACCCCTAGTCCCTGCCCTGACTCCTGCATCTCCCTACATCTTCACCCTGTGCTCTGCACTCCTCCACTCACATACATTTCTTATAGATACTGTCATATCACAACCCTCCAAGCCATTTGCTCTGAGTCCCTCGGGGGGGGGGGGGGGGAGTTGTGTGATATCACAGTACCTGTAAGAAATGTAAGTTCCTTTCACCCCTAGTGCCTCTCCAGAGGTGGCAACAAGTTTTGCTTTGAGCTTTGATGAATTGTGTGTGCATTAAAAAGGTGTAAACGTAAAACTGCATGGTTGGTTTCCATTTTTAACCTCGGCCCTAGCTGAATTTTGCATAGATTCAGGACTCATTTTGGTAGTTTCAAATGCCTTTTCTTTTGTAGTTTTTTTTTTTATAAACGTCAAAGGTAATGAATACATTAAGGTATGTCTACACTGCAGTTGGACTCCAGTGGCTGGCCCACACCAGTCGATGTAGGCTCCTGGGGCTCAGGCGAAGGGGCTGTTTAATTGTGGTGTAGATGGTTGGGGTCAGGGTGCAAGCCCAAGGTCTGGCACTCTTCCACCGTGCTGGATCCTAGAGACCAGACTTCATCCTCATCCTGAATATCTGCATTGCAGTTAAACTGCCTCTTTGCCTGAGCTCCCACAGGCCGGAGTCAGCTGGGATGGGCCAGCTGCAGGGTTTCTAATGGCGGTTTGGAGTAGAGACATGTACTTGGAAAGTCACAGAGGTAACTTTTCATGGCTTTTAAAGCGTTTTCTACCCCTCCACATAGTATTTCCTTAGCAATTTGAAAACAAAATCTCTGTCCTGTCTGAGAGAGCTCTTCTGTTGTATTTGCACACATTAGTAGAGCCTTACAGCCTGTGGCTGCCTGCAGGTTTGCATTTGCAAATTGGATGCCAAATTTCTAAGTGGGCAAAAGTGAGCACCTCTGCCTCATCCTCTCCCCCTACTCTGAGATCCCGCTCCTACTCCTTCCAGCCTCCCTCCCTCCATCTCTTGCTTTCCCTTCCCTTCCCTCACATGCATGGGGTTGGGATGCTGGAGTAGGTGAGGCCTTCATTTGAGGGTGTGGGCTCCAGAGTGGGGCCAGAAATGAGGGGTTTGAGGTGAGATGGGGACTTCGGGCTGAGGAAAGGGGTTGGCATGTAGGCAAGGGCGACTATAGCTGGGGAGAAGGGGTTTGGGTTGGGACTGGGACGAGTGGTTTGGGGTGCAGGAGTGGCCTCCAGGCCGAGGCAAAGGGGTTTGGAGTGTGGGGAGGGGGCTTAGGCCTGAAGCAGGGGGTTAGAGTGTAGGAGAAGGTTTGGTGTATGAGCTATGGGAGGGAGTTTGGGTGCAGGAGGGAGCTCAAGGTTGGGCTAAGGGTTTGGGGTGTGGGAAGGGTGCAAGATTTGGGCTCTGGAGGGTGTTTGGGTGTGGGTTCTGACCTCAGGCAGGCAGTTGAGGTATGGGCGTTAGCTGGGCAGCACTTACTTCAGATGATTCCCGGTCAGCAGCACAGAGGGCTAAGGCAGGCTCCCTGTCTGTCCTGGCTCAACACTGTTCCTGAAAGTGGCTGGCATATCTGACCCCTAGGTAGAGGGGTGAGGTATGTCTGTGTGGTGCGCACTGCCCCCACAGCTCTCTTTAGCTGCAGTTCCCAGCCAATGGGAGCTGAGGACGTGGCACTCAGGGTGGGGACAGTGCACTGTGCTTTCCTGGCCGCCCTTGAGCCTAGGGCCTGCAGGGAATCGGGAGGTGCTGACTGCTTCCGAGAGCTGTGTGGAACCAGGGCAGGCAGGGAGCCTGCCTTAGACCTGCTGCACCACCAACAGACTTTTAACATACTGGTGCTGCTAGAGTCCCTTTTCAGACAGACATTCTGGTTGAAAACCAGACATCTGGCAAACCTAATATGGGTACAAATGTTGAATCTGCGCGGGCTGTACATAATGGCCGTTTATTGTTAGTTGAGTAGTAAGCTGTGGACTGCTCCCACTTCTTTAGGTCGGGGGGGGGGAAGAGGGGGAAGATGATTTTTAAAGAGCTCATTGAAATGTTTGGAGTGTGGAGCAGATCTGAAGCTCCTTACCGTGTTTGGTCTGCTCTCAGGATAAGGCTTGTAGCAAACAGAGAGGCAGGGTAAGGTGCATGCACATTCGGACATCCTGGATGTGTAGGTGTTATGGGCAGAGCTGGCCTTAGTATAGTATTTCCTTAGCAATTTGAAAACAATCTCTGTCCTGACTGAGAGCTCCCCTCTATTGTATTTGCACACAGTGGTAACTATGGTTTTGTGTAAAATGTTTTTCTCCTCTTTTATGTTAAATTAAATCTTCAAAATCAGTTCTGTGCAGGAGTCCCTCCAGTTCTGAACAAAACTTTGCAATTAAACTATGTTCTGAAGGAGATTAAGACCTGCTCTGCTGTTTGTGGTGTAAATGACTTGGGTTTATGTTACGGTAGCTCCTAGAGGCTTCAAGTGAATCAGGTTGCTGCTATGCCAGTGTGAAGTTGCACCCCCATATACTTTATGGAAGTAGGCATTTTCACATTCAAAAGCATAATTTGAATATACTTTATGCAAAAAGGGGCATGTAATTTGTCATTGAAAAGTATGCAATCTGCTGAATGTGTATATTCTAGGTGTGCATGTATCATTCCTGTATTTGAAGTTAGAAATATGAAGTTTGAACCTGTTTAAATATCTAGATGTGCTGATGAAGGCCATTAATAGTACCAGGGAACTTATTGGCCCAATACTCATGTCAATGATCTGTGAATAGTCTTGCTGTTCCTGTAAACCTGGAATATGGTTGGTCCTGTCTAGAGATGTAACCAGGTCACTTGACACTGGAACCCCTTTTGGATGTGTAACTTTTTCGTGGGAGTGTGAAAGGATTGACATTGAACACAAAGGATTCTCTCTTAGGCAAAATCTATAGATAGGCAGAAAACCAAACAAGAGGGGCAGTTGTCAAACACCCCGATACCTTCTGCTTACTACTCAGATGGCAGCTGGGAACACCTAAGACAGAACATGGGGGGAAAACTTATGCCCAAACTAGCCTGGCTTCTGAGAGAATTTGATTAGAACTACTGTTAGGGTAGGAAATTGCATGTACAGTAGACTTCCGATAATCTGGCACCTTTGGGACCCAGGGGGTGCCGGATTATTGGGAATGCCGGAGTATCAGGAGGTCCTCTGGCAGGGGGGCTGTGACGGGTACGGGCGGAGGGGTTGGCGGGGAATGGTGTGGTGTGGGGCGAATCCTCTACCGTTTTGCAGGGAGGCAGGGGAAGCCCCGCGCATCCGCCAGCTACAGGCCAGCTGGGGCTGCAAGCGGCAGCGGTGACTTGGGGAAGCGGTGGGGAAGAGCAGCTGGGGTGCTGCTGGGTTGGTCCTGCAGCACCGCCCCTCACCTGAGTGGCACTGCGGGACCAACCCGGCAGCACCCCAGCTGCTCTGCCCGCCGCTTCCCCAAGTCCTCCGCTCGTCAGTTTCAGCAGCAGACTTGGGGAAGTGGCACGGAGTAGCTCCAATTGTCCGGCTGGCCGGAGCACTTCCGGGTTCCAGATGGTGCTGGACTATCGGGAGTGCCGGACCACTGGATGCCGGACAATTGGAGTTTTACTGTAACAAGTTTCTTAGTCCGTTAAGCTTAGCAGGTGTGTTTTGTTTCGTTATTATTATTTTTTAGTAACTTACTTTGATCTGTCTGCTATTACTTGCAATCACTTAAATCCTAGTTTTTATACCTAATAAAATCCCTTTTGTTTTTAATAAACCTAGTGTAAATAATTGTTACTGGGAGGGGAGCAGCAACAGATGTGCATCTCTTTCATTGACAAATGGGGTGAACAACTTATACAGCGTGAGCTCATAAACTTTATGCATGGTGAGACAGATTTATCTGGGGGTTTGATCCCATTGGGACTGTGCACCTGGCTGCTGTCTCAAGACCCTTTGACTGAGCCTTCCCAGAGCTGAGCCTATCTCAGTGTCTGTTTCACTCTGTTGTAGGTTGTGCCCCCAACTCTGTGCCATAGCAGGAGATGACCAGAGGTTGTGGCTTAGCAGGACAGGGTGGTAGGGTACCCCAGAAGGCAGGTATGAAGACTTAGTGGTATGATCAGCCCATCAAGTAACTGTTTCAAGGTGATCCGAGTGACCGAATCTGTCGCAGCCAGACACTGTACAAACTAGGGATGCCAATGTGTAGTCCATTACGTGATTAACCGAAAAGCCTTGGCTTATCGGTTAATCTTATCAACTGCATGCACTCCCCTCCCCCCTGCTGCCTCTATATCGGGGAGAGGGCGGGGAGGTCAGGAGCCGATGCCTATGAGGAACTGGCTTTAAGCAGGCTCCCTGTGAGCACCAGATCCGCCTGCCCCCTCCACACCTCTGTGCTGCTGCCTCTGATAGAGGGGCAGCAGCTCAGAAGGTGAGGAGGGCAGGTTGAACCTGATACACATAGGGAGCAGGCTTTTGGCTTTCTGTGCATGCTGGTGCCATGGACTCACCTGCCGCCCATTTGCTGCCTTCTACAGAGGAAGCAAGGTTGGGGAGGGGGGAGGCAGGAGCCAGCTTAAAAGCCGGTCCCCCTAATACCAGCTTCGTGGTGTCGTCTGCCCCCGTGCTACTGCCTCTCTATTAGTGGCAGTAGTATGTGTGTGTGTGGGGGGGGGGGGGGCGGGGAGAGGCTGCTCTGTGGGAGGCAGAGCAGCCTCTGACCACAGGGAGCTCAGACCTCCCCCTTTCCCCCCTTGCAGACAGGGGCTGCTGGCCCAGACAGAGGCTACTTCGCAGCAGCCTCCCTCCCAGCTCCTCTCTCCCTCTCCTGCAGCAGCCTCTATCTGTGAAGAGCTCAGACCCCCACGGACAGAGGCAGCTGCTGTACCAGCCTTTTTTAAACTGGCTCCCCTTGCGGACCGTCTCCTGCCTGCCGCCCCATGCTGCTGTCTCTGAAGCAGAGGCGAGGCAGCAGCGTGGGATGGCAGGGGATTCCCTGGGAGTGGGGCTGGGAGCGCACTGGCTGCCAGCCCTGCCCCAGGGACTATTGAATAGTTGTGTAACTGATAAGATTATGCATGATTACACGACTGTTCAATTACACTATATGGAACATCCCTAGTACCAACCTACAGTGAGACTCAGTCTCAGACTTGCTTCCCCAAAGAGCTTTTTGTCTGTCTATACAAGATGGGCACTGAGTGGAAGAGGAGATAAAGGTTCAAGGAGGTGAAATGAGTTGGTCAAGGTCACACAAGATCATTGTCAGATTCAAGAACCAAATCCGCTCTCCTTGGCTCTGGCCAGTATCCTCTTGGTTAGACCATGGTGGCTCACGAAGCAAAAGAAATGCTGTTGAAAGCAGGGTCCAATCTGTGATCTGTTAAGCATGAGACTGTCTTTCTAAAGAGATGGACTCAAATGTTTGACCTATTAACTGCTCACAATCTCTTGTGGAATGGCTTACAAAGAATTTCTTTCCTTTTTGGTAAACTTTAACCTCCGTTCTTGTGAGAGACTTGTAAAACATGCTGTGTTCTTATGAACTCCCTATTGCTGCTCTAAGGCTTCTCTCAGACCTGCCTCAAAAAAGATTGTATTATATTAAACCAGTTGGGAGAGGAATACAGGCAGTCCCCGAGTTACGCGGATCCGACTTATGTCGGATCCGCACTTACGAACGGGGCTTTTCTCGCCCCGGAGGACGGGAGCGGCGGGACGCCCAGATGCGCCGCAGTCCCGCCGCCCGCGTCCTCCAGGGCGAGCAAAGCTGCTCCGCGTCTCCCTGCTCTGCTGGGGGGTAGCCCCCCCCCAGAAGACCAGGGAGACGCGGAGCAAAGCCGCGGAGCACGCGGGCAGACCAGGCTTTTCTCCAGACGCCTGTGGTAGAGCAGCTGGGGCGCTGCTGGTTGGTCCCGCAGCACCGCTCTGGGCGCTACTGGACCAACCCGGCAGCACCCCAGCTGCTCTGCCCCAGGTGTCCTGATTCAGCCGCTGCTGGTCAGTTTCAGCAGCGGCTGACTTGGGGACGCCTGGGGCAGAGCAGCTGGGGTGCTGCTGGGTTGCTCCAGTAGCGCCGAGGAGCGGCGCTACTGGAGCAACCCAGCAGCACCCCAGCTGCTCTGCCCCAGGCGTCCCCAAGTCAGCCGCTGCTGAAACTGACCAGCGGCTGACTACAGGAAGCCCAAGGCAGAGTTGCTCTGCCCCGGGCTTCCTGGAATCAGCTGCTGATCAGTTTCAGCAGCAGCTGACTTGGGGACACCTGGGGTTCTTACATACAGATTCAACTTAAGTCGTAGCTGGCGTCCAGATTCAGCCTGTTGAAACTGATCAGCGGCTGATTCCAGGAAGCCCAGGGCAGAGCAACTCTTCCTCAGGCTTCCTGTAGTCAGCCGCTGGTCAGTTTCAGCAGCGGCTGAATCTGGATGCCAGTTCCGACTTACATACAGATTCAACTTAAGAACAAACCTACAGTCCCTATCTTGTACGTAACCCGGGGACTGCCTGTAGAAGGCTCCTGGTTAGAATGGATCTGACCTGGAGAGGGAGGAGGCAGAGTAGCTCTTTTGGTGTTGCCGTGTTGTCCCACATGGTCTGGGAGTTGAGAACAAATATCAGCTGTACTTTCAGAAACTTCTCAGCATGGTTTGACCCTTCTCTGTGTTTTTAGGGAAACTGTTTCCAGCACTGAATCTATCCTGACAGCTTCCATCTGCAAGAGGCAAATGTCTGTAGAGAAGATAAGGGATTTGGGTGAAGTAGTTATCACTTTCCCCATGGCCTTAATGCTGCTGCCTTCTGTTGAGATCAGGATACTGGACTAGATGGATTGCTGGCCTAATCTATTATGGCAATCTGTGTATTTCTGTGACAGACATCTGGTTATTAAATAGGAATGCTATAGGGAGTAGGGCCGGCTTTACGAAGTGCGGGGCCCCACCACCCAGGATTTTTTGTCGAGCAAAAAAAAAAAAAAAAAACCACACAACCACCCACAGCCACACACAAATATCACATCAGAAGTAGATCTGATCAAAATGTATATCAATATAGTTGAACATTTAAAAAAAAAATGCCATCCTTTATTATGCAGAATTGTACACAAAATAAAATCAGTTGCTTTAAGTGCAGGTCAAATATTTTCAATTGCAAACTATCCAGTCTTTTCAATAAAGTTTAAAGTTTGATTTTTAAAAAGTTACCAGAGAGCGTTGCAGTTTTCTGTTACATTGATTTACTTTTTAAATAGCAAAAATTGAGTCTTTGTTAAGAAAGTGTCAGTTCTGTGGTCAAATTCTCAGTTTTGTGGTCAAATTCCAGTCCTTAATGATTTCAACACCAATGATTTCACTAGGTAATATGGTACCTCCCCACCATTGCCTCCTTTGCACTGCCCTTCAACACATTGCCTGCATGTTGAGTCCAAGGTCAGCCTACACAAGATTTTATCAATGATTTTTGCTCAAGCGATCACTGAGACAAGACAAGGACTCTCAATTGATTCTAGTCGGCTCTGCCTTTAAACACTTTAAAGTCTCAGATATAATTGAGGACTCCCAAATAGACTCTATACCATCAGAAATAAAACCTGTTTCCATCTTCTGTGACTTTGTTAGATGTGACTCACTATCCTCTGCTTAGTGTTCAAGTTGTGGTAGACCCTAAGCCAGGTCATATTAAGTTCAAGTCTTTTACCTTTTAATCATATAATCTGAATAACAACATTTCATTCTCCCAGCTCCAAGTCTTAAGTGAATTTCCACCCAAAAGAGCCAAAATTGATCACCTTGACACAGCAAGTGTGTCTACTGATCTCCGTGGCAAAGTAGGTATGTCTATATAAATAAGGTGTGCTCGTGAAGCCTTATTTATATAGACATACCTACAGTTGATTAACAGATGTCAGTAGATAGCTCATTCAGACCACTGGCTGATAATAGTCAGTCACCCTGACCAGTCATTAACCATAGTCATGGACTCACCCTACTCTCCATTGTCTCTATGATTCTCTGATGACCTGTGACAAAAAAGGAGGATGGAAAAGGAAACTGAAGGGAGAGACCTCTCTAAATTCACCAATCAAAGAGCAGTATTACCAATCCAAAAATCACAAGGAACGCCTACACAAAGTTATGAGAGTGATCTACAAATCATAAGATTTTTAAAAAAATAAAACATGTTCGATTTTTATTGGCCTTTTGTTTCTTGAGTATTTAGGGTTTATGTTTTAAAGCTTTCCTCTTTAGCTGTAAGGCCCAGAAGTATAGAGAACTTTTTTTAAATTAAAGCTGAGATTGCTACATAATCAATTGACTCTTGCTTTTAAGAAATGATTTCTTCTTATCAGTAAATGCGCAAGTTCTCTTGACATATCTACTTCCTTCTAAGTAGTCAGGATTTAGAAACATATATTAACATCTTGATTTACTATAGTATCATCCTAACAGAAAGCTATACTCATACTATAAAGCATCATGTGCATTCAAACAGATTTGTTCTTAGAATTGTTTATTTGCAGTAAAACTCCTCCACAATTTCTAACTGCGAGTAGGATTTTTTTTCTTTTAAAATATGGCTGCTAAATTCAACAGAATATAGTGACATTTCAGACTAGAGGTTGGAGAAAGATAGCGGGCACCAGGAGTCTATTCCTTTCTCTGCCACTAAATTGTGGTCTGACCTTAGGTGGGTCATTTCACCTCTTTGCCTCAGTTTGCCCATTTGTAATGATGAGGATTGACATTTATAAAGAGTTTGGCTAAGTACACCAAATGAGTATTACTGTATACTTCTGGGTCTAAATCTTGACACGCTTTCCTTAAGAATGAGAAGTACCAGAGGGTGGATTTTCTGATGTGCCCAGTTCTGAAATACCATGTAATTAGTCAAAACTGTAGCTCTGTTCATTTTTTTTCTATATTGTTTTTGATGGGTGCAAGTTCTCTAGAGTTCATCTCACGTTCTCTTTACCCTGAGCCTGGCTCATACTTTCTTCTGTCTTTCATGCTGAGACCTCCAGATTTTTGTTTGGTTGACAAGATCTGGGCAAGGTCCCCTCCAGTGCCCATCAGTGATAGTTGATGTATTGTTCTTAGGGGGTGAAGTAATGCAAGATCAGGCCCATATGCAGGAATTTCTCTGTGTGTGGGAATGCTGTCCCCCCCCCCCTTTTTTTTTGGTGTGTGAATGTGGACCTCAAGGGTGTGAATGCACCTTCCCCCAAGTAAACGGGGAAATCAGCCCCAGCCTTCCCCAGGCTGGTCAGAGCGTGGGGGAGGGAGGCTTGGGCAGCATGCTTCTCCTGCCTTCCCCTGGCCAGCCAGAGCACGCTTACATGGGGGATCATGGGAGTGCTTTCGCACTCTTCTTCCCTCTCCTCTTCCTCCCCCCCTCCCCAGTATATGGGCCTGAAGATGCTCTTCTTAGTGGTGCCAGTTGTAGGGAGGATCCTCTTGCTTAGCTGTTGGCTTTTGTTTGGATACTAGAGCTGGTCTTTGAGAACTAGCAGTAAAGGTGTTTCATAAACCAGTGCAGTGAGAGAGCTCTGAATGGGATTTGATTCTTTGTGCTACTAATTTTTTGAGGGGGGGGGCAGGGAAGTCTTTGCTACAAACTGATGGGGAGAATATTTGGCCAAAGGAGAGCTTAGGGAAGGGAAGAGGTTCTGCTGGACCTTTTTCTAAAGAGGTTGAATTACAGATATACTTTAATAGAGAAGGAGGGAAATCCCCGATGAGAGTGTCTGTCTAGTAGCAAGCTGCTGGGTGCACAATTGCAAACATCTGTCTTGTCTGGGTTCTGCTGCATGGAAGGAAGCCAGCTGTGTGGAACAGCTGAAACTTGTCACCAGCAGCGCATTCTCCTTATAGACTCAAATAAGAGAGTTATAGAAGGAATAAAGGGAACCACTGCCATTCCACCAAACCTCCCATGTTGCTCAAAATAACTCCCAGCTCAGTAGTTGCTGCAGAAGAAAGCTGTTGTAAGTAACTTCCTGTAATTGTTTCTCTATTCAGTTCAGAGAAATGTTGCATGGTAAATTCTTTCCAACTTGCCTAATAGAGATGTGAAAGGTTCACTGGTTAACGGGTAAGCATCACCATTAATGGGTGATGCTTACTCCAGCCCCCACTGTTTAATTGGAACTTGTAGCTCCTTGTCTGCCACAGGCAAGGGGCTACTCTGGCCCTGCAAGGCCTGATGCAGACAGGACTGCTCCAGCTGCCCAGAGCAGCCTCTGTCCATGGAGGGCCTGGATGCCCCACAGGCAGGGGAGGATACTTCAGCCCAGCTCGTCTAGATTGGCCCTCCTGCCCACTCCCTCTTTAATTGGTTAACTGGTTAAACAATATGTTTAACTGGTTAAGCAATTAAAAGGGATTTTACATCCCTAATGCCCAGATCCCATTTCAGTGTATCCCAACTGTTGCTGCAGACTGCTCTTTGTCTTCTACCCTGTTATGGTCTGATTCTGCTCCTTCTACAGTCCATGACATTGATTCAGTGGTGCAGGATCCATTCCTGGAACTTTCTCATTTCAGGCTTAGATCTGACTGTGTTTAATGACAGTGTTGCTTAGTTTTTTGTTTTGTTTTTCTTTTTGTCTTGGTAGTTTATGGAGAAACATTACTAGATGATTATTATTATTTATTTCTTGTTGAGTGCTTAAATAGTGTTTTACAAATAGCGGCAGGGTGAATGCACCTCAACAGCAGTGTTGGAAACAATCCATGGAAATAAATGTGGCACTTGAGCCTATGTTTAAAGGCGCTTGAGATGATGGCACACGGCTGCTATATTTTCAGTACATACTAGGGATGTTAAGGACTAGTCGACTATCCAATAAGCAAATGCTTATTGGATAGTCGATTAATCCATTTCTTCCCCCCCTCCCCCGCCCCTTGCTGCCTCAATTAAACAGAGGCAGCAAAGGGGGGGAAGGAGGGGTGTACTTCAAAGCAGCAGCCTTGGCATTTGAAAGGGACAGCAACATACAGCTGTGCGCCACTGCCACTTGGAAATTACCCCCTCTAAGGGGTCTGCTAAGGGCAGCTCCTGCTGGCGTCCAGTACTCCTCATTCTGCAAGCAGCAAGGGAAGCCAATAGGAGCCAAGACCGGTTATGCATTTTGCATAGCTGGATGGCATACCCCTTAAGTCAGTGGTCTCCAACCGTTTTACACCGAAGATCACTTTTTAAATCTCAGAACAGGCGAAGATCTACCGCCCCGCCTTTTCCTTGAAGCCCCGCCCCTTTCTTGAAGCCCCGTCCCCTCTATTGTCCTCCTGTCCATCACTTGCTATCCCCAGCCCTTACTTACACACTCTGATAAACAGTTTATTTTTAAATTATGCGATATATAAAATTAAAATCACGTGTTTATAGTTATGAAATAAATGGTCTGTTTTTTATTCATGCTATTTAAATCTAAAATGAAGCATTTATAATTATACATTTTGTGGGGACAGAGTTCTGCGGCTGGGGGCAGGGGAGAGGCGACAGGGTTCTGCAGCTGGGGACAGGGTGCCAGTGGGGACAGGGTTCGAGGAGTGGGGACGGGAATGGGGACGGAGCTGGGGACAGGGGAGTGGAGTCTGGGGAGCGGGGACAGGGTGTCAGTGGCAGCAGAGTCACCTGCTCCCTCCCCTCCCCCCCCCCCCGCGGCAAACCAGCATATGCCTCCTCCGGGCCAAACCCCCGTGGGAGCCTGCCTTGGGGGCAACCCCCACCCCTTCCGCGGCCCGGCCCCTCCTCTCCCCTCCCACAGCGCAGCCAACCCCCGAGGGCACCTGCCCCGGGGCCAAACCCTCGTCCCGTAGCGCAGCACGGCCAACCCCCTCCTGCAGCATGGCCAACCCCCATGGGCGCCTGCCCCGGGGTCAAACTCCCCTCCCACGGCGCGGCCCATCCCGGCCAACTCCCTTCCCTCTCGCAGCACGGCCAAACCCCAGGGCTGACTCCCGCTCCCACGGCGCAGGGCAACCCCTGTGCCCAACTCACCCCTCCGGCGCCGGCGGCACATGGAAGCCTCTGCACTCCTCCTCTAGGGCCAATGTCCCCTCCCCCAGAACGCAACAGAGCTGTGGGAGGGGGAGCAGCCCGCGCACTTCTGGAACCCCCGGAAGTGATGCGGGCTTCAGAGAGGACTTCCATCCACCCCGTGGGAAGCTGGCACTACACTAGAGGTAGGTAGTGGGACTTCTCGGGGGTGGGGGGAAAATGGGGGGTGGGGTTACCCGAACGCCTTGCAATCGACTGGTCGAGGCCTCGCGATTGACCAGTCAATTGCGATTGACAGGTTGGTGACCACGGCCTTAAGCCAACCTGACTGGTGTAGTATAGACCAGACTCTAGTGCTGAGCAATGATAGGAAGGTAAGAGGAAATACTAATGTTTTACCAAACTAATGGTGTCTGTCTATCAGTCAACTAATATTGTAGGGTTAAAATTCTTTTAAACGCTATCTTGGACACAGTCGCCGTTTTGAGAGCTCAACAACAACAGGGACTCCATTTTGGCCACCCTTCTTCTCCTTCCTTTTCTCGCCCTTTTTGTGTTTTGGCGGGAAATCCTGCAGACATGTGACCATAGTCTGCCTGGTAACAGCAGAATACTTAAGGGCTCCCTCTGGCTTTGCCCGTGGCTGCCCATCTGAGTGGCAGAGTGCAGGGTCATTCAGACAGGTACGCCGGGGTCCATGCTTGTTAGGTTTAGGGTTGTGGGAGGCACACTCGCATACGAGGAGTGACATCCACCTGCACTCCTTCCTGAGTAGGACATACCTGCACCCATGATGGCGCAGGGAGAAAGGGGTTAATTGGGTGTTAGGCCGAATGGATCCAGCTGGAGCAGGATCCTGCAGTTCAATCCTGCTGCAGTTCCAGACAAGTGAGACTAAGTCTGAAACCCGGTGCCAGGTGTCGCTGTGAGGTCTCCACCCCGTGACCCTCCACCGGTCATCTGGGTTCTTACTCTGTGCTTACCTGAGTCTCAGTCAAGCTTGTGTATTTTATTTCTGTTGTGGGGTCCTATACCATTCCTGTTTATACTGACCTTGTTTGCTGTTAATAAATCCTTGTTAGTTTACCTTATTCATTGTCCTAGACCTTGGGGAAGGCCTTATCGCTCCCAACAATAGATGTGGGTTTGGGGACGGGCCTGAAAGCCAGCTTAGGTTAAAACCATTAGTTTTCTGGCTAACAATATTAGGCATTTGTCTTAAAGCAGAGTCTGATTGTTGCGCGATTTCTTTAATCCGTGAAGATTAGCTTTGGGGCAAGTATAGAAGACTGTGCATGGCTGGAGACACTAGGTTAGTAGAGGCCTTCTGAAGTGGCTTTGACATATGGGGGGATAGTCACTACTTGCCTGTAGGCTGCCCAGTATATCTGCAAAGTAGCCGCTAGGCACTTCCATTAATGATAAGAACAGTAGTGTAACCAATACAAATCGGCCTCTGTCTGCTCCCCACCCTCCTTGAAGAGAACAATGCCACGTGAATGCAGGCAGTTAGTTAGGTGCATGTTTTCTTCCTACTGCACACGTATTCCAAATGTGCTCGGGAGGAGGGAAAATTGGCATTCCTTGAGCAGGATGGAATAATTCCTAAGTCAAACAACAATTGTACAATGTCTGCCCTAAATATATGTCAAGAACTGTCTGAGGCTAGAATTAATCACAAAATAGTTAAACAGGTGGTGCTTTGATTGGTAAGTACCAAATCCACGTAAACAGCAGCCAAAACCACTTTAGGTTACTTAACCACATGATGCAGAATATAGACAGTGTTTATGTTTGTATAATACTTAGCCATTAGCATCTGCAGAGTCTCAAATGCCAGGTGTTACCTGGGCAGTTGTTTGCCAATCTGTTAGTAGGTGCTGAAATGCTTCAGGGAAAGACTAACTGATTCACGCTGGCGTAAGGCTGTGTCTACACTGTGAAGGTTTGGAGACAAAAGTGCTCTCGACATGCAAAAGTTACCAGAAGTGAAAACTGGTCAAATCAGTTTTTCTGCCTCCCATTGTTGACATTTCATGGTCAGGTTGCTAGCACTTTGTCTGCAGATGGAGCAAAGCAGTGTGGGTAAGCATCCCGCAGTGCAGTGCTGTGTTGGGAAGGCAGAGCTAAGGATGTTAAATTTCGAGTAATTGACTAATTGAATAATTGAAGCAATTTGCTTCGACTATTTGATTAGTGATAGGGCGCCTCCGTCTTAGCAGTATAGCAACAGTCCTACAACTTCACCACTGGGGCCAGCGGGACAGTCCACTGCTGGCCCTGTGCTCCCCACAACATTTCAAAGTAGCAGTGCTGTGTGGAGCCCGGGGTCCCCACTGACCCCCAGCTCCATGTGGTGCTGCCGCTTTGAAATGCTGTGGGGAGCCCGGCATCAGGCTCCATGTGATGTTTCAAAGTGACAGCACCGCACACAGCCCGGGATCAGCGGGGGCGTCACCAGCCGATCCCAGGCTTCATGCAGCACTACTGCTTTGAAATACCGCATACAGCCTGGGGACGCCCCAGCTGGCCCCGGGCTGCACACGATGTTTCAAAGCAGCAATGCCGCATGGAGCCCAGGGTCTGGCCCCAAGTGCCACGCAGTGCTGCCGCTTTGAAGTACTCCCTTCTCTTCCCCCATTTTGCTGCCTCTTTCTGGTAGAGGCAGTAAGGGAGGAAGCAACTAGTCAACTAGTTGTTAACATCCCTGGGCAGAGCTGATCCCTGTGCTTTTTGGGATTCCCTCATAACTCTGTGAGCTCTCCATGTTAAGGAATGTCTAAGCAGCACAGCAGTCTCTCCAGCCCTCCCTCAGCAGTAGCAATCTGCCTGCCATTGTGCTCCTAGTACAGGGCAGAACAGAAGCACTCCACTGATTTGCTCTTTGTTTGTTCCCCAAAGGGAGCAGCTCTCTCAGCTGTTTGATACTTCCCGGAGCTTTGAAAGGTGAGAGGTGAATAATTACTGAGCACAGTCATCAGAACAGCCGTTGTGTGATACTGGCGGAAGTCTGTTCTCTTGACCATACAAACAGCAGAATCCATGCTGGCTCTTTGTCAACAAAGAGAGGATAATGGGAGGAGAAAAAGACAAAAGTCTCTTGCGCTTTGTCTACACTCCAGCGTTCTTGCACAAGAAGCTTTTTGCAGAAGAGATATTCTACAAGAAGCTTTTTGCGCAAAAGCACATCCACATCTCAAAATCACTTCGCAAAAGTGATGTGCTTTTGCGCAAGAGAGCATCCACGCTGCATGGACGCTCTTGCGCAAGAAAGCTCTGATTGCCATTAATGGAATGGCCATCAGAACACCTATGCTTTTTCTGATAGGCTCTTTTTGCGCAAGAAACCCCTGTGGAGTGTCCACACATGCCTTTTTGCGAGAGAGCTGTAGCACAAAAAGGAGTTATTCCTTGTGGGGAGAGGAATAACTCTACCAGCAAAAGCCCTCTGTCCTGTCAATTTACTGTATTTTTTTGTGTGTGTGCAAAAATGCACTTGAGGTGTGGATGCTCCGCTGGTTTTTGCGCAAAAACCTTGTAGTGTAAACATAGCCTTGCAGAACTGGAAGATTTTTGTCATCAAAACCGGGTGTCTTTCCTGACAAAAGTCACCTTGTTGTTTAAATGCTCTCACTGTTTTGTTGCTAAAAGGCAGTTTTTGGTGACAAGCCATCCCAGTGTAGACAAGGCCTTATTGTGGTAGCTTGGGCTTCTTAATGCCAGATTGCATTAAGAGATGAGTGGTTGTAGAATAGAGGAACTTGAGCGTTTGAAACTAACTGTAGGGAAGCATTATAGACAGCCAAGTGTAGGCTGAAGTTACTGTTTTTGTTGTCTGAGTTTTCCATAAAGGCAAACCTCAGGGAGGGGACTTTTGGGTAAAATAGTCTGTATCAACTCTGGGTGAAATAGTCTGTATGGACTCTGGAACAGCTTGGATGCTGCACCTGTCAATGCCTTTGCCCTGTCTATTTCATATGGAACATAGGGTTTTCACAGAATGCTTCAAGTCTTTGACTGTTTCTTGCTGCAGTCTTAGCTTCTTGATATCATTTGAGAACTTTCAATTCTGCTTCTGTTGTGCATTTCCATTGATCTACTTTCTCACGCTTGGCCTAGGGATTCCAGTTCAAAGCCTGTGTAATTGTTTGAGTTTTTCCACTATGTAGGTCCTAGTTGTCTCCATTTTCATTCTGTAATTTGCAGTCCTATTAGTTTTGTCCTCCTTCAGAATTCCTCATTTTGTGATTATTCCCCCCTCCTCCCGTCCAGCACCATCTGGTATTAGAAATTTATCTAATACTGTTTTTCATGAAAACTTGGGAGTTTAGATGATAAGTCTCCTAGTTTGGTACTGTAAGATTGATATTTAAAGCGGTGTTAAATATTCAAAGTTTAGTTTGGAGGGCATCATTTGTTTCTTCAGATTGGCTTCAGAGTTAGGAAGGCAAGTCTGGCTTTCATTATTCCGGCTTGAATGCCTTCGCCTCCTCCTGTTGTACTTACAATGCTGCCAAGTTGTGAAACATCTGACCTCTTGTGTCACTCTTAGGCAGCATTATTA
This sequence comes from Pelodiscus sinensis, assembly GCF_049634645.1. Lineage (NCBI taxonomy): Eukaryota > Metazoa > Chordata > Testudines > Trionychidae > Pelodiscus > Pelodiscus sinensis. The sequence continues at coordinate 31,927,275 of NC_134718.1, read as the reverse complement.
GTGTTTCTTGTGTGCTGATTCTCATGGTTCTGGTTTTTTCAGTCTTGATTTTCAACCCTATTAATTGTGCACAGGTCTGGATGTCTCTGGGTATAGGAAAGCAAGTTGATGTCACCTATGTGGAGGCCTTTTACCTTCTGTGTGACAGCCCACTGTATGTATCTTGGTTGTCGCGTGGCCTCTCTCACTATTCTGCCCGCCAGGCCCGACCAAAGGGTTTACGGGGCCTAAGGCAGGACGCTGGGAGTAGGGCCCCAGTTCCGACTGGTGGATGGTGAATACTTGGCAGTGTGGGACCCTGAAAATGTAGGGCCCAAGGAATTTCCTTGTTCGCCTTACCCTAGGTCTGGGCTTGCTGCCCGCTTTCACTAAAATGATTACTGGTGACATAACCATTCCAGATTAGGATGTCTTTACTCAGTTCACTCTTGTATATTACTTGGCATGTTATATTTTCAAAGATGCGCTGTATGATGGTCCCATATTTCTGTAGTAAACTGTTCTATTCATTGTATCAAAGGCTTTTGGGAAATCTATAAAATTCATATAAAGTTGTGACTTTCAGCCATCAATTCTGTGATATGTAGAGTTATTGATCTATACATGATTTCTCTTATTTGAATCCTGCCTGTTCTTGTCATAACTTTGAACCTACCACTTTTTTTATTCTTACTGGAATGATGGATAAATAAATACATTTCTTGGGATAGACAGCAATTGAATACCTCTCAGTTTTTGACCTGACCTTTCACAGCAGATTCACTACACGACCCTCTTCCCAATTCTTTATTATTTTTTTCTGCTTCCCATATCTTTTGTAAGGTGCCCATAAACATGTATATTGTCCTCTTCAAATTGACCTTAAAAACTTCCATTGGAATCTTACCTGGACTGGTGCCTTTCTGTTTTTTGTCATATTTATAGCAATGGGAAAACAGTGTTCCTTGCCTTTAACTTCTGCAGTCTTGAGTTTGGATGAGAAACTTTTATATCCATGATATCTTGGTTACTGTCAGAAGTGAAAGTCTCACTGACTGAAGTATTAGACGTGAAAATAAATGCTTGAATGGGATTGGGGAGATGAAATGAAAGCTTAGCTCATTTGAAAACTAAGTCAGATGGAGGCTTACAATGTCTTTGCTAAAAAAGCAATATTACCTACTACAGGTAAGGAAGGTGTTTCAATTTATATCAGCCAAATGCAATATTTGGTGAAAAAACTGGAATGTTTTTGTTCGGATGCAGAATTACCATGTTAGCTAGGCATCTTGACATAAAATAAAGAAAAAATAATCTTTATCTGTAAATGAGATGAGAGGCTTAGGGAAAAATCATTTGGACGTTTAAAATAAATATTTATTAACATTTTCTCTTAAAGCATCTTCAGTCTGGAGCAGGGACCTTGTCTGCAGAGTAACCAGCATCCTGTAAAAATAAACAATAATGCTAATCTTCCTCCTCTTGCGGCAGAAGGCGCTGGGAGTACTTTGTGTGTGTTGCCATCTGGAAAGTCTGAGCTAACTTAATGGTGCCATCTGCTGGCTGATATGAGAGACACAAACTTCGATGTCGAAGAATACAGTACAGTACATGACAGTGGATCCTTGGTAGTTGTCGTCCGATTCTGTTCGACTTGTCCTCCATCTTCTCACTCCCAAATGTAATATACCTTTGCTGGATTCTCTTGGTAATATGGAGTTTAAAGGTTCATATTTTCCCCTCAACTGCTGACCCTATGTTAGCAGGTAAACTAAAGGAGCTCCCCACTGCCTTTTCTAGCTCGGGGTAGTCATACCAATATGAGAGACAGTTTTATATGAAGGGGGAGCAAATGAAAACCCCAGGAATAGGCTGACTTGACCTGAAACACATCAAAGTTCCCATAACTTAGCCAGATTGAGGTGGTGTATAGTCTTTCTGCTGGAGCATTGTCAGATGGCAACAGTGTTGGATTGGTGCTTCCTAGTACTGCAAAGTCACCAACAATGAGAGAACAAAAGGAAAAATATAAATATTCAAGCTCTCTGTAAGATGTGGGTCCCTTCAAAGCTAGAATATTTCCCTTGTCTGAGAGCCAGCAGGGCGTGACTGAATCACTTGTCCCTGCTGTGCCAGTTCCTCATATGGGATAAAATCTAAGCTTTTTCAGCACTTCCCTTGAATCCTGGTCAGGTCTCCCTGCAGCTTCCTCATATCCTTTGAAATTAGTCTGTGAGGTCAGTTATTTGAATGTAGGAAAAACTGATTACATTTTCCTCTTGCATATTAATTTCCAGCCTCCATCACCGTTATTTCAGTCTCATGTTCTCTGCTTATCACTGGAAAGACTCACGTGTATTTGTCTGCTGTGTTACTCCCAGCTGGCAGCAAAGAGCAATTAAAGACATCAGGGAAGCAGATGGCTAGATTCTGCATACTCCTGGCACTTGCAAAGCCAGTGGCATCTCTGTTCAGTTTCTCTTACCAGAAAAAAAAAAAGTCTTGTTGGGCTTGAAAGACTAATGGATTTATTTGAGCATAAAATAGAGTGGTCAAAAGCACTTTGTCAGATGTTATGTGCCCAAATAAATCTGTGTAGTCTTTAAGGTGCCACAGGACTCCTTGTTTTTTACAGATACAGACTAATGCAGTTCCCCCTCTGAGTCTCTCACCAGAGTCCTTTAGGGAGGGTGGCATATTATCAGTGTCAGAGATCCTGCCAAAAGTCTATTGAATATGAAAGGTTTGGATAGGAGTTCCAGAGATGTGTCTGGAAGGCTGCTGTCCTCGAGATATAAGCGCATAGTTAGTCTGCAGCTGGAGGGAAGTTCAAGACCTTCTCCCCTTAGAACACCAAAGGCCCCACTAATAGCCCATATGCCTCCTCAGCGTCTCTCCGTTCAAACTCAAGCATCTTCATTTCTTCCTGCCCGTTGGCATGTGTTTGTGCAAAGAGGGGGTGTTCAGTTAAGGAACTTGCATCATATTGTGTTACGGGTTTAGAGTTGTCATAAGAAGAAGACTGGATAGACTGTTCCCTCAACCAGCGAATCTGGAATTCTGATGTGTACAACATGGCTGATAGGTGGGATAACAAGAGATGTTAAGAGATCTCGTCTCCTCCCTGAACTTAATCCATCTCATCCTTCCTTCTCCCAACTCTGTTCATTAGGGCCATTACTAGCCTCTAGGTTAGGCTTTGAACTAAAGATGTTAAATATCGACTAATTGACTAATCAAATAGTTGATGCGTTTTGCATTGACTATTCGATTAGTCAATAGGGCGCCTCCGCCTTTGAAGTGTAGCAATAGCCCCAGGGCTGTTGCTACTCTTCAAACGTGGAAGTACCTCATAGAGCCTGGGATCAGCTGGGGACTACCCTGCTGACCCCGGGCTCCGTGCGGTGCTGATCCTGGGCTCCACATGGCAGTGCCGTTTTGAAATGCCATGAGGAGCCTGATGCAGGGCTCCCTATGGCGTTTCAAAGTAGCAGCGCTGCGTGGAGTCCAGGGTCTGGCTCCAGACTTCAAGCAGTACTGCTGCTTTTAAGTACCCTCTCCTTTTCCACCCCCTTTGCTGCCTCTTTCTGATAGAGGCAGCAAGGGACGGGAAAGTAATTAGTCGTTCACATCCCTTCTTTGAACTATTTTTAAAGGTGAGGGAAAACCAAAAGGAGCAAGGTGGCTTCTCAGAAACCTGAACCAAATACTAAGGATTGAGTAAGAGGCCAAGCCCTGTGCTGTGTTGTATCCCTTTTTCTAAAGTTAAAAGGGCCTTTCTGTGAGGGAGATCTCATTCCCCTCTCGGACATTAGTGGGGACATGAGCAATACTTAGAGTCCTGTTCAGTCTGTCTGCATTGCTGTTAGATATCCTAGGCTGGCCCGTGCCCACTTACTTGGACTCCTGGGACTCGGGCTAAGGGCCAGTTTACATTGTTGTGTAAACATACAGGCTCTAGGAGCTAGCAAAGCATGGAGATCCCAGCACTTGGGCTGCAGTCCAGGTTGGAATGTCCACATTGCCATGAAACAGCCCCTTAATCCATGGCCTGTGAGCCCGGGTCAGTTGATCTGGGCCAGCTGCAGGTATCTGTGCAGAGTAGACATAACATTTCAGCAGTAGCTTTCAAAGCCCTGTGCAAAGGGGAAAGCAGATGGAGAAAGTGAAGCACACAGATGTTGTTTTGCCCAAAGGTACTATAAGAGTACTTCTAAACAGTGAGTGACAGCCTGGGGCAGTGAGTCTCTGAACCTGGGCTGACTGACTTGACCGTGCAGAGCTACAAATAGCTGTGCAGATGTTGCAGCTCAGGCTAGAGACTGAATGCTGAAGCCTCTCCTCCCAACCTCTGGGCTTTTAGAAAGTGGGGCTGGGTGTGGGTTTCAGAGCCCTATCTGCCATGTCCTCTCAGCTATTTTTAGTACAGTAACGCACGACCTGCGTGTCCAAGCCCTGTTGACCCAGGCCCTGAGACTCATGGCTGTGGGCTGGCATTTGCTGTGTAGACATCCCTCAGCAACTCAGCAGCAGAGCGAGGAGTAGCACCCAGGTCTGCTTGGACAACGTGGCAGACTGCAGTGGCATGTGTTTATGTATTCCTTGAACTGGTGGGACAGAGACCCCATGTTAAGTCATGGGAGAAGAGTTCAGCGTACTCTTAGAGAGCAAGCTAGCCTAGCATTCATTACCAGCCTCACCAGGTGTGTCCATATCCTGAAATGTCAGATTAATTCCATATGTTCTTTTGAGCCTATTAATACTTTCTTGCAACTTTATTTTATGTTTGGAAAATTGGGAATAGATGAGTGAAAGTTCCTGGGTTCAGTTTCAGTGGATCACTCGCTTGTGAAATGTGTATGTTGGTTGTATTTGTCTGATGCCTGGGCACAGTTCCTGCAGGCTAACAGGCATCTGCTGTTCAAGAGAGGCTGCAAGCCTACAATATCTGCGTTGAACTGAGGGATGGCCAGCCCCATGTGTGGGTGCCAGCCTGCTGATGGGAGGAGAAGGGGAGGGAAAGGGGGCAATTGCCCTAGGACTTGGCGATTCTAAAGGGCCCAGGTAGCAGTAGTGGTGGCAGGTGGAGCCCTGAGCTCTTTAGAATCACCACCAGGGTGTTGGATGGTGCATTCCAGAGCCCCACGCCATGTGCTCCTCCAGCTCTGAGGGCTGCTGGGCCATCCAGTCAGCGCAGTGGGACTGGCTGTCTCAATCCCACCCTGTCTGGTCGAGGCACCACCCCTGCTGGGAGTATGGCGCTCCCCACTCCCACCCCACATTGCACAGGATTGCCTGCCTGGGTGTTAATGGCTGTGAGAGCTGAAGGCTATACCTGAGGTGCATTGCCAGAGGGGTGTTTCTGCATGGAGGTGGCGCAAGAAGGAAGGTGGAATCTGCCCAGGCAGGTGCCCACTCTCTGTCTGGCTCTAGCCAATGCTTTTGGCACCCAGGCTTTCATAAGCACTAAAGCCAACCAATTATGCATAGCCTTTTAAAGAGGGAGACATGGCTAACAATTGTCTGTAGCGTGTCAGACCTGAGCTCATTTACAGCATAGCATCTGGAAATTCTGCAGTGATGTCTGGTTGGTGTTGAGTCGTCTTTAGAGCAGCCCTAATATTTGTCTCCTTGTTTCTCTTCCCTCTCCTCCTTGCTGTGTGGTGCAGCTGCTTGTGGATTATGGGTACAACTGCCAGCACAGCTCAGCAAACAGTCTCAGCAGTTGCATTTGAGAACGTTCAGGGCAACGGGACCATGGAGGATCGCCATTCGCTTAGCATCCACTCCTGCCAGGCCATCAGTCTTCATAACAACAAAGCCAAGTCCATCATCACCAACAAGGTGGCACCTGTTGTCATCACGTGAGTTACTCCAGGCTGGCATGCTTCTGTCAAATCATGTAAACTTTGCCCCAACCTGCCAGCATCCAGAGTTCCCTCTTTGCTGTCATTACTGCTGTTATTGAAGCCTGGGGATTCTTGTCCTTGTGTCTCCCCTCCCCCTCCGCCCCCAACATCCCACAACTATTCTCCTGGGGAGAAGTGGAGAGCTCTACAGCCTCTCTCTGCCTCCTGATTCCCCTGTAGGAACAGCCTTCGAGAAACCTAAGCGACTTGTTCCAGCCCATTTCCTGCATCCTCAGATGAGCCGACTATTTGGCGTGTGCAGGATTTAGGCCACCTTTTTCCCCCCACCCTACTCTCTTCACCCTGTCCTATAGCCAGGCTCTGGCTTGTCAAAGCCTCTGCCAGTTCTCTGGGCTGCCAGCAATTGCTGTGTCCCACAGCCTGTGTAGTATATTTGTGGTGGCGATTACCAGGGCTCGACAAACCGTGGCGAAATCCACTCGCCAAACCTGCACTGCGCATGCGCCAGACCCGCACTGTGCATGTGTGCGCTGCTGGTGAACGGGGCGACTGGCTGAAATCTGCTCGGATTTGTCGAGCCCTGGCGATTACCATGTATTGCACACTATTTAGTTGTGGTCACATGATAAAATATCAACAGGTGGTTGTAGTTACAGACAATATATCATACTTGGGATCTACCAAATGAATAGGCTAGGGATAGGACAGGTGGCTTTTTCACAGTCAGTGTCCCTGAGCTTCAGTCCCTTGACCTTTTTATCCCCATACTTAATGGAGAAATAGCCTTTGCCTTAAATACTGTATGTTGTTGTGCGGCTTTCACAGCTACAACTGCAAAGAGGAATTTCAGATTCACGATGACCTGTTGAAGGCCAATTACACAGTGGGGCGCATTTCAGAGACCACGTCGGAACACTACCTTGTACAGGTAAAGGTTGCTGATCCTATCCTACCATGAGCATACTTTATCATCATAGTATGTCTGCAGCAAGCTAGTCACATTCCCTGAGGTGAAAATTATATTGTGTATTTTAAAGGTAACACAGCTGTGCACACATGCCACAGGGCTCATTTCACAAACCTTGCAAGCATTGTTGTCAGAGACTGGGAGTGAAGTTTTTTTAGAGGTTTTGAATCAGCTAATTTTATCCTAGAAAGGGGGCCCTGTGCTTGTGGGGATGGAGATGGGTAGCTGTTTGGATGTGGAGGTGGGAGAGAGAGAGAGGCAGCTGGGGTTAGTGTACTCCAGTGATGTGAATAGTTTCACCCCAGGCAGCTTTGTAGTCTCTCTGAGCATGCAGGCTGATATTTACAAACATGTGGAAACCTTCATTTCTAGGCTGTGTTCATGTGAGGTATAGGCTTCATGTAAATATTTAACTCAGCTTTGAAATGGAATCAGACCTGCTGCTTCAGTGTAAAAACTATTCACCTTCAGGGGAATGACCTGAAGGAAATTTTATTCACTAAGTGACTTCTGAAGTTGTTTTGAATTTCTTAGACTGCGCAGCCACTGTGAGCTGGTAAGACACAGTGTTTCTGATTGCTGGGGCTCTTTTCCATTCTGTTCTGTACTTGTGCTCAGGGATGTGGGTGCATTGAACACATGTCCAAGAAGAAGTTCTTTTGAGTGAAATGGTTGAAATACATTCCTTGGTCATCCTTTTCCCTTTCCTTTTCCCTTTCCCCTTCCCCTCTGAATTTAAATATGCTCAGTTCTAGGTAGATGCTTAGTTTTATATAAAATACTTGTTTCACACTCAAATCATTGTCTTTTCTCCACGACTTGTTTTGCAGGGGAAATATTTTATGGTCAGAGATGTATACAGTAAATTGGATGTCTTGAACACTACTGGCAGCTGTGGAGCTCCAAATTTCCGACAGGCCAAAGGAGGGTACAAAGTGTTTGGAATGGGACAGCCCAGTCTCAATGGATTTAAGCAAGTGCTGCAGAAACTCCAGAACGATGGGCACAAGGTAGGGGTGTGTGTGTCTGTGTGACACAACCCCAAATGTACAACTATCTAGGTGGTAAGGATTAGTGTTCCATATTGCAGGAGCTGTTTGTCTCTTTATGTGCATATCTAATCTCCATCCATGTGAATGGGAGTTGCGAAGTTTACATCCAGACAGATGACTGGACCCTCATAGAGTGAACTTGAATATACTGGCAAACTGTTTGTAGCAAAGTAGAATGTTATCCTCACATTGTTTAAAAGCCTTGTGAAGCATGAATAATGATTCCGCCTACAATGAAAAAAATTATTGCAAGTACCTCCAGCCAGTGATGGGAGGGATCTGGGAACCTTGCTCTGTGCGCTGGTAGGCAGGGAATTGGAGGACTGTAACGTGCCTCCGGAAGTTTTTACCTGTATGGTCCAGGAATGGCAGAATGTCCCTTAAAGGGAGGGATCAGTGCCCAAACCATGGTCTTTGCCCCTTCTTCCCAAGGCCCTGCTCCTGTGCCATCTCTTGCCCCCAAGACTTCACCAATATCTCTCTTACTCCCCCTCCCCCCAATCGTGAGTCTCTGAACCTGGGCTGGCTGATTTGGCCTTGCAGAGCTACAAATAGCTGTGCAGATGTTGCAACTCGGGCTGGAGATTGAGTGCTGAAGCCTCTCCCCCAACCTCTGGGCTTTCAGAAAGTGGGGGTGGGGATTGCCTTCAGAGCCCTATCTGCCTTATCCCTTGTGACTGGTAAAAAATGGTGATTGGGGGGTGGCCAGGACCCCCTGGTTCCCTCATACAGTCCCTTTGTGGTGTACCCCAGATAGCAGCATCATCCTTGAAATGGATGTGGATGGAAGTAGAGTGATTCTCTGGTTGCCCTTACTGATTTATTTTGAATCCCTTTTATTTGGAAGGGCTTTCTGTGGCAATGAGAGTGGCATGAAGGAGAGGGCTTGACTTCTGCAATTCACGCCCATCATAAAATGGCTCTGCCTTAAGAGTTGTGACTGAAATAATTTATTTTCAAAAATAAGGCAGTCTTCCAAACTGTTATGTTCCTCACACATTTAGGACAAATGCTTGATGACAATTAATATTAGCATCCTTATCATGGTACCCGGAGGCGGGTAGTGCACATACTAATGAATTTTCATGATACCATTGTAAGCATCTTTGGAGACAGGATTAAAGCTCAGAGTCTTAAATTCCTCCAAACACACAAAACACATCATGAAAAATAACAGTCCTGTCTCCTTAACAACTTCCTTGCACAGTCCCAGTGTCAGACACTGAGACCTTCACTCTTCCAGCCTGACTGGGGGAAAAAATGGTACATGCGTATACATCTGTCTAGGTTAGTTTATCATGCAAGCCGCTATATGACTCACAAGCTTTTAAAACCAGAATAACAGTCTCTTTAGTCTAGTCTACTCGCTCTACATGATGAGCTCTGCGAGGCATTCATCTGCCTTTTGCAAAGCTGGCGTGGTGGAGGATGTTAGCTGGCATGTTCCTGTGTCTTTGCAGGAGTGCATCTTCTTCTGTGTGCGTGAGGAGCCTGTTCTGTTTCTATGCATGGAAAATGACTTTGTGCCCTACACACCCAGAGGAAAGGAGAACTTGCATGAAAACCTGCACAGCCTACAGAGGGGGGTCACAGTGGACAACACGGAGCTTGCAATTCGGAAAGAGGTGATGGGGAGGCATAAGGAAGCTGTTTCACTGAGAGAAATGACGGGGCATAGGCTTGCTGTCCATTCTGGTGTTGGCGGCTGGGGTGATCTGAAGTGTGTGTTTGGCAGGGGACAGGGACAATTGATTGGATAATTCTGATACTCTGCATTGTGGGACATGACTTTTCTGTATATTTTTTAACTGTCAGTGGGGAAGTGACCCTTGGGAGAGGCCATGTATATAAACCAGTACACACACAAAACGCTATATGTGTGGTGACTTTTAGTGGCCAAGAAATAGCAGCTTAAACTTCACAAACTCTTGTAGTGCACTTTGGTCCTAGCCTGAAGAATCCCTGTTGTGCGTCCTCTCACAGCTTTGCAAGTAAACCAAAGTCCTGACCCACAAATAGGGCCTTCTATAGGGGTGCACAGGACCTGGAGCAACCCACCCCCCAGTACCTCAGGCATGGGGCATAAGGCATCCCCCTCTCCCTGCTGCAGCCCCACCCTCACCTCCACTCCGCCTCTTCCCCAAACTCTGCTCCTGCTCTGCCCTTCCTCCAAGCAATGGGAGCCAGGGGATTACTGGAGGCCTGGCACTGGGTGGCAGCAGGGATCAGCCCTTTCTCACACTCACTGCAATGGGTGGGAGCCCAAGCAGCCTGGCAACCTGCTCTACTCTTGCTTCCACCGTCACTGCCTGACCCCTGTTACCGTCCCACACAGGCCCCCCGCTCCCCTCTCCCTCCAGCCACCCTGAGACCCGTCCATAGTGTGGTTGAGGTGGCTGCTACAGGGCCTTGGGGTGGCCACCCTGAACCATCCTATGAGCGCAACAGCTCTGTACACAAGCACCCTTGTTGCATCTTTGACCACCTGCACAGCTGTGCCATTGTGTCTCCACTAGACCTGTAGCTGCCTCATCTCTGCTACTTAAATTCTAGGTGTGCACACAACTTTATCAGTTCACCTCAGTCTTTATGCACAACATCCTCCTTCCTGTTCCAATCCTGAGACTTCGGTGAGCGGGCTCTGCTTAACTATTGTGCCAGGTTGTGCAGCGTGAACAAACTTCTAGTGACCAATATCTTGAGCCCAGCCATGCTCTATTTCCTTTGTATAAAACAGCACATACTGTTTATAAGAGCTGTGATTACCATGAGCTGCTATGTTGGTGGAGTTAAAAATGGGGATCAAATAGCCAAGCAGTTTGTTTTAAACGTGCTTTTGTTGCCTCCTTAAGCTACATGATTTTGCCCAGCTGAGTGAGAACACATATTATGTTTACAATGACATCGAGCACTTCAAAGATGAGCCACACACCGTAACCATCCAACGAGAAGAGGACATCCATGTGACGGCAGAAGTGTATAAGAGGCCTGTCTTCCTGCTGCCATCGTACAGGTAACACACAGACACATACCGCATTCCTTGCTTTTAGATTATTCACATAGCTTGCCATCCTCTTCTTTTTTATTTTCTGCTCTTTGATTCTCTCTTCCTCTGCAGGGCTGTTTAAAACAGGGTTCTATTTATGTCATGCCAAGGAAGCCAACTGAATATTTAGTCTGTTTTTCCCCTAAAGTCCCTGAACTTTAACATAGACCTGGTTTTCTCATGAATGTACTTGTGGATCATATTCACAGGTTCTGTGATTTCAACATGTCTACTTGGGACATGTCTGGCAGAGGGAAGGAAGAAACCTTTGTCAGGCTGAAGAGCAATGCCAGTGGGCTCTGAGGGAAGTTCTGTCCAGATCACAGTATTGCAAGGATGAAAACTTTCTGCAGCTTCAAGGCTGGGAGGTGTGAAAGGCGGGAAGGAGATTGAGAACCCCCCAGCATGGTTGTGTGTTTCTCCAGCCCCCATAAAACCATGCTGTTCTTTAGCCAAAGGATGAATGGCAGAAGCACTTTTAGGCTCAACTTTCCTGGTTTTAAAAAGTAAACATATTGATAATCCTCTTCTAAATTAGAAATGCAGTGACAATTACTGAATGCATAACTAATTTTAGAGTAGTTCTTTTTACATCATTCTTCTTCTAAGTGAGGCTCTCACAGACATCAGAAGGCAACATTTCCAGTTGTCTATGCTCTGGAATTTTTTAGAGTTTAAAATCTGCCATCAAGGAATGGCTTTTTCTCACATCCTGATGTATGTCTTTCTGCTTCGTTTTGGCAGGTATCATCGGCTGCCATTGCCTGTAGATGGGGCACCTCTAGAAGCACAGTTTGATGCTTTCACCAATTTCCTCAGAGTAAGGACTGCAGGCTGTGGAACCTATCAAATGTCTCATTACCAGCTTGGAGTTGGTTAGAGTTAAAATTTCAGATTGCTGGTCATCTTTATGGTTATGCTATAAATTTGCTTCACTAAATGCCACCTACTTGTTTATTTCCTTCCAGAGAAGCTACTCAGGTCAGAGGCAGCATCTGATTTTCAATGAGGTTCCTGTTTCTCTTATCTAGGTTTCCTCCTGAGATAAGGTTTAAAGGAAGCAAATTACTTGGTCAAGGGCACAAGATGAGTCAGTGGCTTAGCATGGGTTAGTGCCCAGGACTCCGCAGGCTCTGATGTGTTAAGCAAAAGACCCGTGTCCTGATTGCCACGGGTCCAGATCTAGTTCTCAACCTGTTGGCAAACTTGTCACTGTTTTTAACTTTCTTTTGGAGGTTCTAGCTTTGTGGTAGTTGGCCATGAATACAGTGCTGAACCCCTGCGCTTCAGGACCTGTCATGATGAGCAACATTATGGCATAGCTGGATTGAATCTAGTCCCAAGTGGTGTCTGGTGTTACTTATGGGGTTGAGCCAAGCTCTAACACACAAACAGCACAGGAGATGTTGAGAGCACAGCATCTGGCCCTTTATAACAAAGTTCTCAGGAGTGGTCATTTGCCTCCAGAGCCCTTGTAATGTCTTGGGGAGGGGGTCCTCAGGAATCACAGCTGGGATACTCTACGTTACTGATGCATGCCTGGCTTGGATTCATAGTGGTCAAAAGGTTTTGCTGCCTTGGACTGTTCATTGGCCTCTGAATTGAGTTGGAGACCTTAGTTCTGCTCCTGGTTAACAGTGACCCTTGTTATAGTTGGCACTGTGGTGAGGATAGTGATTCTTAGAAGTGGTCTCTTCGAGTGAAGGGGAGGTACGCTGGTGCGATTATTGCTGGGGAAGCCAGCAGTACCTGTTCTACGGTCAACTGAGGGACCGAGTTTTCAGGGCTGCTGTTGTGGCGTGTCTCACCAGATAACTCTCTCACACGAATAACCACTCATCTTTTGCACGGTCCAAACCTGTGTGTGGCTGTACGAAGCACTAGACCCTAGGAAACATGTACATTTTGTGTTAATTTCAAATATGTTTTTTTCAGTAGGATTTAATGGGAATGGAATGGACCTCTTTTCTTGGAATCAATGAAAATGTCACTAGTGCTTTCTTGACATCAAAATCAGTCTTGAGTGAATTTTTTTTAGACTCAGATGGTCTGTACCCCATATGATAAATGGTTACTTTGAGTTGATTTTTGCTTCAGATATCATCATATTTTCTTATTTTGACACAGTGTATTAGGGAAGACTTAGCAGCCTGTGTTTATCTTAGTTCCTTCCTGTTTGAAGTGCACGTTAAGGGCGTGTGTTATTCAAAAACTTCTTCTGTCCTTCTTCATGTTCTTTCACACATTGTCTTTTTAACTCTGCCTTTTTTGGAGCTTATGTGTTGGATATAGCAGTGTGCCTGCTCAGCTGAGTGGAAACCTCACAGTTGTACACAGAGAACTCTGAGTGCTTCTCAATCACTTATGAGCAAGCACAATACAAAATCTATTTGATCTTTGCCTCCACCATCTCCACATTTCAGACCTTATTTCTCTCTAGGCTATTTTACTTTAGCCATTACATTCTCTGATGTGTATAATTTAGATAGAAAGACATCAGATGTCTTGACTCAGGTACAATAGCTGCTTTTTAACTAGAGCTCACTTCACCACTTAGTCCAGCATAGTTCTTGTCAGGCCTGTAAATTAAGAGCTATTGTACTCAGTATGACGTTATACAGGGAGCAGTCAAGACCAGTGAGGGGCTGTCCCACGCATGCCCAGTAGATTTGGTTGCACCTCACCTTGGCCTCTCACAAACAGCCTCCAGCCTGCAGATAACACCTTCTTTATCAGTGTATAGCTGCAGTTTGCCAGCCCCACACACTCTGTCTTCCATCAATCTTGGCTATCACTTCCCCAGCACATTCCTGGTCTTTGGTTTTCCTTCAAAATAATGTATTCTGCACTGTCCAACCTCCTGGACAGTTTAGAAATATTGAGTCCATTGCCCCTCTCAGGGAATCAGTATTCAGTAGTTCAACACCCTAATGGAGTTACTCACACAATGCACAACACTAGATTAACTTTGGTTAAAGATTATATAAAATGTATTTAACTACAAGGAGAGAGGTTTTAAGTGAGAACAAGTATAAGACAGTAAAATCAGAAAGGGTTACATGAGAAATACAGTAATTCCTCATTTAACACTATAGATATGTTTCAGAAAATGATCGTGTTAAGTGAAAACGTGTTATGCAGGGTCAGTTTTCCCATTGAAAATAATGGAAAAGGTGGGGGTTACGTTTCAAGCGGGTGGCGTCTGTTGAGACCAGGACATTGGGGGGGAAAAGGGGACTGGATTACAGCAGGGAGGGGAGGTGTTTGGCTCTGGGGAAGGGAAGAGGAGGAGAGGGGAGAGGAATTGGGTTGAGAGTATGCCCCTGTGACGGGTCTCCCAGGACCCGCACTGCGTCCAGCGAGGGGGGGGGGGGGTTGCTGGGGAATGGCGCGGCAAGTGGCGAACCCTCCGCTGCTTTCCCAGGAGGCTGGGGAAGCCCCGCGCATCTGTGGCGATGGGATGGCTGGGGAAACCCAGCCGCTGGCCTGCAAGCGGGGGCAGAGGAGAGGGGGAAAGGTGTCCGGCAAGGGGGAGTCAGCAGAGAATGGCGCAGAGAGCAGTGAACCCTCCACCGCTTTGAAGGGAGGTGGGGGAAGCCCCACGCAGCCATCAGCAACGGGCCGGCTGGGGAAGTCGTGTTATTCCGGGGACGGTCGTGTAATTCAAAAAATGTTCCCTAAAAAAAAAAAAATCATGCTATCATAAAAACATGTTAAGCGGGCACATGTTAAATGAGGAATTACTGTAAAGATAAAATGCTTTAGTACTAAACAAGCTAGACTTGATTCAAGGTGAAGTCTCTTACCACATATTCCTCAGCAACACTGCTGATTGAATTCTCAGGTAAGGATCTGCTTCCAGAGTCCCATGTTTCTTTTGTTTTCTTAGGTGAAAGAAAGAGAGACAGAGAGACTGGGGGGTGTTTTTGTCCTGCACTTTTATAATCCAGTCCCCTTTTGAAATGCATTTTCTTAATGATTCCTCCTAGACAAAGTTCATTCCTGGCGTGAGGTTAGAATTGTGGACACTTGTGAAAGAGGTTTCATGCTGCTGTTTGCTAAGATGCAGATCTGTTCCTGTCTCCCCTCTTTGTCCCCTCCCCCCTGGCGTGAGGTTAGAATTGTGGACACTTGATAGGTGATTGCCCATCAGTTTTGATGACTGCTAGCTAGAGGCATCATCTTCTTTGTCTTTTAGAAACTGGTTTACTTTGACTTCTCTGGTAAACTCATTTCAAAACTAATTTCAGGTTTATGTTTATAACTTTATATATAATGTTACTCCATTCATTTCTGCATGATATTATTGACCAGTGAATTATTAGTTTTCACACAAGGCACATCTTCTAAAAAGACTATGACAATACCCTATGCGGTATGAATACAAAGGTGCATTCTGCTGCATTGCATCAGACTAATGGTCCATTTAACCCCATATCCTGTTTCTGACAGCAGGCTCCAGGACAGATTAGGGCTTTGTGGGATTCCTTCTCCAAACCTTCCACCTGCAGTCTCCTGCTGTTTTAAGCACTAGTTCTAGTAGAATTAGCAGGGGTATGTCTGTGCAAGCTGGGAATCCCACCTCAAATGTAGACATACCCTGAGTTCTTGTCCTAGCTTAGACCCTGACCTGCTCAGAGAGTGAATGTGACCCAAGTCATTTTATTTCTGTGTGCCCCTATTTCCCCATGTGGAGGAGAAGAAGATGATGATATTGATCTCACTTTGTAATGATCTCAAGATGGAACTATGTTAACACCAAGTCGTATTATTTTAATGTTTGTTTTATTAATTAATGAGCTGCCTACTGTAGTTGCCTTGCTACTTGCATGTATTCACTGTGAAGTCTTTTGTGGTCTTTTATGGTGCCGTGTGTGAGCGAGAAGATTTGTGTTTCTCATTTATAGGAGAGTCCAAACCTGCTCCTGCTCCAGGACCCCAGCAGACTGCCTCCTGCTTTACTCTTCAGCTGCCAAACTGGCGTTGGCAGGACCAACCTTGCCATGGTTTTAGGCACCCTGGTGCTTTATCATCGCAAGGGGACAACACAGAAACAAGAGTAAGCATGCCTTCACCCCCTCCTTTTAGAGAATGGATGAAAAGAAGTAGGGATGGGGGACAGTGACTTCCTTTGGTACCAGAGCTTCTTAACTAATTCATTTACATTTAAGAACAACCCTCACATGTTAAGTGCAGGTTTTGAGGGTGCTTTTTATAGGCAGGATTGAATTGCTATAGGAATTCTTGTCAAATGTTTTGTAAAAAAAATTATTTTTTTTTTTAATTTTTGGGGGGGGGAGGAGCAAAGTCTTTTAAAAACCTCTGTGAGCTTGATTGTGTGAAACTGTGTGTTCAAGTCTGCAGTTAATGTTGCAGCTGCGCCAGTGTAGCGTGTTAGTGAAAGTGTGCCAACAGGAGAAAGCTAAACCAGTGGTTCCCAACCTTTTTTATTTTGTGGACTGGCAAACTCATTCAAAAACTTTTGGCGGACGGGTATAGAAACATTTGCATATTCATGCTGGTATTTAATTTTAAGTGGTCACGTGTTATTTTACATTGTGTTGGTACGCACACCATAAGGGAGCCAGGGGAAGATGGAGATGAGGGGAAGAGAAAGGAAAGGGAAGAAGGGGGCGAAGAGTGAACGGAAGAGGGGACCAAGCCAGGGAGAAGCTGGGCTGAAAGTAGCGGTGCACTGACTCAGGCTCAGAGGGCTTCTCCCGCCTTGTCTCCTCACCCCACCCAACCCCAGCCCCTGCTCAGCCCCGGCCACCATACCAGGGGGTCCCCGAGCCAGCCCCCAGGACTCAGCACAGCTGGGTGGCAGCTGGTCCTTGTGTGTGCGTGCTGGCTAGGCTAGGAGCAGCTGGAGGCCAGGGGGAGGTTCCTGCTGATCGGAGAGAGAGGAGAGAGCGGCCCAGCAGTGCCAGCGCAGGCAGGAGGAGAACAGACTTACAGGGTCCCTGGTTCCTCGGTCTCACCACCTGCATGAGAAGTAGGGTGGGAGACTGGCCTGGGAGCTTCTCCTCTAACGCAGCCACCCTCCACATGGTGCTTTCCCTGGCTGCTGGAGCAGCTGCCCTCCATGTGGCACTGGCCACAGCCACCCTCCATTCAGCCTCAATAGGGACAGGGTCACCACAGCCCCGGCTCCAGCTACAGCCACCTGCCACACCAGACACTGTACTGCTGCGTGGGGAAGTGGGTGGGCAGAGAATTTTTTGTGCACGTGCAGTTGTGCACTCTGGGAACTCTACGCTCCACAGTGAGTTGGGCTCAATTAGCAGTGGGGGTGTGGCCTGGCAGTGTGCTGCAGCCTGGCAAGTAACAGTTCATGGCCTGTCACTGGTCCACGGAACGGTGGTTGGGAACCGCTGAGCTATACCCTTCACATAGTTAATCTGCCTCTGCAAAATGTGGTAGTTACATCAGTGCAAGAACCCTCCCATCGATGTAGCACTGTCTATATCAGGGCTTAGGTCAGAATAACTGCAGTGCTCAGGGTGTGTCCGTGTGTGTGTTTCACACCCCAGAGCTATGTAGTTATCCTGAAGTAATTCTGTAGTGTGGACTGGCCTTAAAGTGATCTCTCTGATAAGAGACAGGCTGACTAGAGGCTCAGTGCAGCCACTGCATCAGAGCTGTTCCTGGTCTCTCTCCCTACATGCCCTGCCCCAGAAGCCAGGTACAGTGTCTCCCCATTCACTCAAGCCACAGAGAGTGGCCTAGGAAAATAGGTGCTCTGGTCTCTGCATGAGAGACTGGAATGTGAGTCTCTTTGGACCACTCCAGCGAGAGCTGCTTAAGGACTGAACATTTCCATGTCCTTATCTACAGCTTCCCCAGGAGCACTTTCTCCTGTCTTTCTGAGGAAGGCCTGCCCATAGCTGCAGCTCAGACTCAGTGCTCTCTCTGTAGACTCTGATAGCAAAATAGCTCAGGATGATTACCAGCCAGCAACATGTATCCCATAAAACAAAAATGAAAAATATGGAGTTTGCTCACGGGAAGGGATTCCAACTATGCATAATATAAAAACAGTACAATCACATGGATGGATCCAAAGTCATTTCAAATGCAGCATGCAGCCCCGCATCTCTGTGTGTTTGCTGGAATTGGTACCATCTCTGTGGATATTCCCTATTTTTAACATAGAGCACAGCTCTTAAACAATGAGAACCTTTCAAAATGGAAGACACTTGTAAGCTCAGCTACTGTGTACATAGTCATGCCTACTGGATACTGGGTTGATTGGATGAAGTTTCCTTTAAGATTTTAAACTGGCATAAATGTAAAAGAAAAGCAAAAGAAGAGAGAGAAGAGATGAAGGTTGCTATAACTTTAGACTTATTGTTATGTTCCTTCCTAATTTACAGTCTTCCACATCCTGCTAATACTTTGTCCCGGGACCGATTTCAGGTTATTCAGAACTTCATTGACATGGTACCAAAAGGCCAACAAATCGTTGAGGAGGTAAATGTCTGTGGTTAGGCTTACCTCTGTTGATATATCTCATGCTGGCGGTCTTCGGGGTGTATAGCCTTTGTGTAGAAGAATATGTCCTGCACCACAAAATCTTGGATTCTTCCCTCAGTGCTTGTGGCTGACATCATAATGAGAAGCGGAACATACAGATTTACAATTAGCTCTATTGACTGGCATGGGGCTCTGTGTAAAGCAGTCCCATAGCGGCATATCCTCCAGTCCCAGCACAGTATGGATCTCCTGGTGTTTGAGATACTTATGTCATTGTTTCATCCTATCCTTGTGCTCTGTAGCTATAGAAGAGTGGTACAACCTTTCTAATATGGATGTTGGATTACCAGGGTAAAAGTGCTTATGCTGACACAGCTTGTTCTGTTTTGGGAAGAGCAATAAGCTATATTGATATATATATACTCGTTAGCAGTATAATAGCTTCTATGCTCATGGGTTGTACTTGTTTAGCTATACCGTGCTCTGATGATGATAAGTCACACCCTTAACTGACATAGCTAGTAAAATTTTCAAGGATGAACCAGGCTGTAGACTCTGCCTACATTTGGGTATGGAGATACAGGTTGAACCTCTCTGGTCTGGCTCCCTCAGGACCTGACCCATCCCGAATGAGGGAATTTGCCGGATCAGGGGAGGCCCCCTGCTATTGGCCTTCCAGGACACTGCCCTTCCCACCAGCTGGCTCTGCTTTGGCCCCACTGCCCCTGGGTGCCAGCCCTGCTGCTAAAGGGCTTGAGCTTGGCTCTGGCCCGCTGCTGCCAGCCAGATAGGGCTTTCTGGGGACAGGGCTCCCCAACTGCTACAGCCCTGCTTCTGTCCCGCCCGACTGGGACTTGGGGATGTGGCTTACAAGCTGCTGGTCATCCCGTTGCTGCGCCCCGCTAGTGCTTCCTGTCCAGGGCTCCCTGGGAGGGGGCTCTCCGGTCCTAATGGTGGGGCTCCCCACCAGTGGTCTCCTGACCAGCTTGCACAATCGGGCCCCTGGGCTCTCTGGTCCAGCAACACCCATGATCCTGCCGGACCACGGATGTTGGCAAACCAGAGAGTCCTGGATTTAGGAGGTTCAACCTGCAGTATACCAGCAAAGTACTCCTAGTGTAGATGCTGCTTATGTCTAAGCTTATTCCTGCGCTCCCTGTCTCTTCTCTTTTTGGGCGAAACAAGCTGTACTGGCAGAAGCACAGCTTTGCTGGTATAGCTGCATCTGCATGAGGAGATTTTGCCTGCACATTTGTCTGTCACAAATCACAACTCATTGCAGCCCTGACGGACATATTGATGCTGGCAGAAGTCTGTAGTGTAGTCCTGGCCTTAGTCTCAGTTTCTTTCTCATTGGGTCAGAAGCAGTGACCCTGAATTAGAGCAAGGAGTTGTGGGTTATGATCACAGTGGCCACTGAAAAGTATCTGATTGATTTCAACAGTATGGTGTCCTTAAAGCACTGGCAAGGGAAGGCACTGATGCACCCTCTCTTGTCCTCCTGCTCCTCCGTGAGAGGGAGGAGGGTGTGCGCATAATGTAGCATGGATTGGACATGGATGCTCTCCTTCCTTGCCCCACCAGGAAGTGCTGAGGTAGGCTGGCAACGAAAGGCATTGTGGTGCTGCCAGCCATGCTGTGGACAACAGAACAGCTGTTAATTGATGAACTACAAATGAATGCAGTCATTGAGGAGACTATGGAAGTGGCATGGTGGGAGGGGAAGGAGAGAACCAAATAGGACCACCTGGGAGAGGGTGAAATCCCATCTCTTGCCTTCAGTTACTGAATTCCCTTTTGCTCTCTCCAAGGTGGACAGTGCTATTTCCTGCTGCTCTGAAATGCATGACATGAAGGAAGCCATCTATGAGTATAAGAAGAAATTGGAAGGAATTGGAGAAGATTACCAAATTCAGGTACTATAGGGAGCCAAACTACAGAGTCATGGTGCCTATTGAAGAGAAGAACTTATACTGTTAACAAAAAAATCTAATACAAAGAGAAAAGGCACCTTTTTGGGATGAAATGCAGATGGGTTAGTGCAGGTGATATATGTATTTTAAAAAAATCTGGGGTGAATTTTGTGCTGATGAAAATTGCCAGATTGACCTCTCTCCTTGCTTCATTTAACATTTTAAACAGTAGCTTGATTTTTTAGCAGATGAAGAATTTCCTGGCCTCTGATTAAGGAAGGGTGTATCACAGTCATCTTCGTCATGATAGCATATCTCTAGGAATGAGAAGGATCCACACATTGTTCTTTGTAAACATCTACTTTTACTTGTAAATTGGGCACCTGCTTTTCTGTGTGAATTGATAACTTATTATGTGGAGGTTACTCATAATCAGGGCTTGACAAATCGCTGTTTCAGCCGGTCGCCCCATTCACTGGCAGCGCGCGCATGCACAATGTGGGTCTTGCGCATGCGCAGTGCAGGGCTGGCGAGTAGATTTCACCACCGTTTGTCAAGCCCTGCTCATAGCACACGTGGAAGCTAATGATCTTTTTTACTAAGTCACTTCTTTTAGAGAAGCATGCTTTTAAATCCACGCACACAGGATGGCTTAGTGGATAGGTCACTAGATTGGGACTATAAAATGTGTATAATAAAACTGTTCTTTTGCATAAAGCGCTTGGAGAGCTATGGATGAAAAGTGTTGTATATGAGCTTGAGTGGTGGGGATGTCGTCATTCTCTAGTAATTCAGACTATTTTATAGGGGTTCTTGGCAATGTCAGAGTGTCTTCTCCTCCAGTATGATGTAGGGGCTGAAGTGGCAGTGGTGATGGAGCACCTCTGCCCTCAGATTACTATCTGATTCCAGTTCATTGGAAAAGTTCTAAGGTTCCTTCAAAAAATGTGGGTGAATACAGTGCTTGTCTTGTCTTCCTTCACATAATTCTGTCGCTGCTCATCTTTTTTGCAGTCCTGGACTTCTCTCGATTGGAGGCTGCCGCTTGTGCTGAATAGTGTGGTTCTTTTTGTGATGTGGGCATTTGAGACGACTGTACTCATTTTACCTGCGGCCTTGGAGTCTTTAACCTTTGTCCCCAGATAGTGAATTTGTTGTTTATTAGAAGCAATTTATAGGGTGAGTGAAGAATTGAAGAAACAAGGATGGAAAGCTGGAAACGTTTTAATTTTCCTTTTGAAGTCCTCTGTGCCAAAAGATACAAACAGGATGTACTATGGAATTCAGGTGTAAATGAGAGCGACTGTAAATACGAATAATGTATGCTGTTAGACTGTGCTAAAAGCCAGAAGACTGGCTCTTTGCCAGAGGTTGTTCTGAAAGCAGAAGGAATGTTCTTTTCTCCCAAGAAAACATTTTACGAGAGGAAAACTCTTAGGCCTGCTGCTGATGTGTTAATGTTGTTGTCTGAAGTGAGGAGTTATGTCAAAATTAGGGATGTGAAAGTGTAACCATGTACACAGTTAACCGATGAGCCTGGGCTCATCAGTTAACGTGCACGGTTACACGTAGTCCCCTCCCCCGACACTGCTACCTCAGTATCAGAGGCGGTGGGGGGAGAGGGGCAGGCAAGAGCCAGTGCTCACAGAGAGCCAGTTTTTAAGCCAGCTTCTCGTGATCACTGGCTCCCAGGGAGATGCCTGTTGTCCACCCCTGCCCCCTCCTGCATGTAACCATGTAACTGCTGAAATTTTCAACAGTAACTTGAATAAATGCATTTTAACATCCCTAGTCAAAATGTCCAGGTGTGTCAGAAAGAAAGTGTTCATGACTTTGCAGCATCTTCGCTGTGTTTCCAGATAATATTAACTTGCTTAGGCCAACAGAAAATATTTGTGATATCTTTTATTGTTGTGGATTTATTGTTAGCTGATGAGTAACTGCAGATATGGTTCCTTTTGCAATTGTGTGTTTAAAAGTTGTCAGGAGTGCCTAGAGCCAGGGATGGGAGCTCCTGTTGTTGGTTGTATAGATCAGTGGCTTCCAATCTTTTTTATACCAGGGACCAGCAAACCCATTCACAAACTTTTGGCAGATTGGTAACATTTTATTTGCATATTCATTATGAAAACAATGGCCATGCAAATAAAATATTACCAGTCCGCCAAAAGTCCTGGCCCTCAGAGTCCCCCAGTGCCAGCCCTAACCCTTAGAGCCTCCCGTCCTTCCACTACTCCCCAGTGCAAGCCACTGATCCAAGAGTTCCCTGCACCCAACCCTCCCCATCCTGTACTACCCTCCTGCCCTCAGAGCCCCCCCCAGTGCCAGCCCCCATCTTCTCAGTGCCAGACCTCCACCCCTTAGAAGCCCGCCCCCCCAGTGCCAGCCTCCTGTTTCCAGAGCCTCACTGCACACAACCCCCCGAGTCCTCTCTACTGCCAGTCCCCTGCCTCTTAGAGCCCCCCAAGTCCTCCAGCACTAGCCCGCCCCCAGAGCCCCCATTGCCTGCCCTACCCCCCTCACCTAGCCCTGTGCTGCCTCCCAGCCATCAGCTGAGAGCTGCTGCCCAGGTCATGGCTGCTCTAAGGCTGCCATGCTGGACCCCGCATGGCCCTTCCACCACGCACCAATGCACTCTTCTGTGTCAGGAAAGAGATCCCTGCCACCCCTGTTTGGCACTGGTTGGCTGAGAGGTGGGGTAGGACATGCCTCTCCTAAGAGCTGCGGCAGGAGCAGTGTACCTCAGCCCCGGCCCCCTGAACCGCCAAGGCACAGCAGCCAGAGGTCCGTGGCCTGGCAGCGAGCCACAGCCTGGTGGTTGGGACCCGCTTCTATAGACCATAAGGAACCAAGAATGTGGTAACAATAACAGTGTTAAGGATTAAGTTGCCAATCTGAGTTCTTGCTGCTGCTCCTGTGAAAACCAAGAATGGGATAAAACTTCCCTTTCAATCTTGGACGAAGTTAGAACTATAATATTTCGTTAATTTGTTTTTGTATGGAATTTATGGGTGTGCTTTATAATTTACAGTATTAGCAGAAATGTCTCATTCTTACCTTTTAATTGGGACTGATACCTAATAACTCCCCTCACGCCAGAGCAACATGAATGAATGCTATATCGTTCAATTAAAAAGAAAAAGCTTCCTCTTCTTCCTGTTGCTGAAATATTCCTGATCAACAAGGAATGGAAGATTTTAGTACTTGCTGGAGCCAAATACCATGCAAGAGCACAATCAGAGCCAAGAAACAAATTAGCATAATACCTGTGCTCCCCCATTGACTTCAGAGGCTTTCTAATTACACCAACTGGCGTATATACCAGTTAAGACTTAAGACTTCCTCCCTTCAGCAAACTGCATATTCTGTGCCCTAGCCTTCTAGGAGACCTTTATAGCAGACTCTCCTTTTATTTAATAGGGCTGTCCCCTGAGGAGCCCTATTAAATAAAATGTTTTCCCTATTTGTAGGATCACCTTCCTAGGTGGGGTGGATAGAACAGGCTGTTAGTTTTCATTTTGTCCACTAGGGAGCATGAGCTAGGACCTGCCTGGGTAAGTAATCTCTCAAAGCCCCAGGCCAAATTATCAGTAAAATAGAATCTGACTGTATGTAACTTGGGTTTAATTATGGTTGATGCGACTGTCCTCTGGTCATCCCATCCTTGATCCAAGAGACTAGTAAACTTGCTTTAAACAGTTGGTGCTGCTGAGCCAGGTTGTGGTTAGTAGGATCTGGTTAATAGGCACGTTAACTGTCTAGTGTTGCATGTCTGATTTCCAATCTGTTTGACAGGGATGTACTTCCATTTCAATTTGGTGCCTCAAATACCATGTACTAGTTAACAGCAGTGGCTCAAAGCAGATTGACCTTTTATTGCTCACTTAAAGCAAAGGATAGTAGAGTGGCTCAAATGTTCCAATCATCTCTGTTTACAGCAACCTAAAATAGGTGAACCTGGCATCAACCCATTGAATTCAATGGATCTATACTGATTTACAGCAACTGAGCAGCTGGTCTATAGCAAAGAAAAGACAGGAGGAATATTAAGAGGCTGATACGGGACCATTAGGGGTTCTTTAATGACCGGAAAAATCAAAAGAATTTCACAAAAATGGAAATATGGACAATTTTCTAAGCACAAAAGAACAGAAAGCTTAAGGTATGGAATGAGTTAAACCTAGCAAGGGACCTGGAAGGCAAAAACAGGATTACTGGAGCACATTAAGAGGAAGGAGAAAATGCAGGAAAGTGTAAGTTGATTACTTGAGAGAAGCAAAGATAATGATGAAGGGCACCAAGATGTCTGGGGTATTTAATCCCTATAGTGTTTCTGTCTTTACTAAAAAGGTTAATTATGACCAGATGCTTAACACAATTAATTTAGCACCAAGGCAGAAGGATAATAAGCCCGGGAGAAGGAAAGAACAGGGTTCAAAAAGGTTAAATAAATTAGATGTATTCAAGATGACAATACCTGATGAAAATTCATCCTGGGATACCTCAGGAAGTAGCTGAAGCAGTCTTTGACGGTTAGCTGTTACCTTTGAGAACTTACGGAGGATGGGTGTGGTCCCAAACGACAGGGGGAAAGTACCTGTTTTTAAAAAGGGAACAAAGAGGCCCAGGGGAATTATAGACAAGTCAGCATTGATACCTTTGATACCTCGAAAGGTACTAGAATAAATTATTAAACAAACAGTTTGTAAGTACTTTGAGGATAAGAGGACAATAAGGGATATCCAGCATGGATTTGTGTATTAAAAATCATGTCACACCAATGAAATTTGCTTTTCTGATAGGGTCACTGCCGTGTTGGATGGGGGGGAAGCAGTGGACATAATATAACCTGATTTTTAGTGAGGCATTTTTATAAACAAATTAGGGAAATAAGATCAAGATGAAAGCATTTATAAGGTGGGTGCGCTACTGGTTAAAAGACTTTACTTGAATAGTAGTTTGGTTTGTTGTTAAACTGGGAAGATGTGTCCAGCAGGGTTTTACGTGGGGTCTGTCACATGTCTGATACTTTTCAAGTCCAGTCCCCTGCCCTCATGACGGGACCAATCATGGTCTATATCTATATCACCCTGATAGACGTCTATCCAACATGCTCTTAAATATCTCCAGTGATGGAGATTCCACAACCTCCCTAGGCAATTTATTCCAGTGTTTAACCACCTCCACAGGAAGTTTTTCATAATGTCCAGCCTACACCTCCCTTGCTGCAGTTTAAGCCCATCGCTTCTTGTCCTATCATCGGAGGCCAAGGAGAACAATTTCCCCCCCTCCTCCCTGTGACACCCTTTTAGATACCTGAAAACTGCTATCATGTCCCCTCTCAATCTTCTCTTTTCTAAACTAAAAAAGCCCAATTCCGTCAGCCTTGCCTCACAGCTCATGTTTTCTAGACCTTTAATAATTTGTGTTGTTTTCTGCTGTATTTTTCCAATTTCTCCACATCTTTCTTGAAACGTGGTACCCAGAACTGGACACAATACTCCAGTTGAGGCCTAATCAGTGCAGAGTACAGCAGAAGAATGAGTTCTTGTGTCTTTCTCACAACACTCCTGTTAATGAATCCCAGAATTGTGTTTGCTTTTTTTGCAACCATGTCACATTGTTGACTCATATTTAGCTTGTGGTCTATTATGATCCCATCTTTCATAGAAGGTAGAGAATTAGAAATCTCCCTAAGTCCTGAGGGTTATGACACGTTTTCACGCACTTTATGTCCTCAGCCTTAAGGTCTGTGTCCTTGCAACCATCTTTCCAGGAAGGGTTGATTAGATAGGACCTCCGAAGTCTGTCGGTATCACTTCTTTCTGGCCTTCCAGAGTTAGTGTTGAGCCACCTGGTATTTGAAGAACTTCGAGTCTTCCTAGTTTGGTCTTTGGCATGGGCATGAAGATGGGGTTTCTTACCTCATGTGAGGTGTACAGTTTTTTGGGATTCTTTTTAAGCCCCTACTGCAGTAATTTGCTCTGAAGGGAGATGGCTGGTATATATTGTTACTGACAATGGGAAATAAACCTTCATTGACTGCTGTAAATTAAACAAGAGGAGTGTTTATTTGAGTTCAAATGTAGCAAAACACTTTTAAACAATTGAAAGTGTCCAGGAAAATTTGCTTATTGGACACAAACTGCATTTAGGGATAGCGGGGGAGGAAAGGGGAGGAGGAGGAAGGAAAGAAACCAAAGAGAGTGACAGATGGATGGGAGAAGATATTTGTATATGTAGCTGTAAGACCACAGCTGGTGAAATAACAATACATCGCCATTACAACCCATGCTGTTTCAGTTTATACTTAAGGGCTTCGCTGAGCTTGGGCCTTGTTCAAGGCATTTTTTTACGCTTTGTGGTATACTGGGGAAATGCCTTCACCCGTAAAACTTGAGCTCCTCAAAAGGTTCAAACACTAGAGATATGATATCTGAAATCCTCTGTCCAGTCAGCAGCAGAACATACTTGCACAAACCTCACTGCCAATATGCCTTAACTCCTGACCTAAAGAGGCCATGTTTAGAGACGAAAGGGTTTTTCAGTCACTTCAGATACCTGCTGAAACTGTCAGAATGGGTGTTTACTTGGTTCAAATGAAGTGTTGGCTTTTTGATCTGGACAATTCTGAACAAAAAAATGGATTACAACGTCTATCATATAGTGGTGACATGTTATTACAAACTTGGTCTACTTTGACCTGAGAACCTAGAGTTACCTCTGTACACTTTGCTACCATTCCCTTGAGAAATCCAATTCTCAGCTACTGTTGATTTTGCTAAACTAGTCATCTCAGACTGGGCCTAGGTATGGGGGGACATGTTGCATGTATGGATGTATAATAAATATAACAAAAGAGAAAACAAAAATGTGTGGTGTATGCTAAGAGAAAATGTGATTCAGAAAATTAAATGAAACAAACTAGCTTGGAAAAAAATAGCCCTGCTATTAATATTAACATTAATGGAAATCTGGCTTATTCCCACTATTCCAGATTTTGTTCTGAGTTTTCAGAGTAAGCATGCTTCTCAGTCTCTTGATAAATGACAGAGGACCGGATTTATCTCATGGATAACAAGTAAATATTCATGAGTCAGTTATATAATGTCAGAGATGTCCAAGTGATTCTTGCCAAATCTTCCTTCCCTCCACTAGTATTACTGGGAAATCTTTATAAATACACAGTTAAATGTTAGAACATTTTCCATAACACCCTGAAGCTGGTTTTGCAATCTCACTGCTTAGTGATCAAATATTTGTGACCTTCTGGGTGATCCTGAGGTGGTTTTTTGGAAGAAACATACCCTTCAGGTGCTCTGAGAAGGCATTTTAACAGTGCTATAATGTGGCCTTTGGACTCTTCAGGTTGTTTGCCTAACATGGGTGTTCATTCTGTCCCCCCCCCCCCCCCCGCCCCCGTCTTGATTTTAGCCATGGGCGGCCAGTATCCTAGGTGAGAAAAGGTTATGTCCCTCTGAGGTCTCATATTTTAAATTTTTATATATATTTGTATTTTGTTTGTTTGTTCCTGTAAACCGCCTTGAATATTTTAAATAGAAAGGCAGGTAACAATATTTAAATAAATATAAATAAATATTTTCTTCCCAAACCGCCAGCCTGCCCTGCCCACACTCCGCCCCCAGAACGCCTACAGTAGGCATTCTGGGGGCAGAGTGTTGCTGTCCCCAGCAGCCCATAGCGGCATATCCTCCGGTCCCAGCACAATATGGATCTCCTGGTGTTTGAGATACTTATGTCATTGTTTCATCCTATCCTTGTGCTCTGTAGCTATAGAAGAGTGGTACAACCTTTCTAATATGGATGTTGGATTACCAGGGTAAAAGTGCTTATGCTGACACAGCTTGTTCTGTTTTGGGAAGAGCAATAAGCTATATTGATATATATATATATATATATATATATATATATATATACTCGTTAGCAGTATAATAGCTTCTATGCTCATGGGTTGTACTTGTTTAGCTATACCGTGCTCTGATGATGATGACAAGTCACACCCTTAACTGACATAGCTAGTAAAATTTTCAAGGATGAACCAGGCTGTAGACTCTGCCTACATTTGGGTATGGAGATACAGGTTGAACCTCTCTGGTCTGGCTCCCTCAGGACCTGACCCATACCGAATGAGGGAATTTGCCGGATATGGGGAGGCCCCCTGCTATTGGCCTTCCAGGACACTGCCCTTCCCACCAGCTGGCTCTGCTCTGTCCCCACTGCCCCTGGGTGCCAGCCCTGCTGCTAAAGGGCTTGAGCTTGGCTCTGACCCGCTGCTGCCAGCCAGATAGGGCTTTCTGGGGACAGGGCTCCCCAACTGCCACAGCCCTGCTGGGGCCACACGCCCACCTGACACTCTCCCCATGGTGGTGGGGGGCACACATGCAGGGTGCTGCTCCACCTCCCCACACAGGAGCAGGAGACCACTTGGCTCCTGTGAGGGATGAGGCTAGGGGTGGAGCTGGGGGCTTGCCTCCCCCAGCTCTACCTTCACTGACCACCCATGATTTTAGCTTTTGATAATAGCAGCATTTGGACTCTGTCTTTAAGGCACCACAACAGTGTTTGTTCTCAGCCTAAGTCTACACATGCAATTCTAGTCATCGTCAAAACAAAATGTATTGACAGATTATCAGACAGAAACATTAAATAAAAACAAGTTGTAAATAAACTCTCCAAATATGACAGCAAGCACCACTAGACGGCCACCATGCTCACATTACAGCACTGTGTGACAGTTACCCATTGTTACACATACGAGTCTCCCTCTCAGTTGCTTTGAATCAGCCCATGTCCACAAGCTGTCAGTGTCTGAACGTGTTAGCTGAAAACAATGTGCCCAGGAAGGTGTCAGAACTGGAGCCCCTCTTGCAGCGTTTTAAGAATCATACTAGCATTTGGACATTGCATTGCCTCAGGCCACTGGCAAATCAGCTTGAATCCAGTTGAAAAGGCTCCTGCTTTGTCCAGAACCCAAGTCAGGTGGGAACATATGCTATTTAAGTAACCCATGTAACATTGCATGCTTAACCGCAAGTTTTAATCATTCTCAGATAGGGTCTCTGAGAGATGCCAGTGTTTGCATGTTCCTGGATTTTCTCTTGTAAACAAACAGTAGCAAGTGTAAAGTGATCTCCTATCTCTGAAGGCAAACTGCCTATGGAGAGACACATTTCATAAACTCAAACTGCATTGGTCTTAGAGCTTGCTTAGTATTAACTGGTCATGTTTAAAATCTGCAATTTGTATGGAATGGGCACCATCTCCTGTAGTCTGTCTCAAATGTCATTATTTATTTATTCCAGGGGAGTAGCACCAAAGAGTATTTCCTTCAAAGGACTTTGCAGAGCCTTGAGCGCTATTTCTACTTGATTGCTTTCAACTACTACCTTCACGAGCAGGTGAGTATTCTCCCTCTTTTTCCTTCTGAAGCCTGCTCCTACACCTCCTCACCCCACTACTTCATTTCAGCAGCTAGAGAGAGGTCTTTTTCTCCGTTACTGTGGATGGAAACAAAATTGTATGCAAAGCATTTGGATGCTGGAATGCTCAGCTTCTGCCACCTTCCAGATGTTGATTCCTACCTGTTGTCTTCAGATACTCTTGGTTTTATGGTTAGAGGTATAGTTCTAATGGACTTCTCTGAGTAAAATCCAACTGGGAGCATGTGGTAGAAGTGACAGGCCCAAGCCTCTTTCTTGCTGTGTATGTGGCACATGACGTGCCTTGAGAAACCAGTGTCATTTCATCTCCCCTAGGAAAAATAAACCCCAGGGAGCTAGTGACTCTGAACTGCTGTATCAGCCTTTCACCTGTGGAGTGTGGAATCAAATCTTTGCTAATTTTCAAGTGAAATTTTCAAGGTTTGAAAACCTTTTCCTTGTCTCCCGCTTGTCCATGTCACCATAGTCTACAGTGATTTTGTGTCACTATGAGCCTGAGGCCCTAGACAGGAGTAGAAAGATAAATGCCAGGGTCAGGTTGTGCAAAGCTCTGAAATGGGATTTAAAAAAAATCCTCAAGTCCCTCAATAGAGACCTTTTAACCTTTTTCTGAACTGCTTAGAACGAGTGCCCCATAAAGTTGCTGTTCCTGTAAGATGTATGTGAAGTACATTTACCTGTTCCTGAACAAAGCAAGTTTGTCTCTCTCTCTCTCTCTCTCTGATAGTATCCACTGGCCTTTGCCCTCAGCTTCAGCAGATGGATGTGTAGGCACCCAGAGCTCTACAGGCTACAGATGAACATGAACCTCTCGGAGCTCACAGTGACTGGGGAACTGATAACAAAGGGGACGCGAGTGCTAGTGAGTGAGCTCTTTAAATCTTCCTGCAGATCCTTCCCTTTGCAGGACACAGGCAACACAAGGGGCATGTGAGGCTTATTTCGGCCTCTCTAGAACCACGCATATCAGAGCCAGGTCAGCCAAACGCTCCTCAAGGGTAGCGGAGGGGAGGGGGAACACACACGTGCTTCTGTAAGTTTACACTGAAAATTCTTTCTGGGACCAAACTGGAGCCCTTGATCCTCAGCTTTGGAGTGTTTGAAATCTGGAGCCTTGCTCTGTGTCTCTGATCCCATCCCAGCTTTTGTGTCAGAGCTGTGCACATTGCAGTGCTTCGGACAGTGTTTGAAAGAGAGCAGGAGTCTGTTGGTGGCAGAGGCAATTTTACCAGTGTTTGCTGCTCTGCCAGGAGGAGTGACCAGCTGGAAGAGTCTGTCTGGGAAAATCTGTGATGGCAAAGGTGCCAGCTGAACCAAGAGAGTGGGAATATGACTTTTGTCTAAACTGCGGCTCCAGCTTACTGAGTTTTTGTTCTGCTGCAGGTGGTGGATGAGCGTTTCTCCCCAGACGTGCTTAGCACAGTCAAGGAAATGAGTGTAGCCAACTTCCGGAGGGTCCCCAAGATGCCTGTGTATGGGATGGCACAGCCCAACTCCAAGGTAAGGATGCAGCATGGTGGCGTTTCTGGCATAGAGGAAGGTGAGCAGAGTGCAGGACTGAAACCTGAGTTGTGGCTTATGCAGGGCAGGATGAAACATGCGTGTGCTGGGAGTTTCATTTTGTTGCCATTTCCCATAGGCCATTGGAAGTGTCCTGAGCTACCTGACTGATGCAAAGAGGAAGTACTCCCACATCATGTGGATTAACCTCCGTGAAGAAGTGGTGCTAGAGGGAAATGAACAAATCTACACCGTCCGGGAACTTGGGAACCTAGAACAACAGATTACAGTGCCTGTTACTTCACCTGAACAACTAGAGGTGAAAACTCAGAACCTTCTTCCCTTTCTGCTTTTACTGTTCTTGGGGGTAGTCTCCCCTGCTACTGGACATGCCTAAGGTAGTGAACCAGGCACTTTAAAGTGTTTTGTTGCTGTTTGGTCCTGCCACATGTTGCACAACCAGCTTGTATTGCATTATTTTCATTGGCATATGTATAATAGCTCAGTGGTTGCAAGCAAATGCTACCGAGTAGCTAACATACAATCTCAGAGACAAGGTGAGTGAGGTAGTGTGTTTTATTGGACCAGCATCTGTTGGTGAGAGGGACAGGCTTTCGAGCTTACACAGGGCTCTTCTTCAGATCTGGGAAACTCAGGCCAGGTCTACACTACAAATCTATATCCATATAACTACATCACTCAGGCATGTGAAAAATCCACACCTCTGTGTGACAAAGTTATAAATGCCCTTCCTTCCTATGTAGCCAGCGCTGTGTTGCCAGGAGAGTTTCTCCCATCGACTTAATTCATCTCCCCAAGGAGTGGAAGCTAACTACGCCAATGGAAAAAGCTCCCCCATTGGTGTAGGGACATCTTCACTAAAGCACTACAGTGGTGCGCTTCATCAGTGTGTAGACCTGCCCTTGCTCAGTGTCACTGCTCAATACAAGGGTTTAAACCAGGGGATGGCAACCTTTTCAAACCAGAGAGCCAAACTACATCAAAATTCAGAACAAGTGGTCAACAAATAGCCCGTGTAAGAATGCCCATTTGCATGACTGAAAATATACAACTTCATATTATTGATATCTGACATGATTAATAATAGCATAAATGAAATGTAGTGTCATACTTTATTTAATGGGACTTCTGCTGCTGCATTTTTTTCACGTTTCTTTGACATTTACATCATAACTGGTCAAATTTAGGTTCATGTGCGCATTCAGGCTGTCTTCTGTCAATCTTATGCCAGGGTGCTGGGAATGTGGGTGCAGGAGTCTGGGCTGTGGTGTATGAGAGGCTATGGGTAGGGGGTTTGGATGTGTGGACTCAGGACAAAGGTTGGGGTATGTGGGGTGGCAGAAGTGTTATGATAAGGGGATGGGGATGTGGGGGTTGGGGAGACTGGGGATGTGGGGGTATGAGGGCTCAAGGCAGGGAGTTCAGGTGTATGGATTCAGGGTTGGTGTGTGCGGAGGTGCAGGAGTATTATGATGCTGCGGCCAGATGGGGGCTGGGTCTCATAGGGGCCTTGTCGGCCAGGCTTCATTTTTAAATAAAGTAAAATATTACGTCCAACACAAAAGGTTCCAACGTTGTCTTTATTTATGGGAGGGGTGGGGAATCTTTTTGGGGTCAGCGCCACTGAGATTGGGAGGAGGAGGCAGTTGTGACCCGAGGCACCGTATTGGGGTGCAGTTGTGACCTAGTGCAGGGGTTTGGGTAGCGACCTAGTATGGGGTTTGTGTTATGACCTAAAGCAGGATGGGATTGCAGCCTGGGGCAGGGGGTCGGGGTGCAGGGTCTGGGTTGGGGGGATGGCTCAGGATGGAGGCAGGAGGTTTGGGTTATGTGGGGTAGGAATGGGGGGGCAGAGGGCTGTAGGGGAGGGAGAGACTGGAGTGTCAGAGGCACGCTCTGGTGGGACACTTAACAGTGAGACTCTGGCTCAGCAGGTTTCTCAGGAGCCTGCCCTCCCCTCCCTCACCCCCCCAGCTGCATGGCCATGAGCTTGGTGACTAAGAGCCTGAGGGGAGGGAGGATTGTTTTTTTGTGCACTGCCTGTTCATGAAACAGGCAGCTTCCATTGGCCAGAAACAGCCAATGGGATTGTGCTGGGGGGCTGGAGCAGCCATGAGGCACCACTCCTCCCTCCCCTCCCTGTTCCATGTGTGTGGGGGTAGAGCAAGCAGAGGAGTCTTCCTGGGGGCTCCCTGCTGTGTCCGTGGCGGGACTCTTTTCCCCAGGCCTGCAGCAGCACCAGTGCATGTTCCCTGCTGCCAGGAGGAGCAAAGGAGGGCTGGGCTCAAGCTTCAAAAGAGCCGTGTCTGGCTCCTTAGTAAGCCAATTTTGGCTTGTGAGTCCTAGGTTGCCAACCCCTGGTTTAAATAGATGGGTTAGCATAAGTAGGTAGCATGTTTCAAGGATGCTTAACAGGCTTAATGATCTTTGAAAAGCGCAATAATTACTTATGTTAAACACTCTGTTCAAATCTTGTATTTAGCAGTGATGGTTGGACTGTGTCTACAGTGTGCACCTTAAACAGTACGGCTGTGCAGCAAAATAAAAGCACCTCTAATGAGCAGCATTGTCTGCATTGACAGGAGATTGGCTCCTGACAAAACACTGTCTATACTCTTCTCTCTCTCCCCCCCCCTCCCCCCACATCCTTGAGCCACAGTCATTTTAACAACGAAAGTGCCAAGATAGACAGCCTCATTTTTCGAGACCGGAGGAAGAGCAATGTGTAAGCTTGAGAGCTCATTTCTCTTACCAATAAAAGATATTACTTCATCCATATTATCTTTCTAATATCTTGGGACCAACACGAGTATAGCACTGCATATAACACAAATTCAGTAATAACTGTGTAATATATCCTTGTCTCGGAATATATCACAGTATTATTTTAGTGTAAAACATGAGAAAAATAGGTAGTTAATTTTGTGAGTGAATAGTGCACATATATAAAATTAATATTTAAAGTATAATTTTTTATGATATAGTTATTTTTTCCCTCTCAAATTCCTGGAGCATAGTGTGAGTGGGAAAGGAGAACAATAGTTTTCATTTTGTTAATAAATAAGTCAAAATATCTCCAGCCTTACTATACACCAAGCTGAAGATGACAAGCTGCCATCAGCGAATGAGATTTACATTTGATGTACGTGAGGTTGCATTTAAGATACTCCATCCACATGCTCCGCAGAAGGCTATGGACCTATGAGCCACTCTCCCTCTTCTGCTGTCCCAAGCTGGTCACCTGCCTGCAATGCTGCTTAGCACCCACCCAGTGTGTTGTGCACTTGGCACAGAGAATTTCCATTTCTGAGTATTGACCAAAGATTTTTCATTTCTCCTAATTTTTTTCTTTTTCTCTCTTCCCCCTTCTCCCTCACGTTGTCATGCCAAATACAGTTTTGCACATCATAATGTATTTTATATCAGCTGTAACCCCAGGCTCAATGGAGTCGATACAAAAAGCACAAGTTGTAATAACATTATTAGTAAGCATTTATACAGCACCCTAAATGTGTATAATATTTTACAGAATGTGCGATAAAACACAACTCCAATCTGGAGAGTTTCCAAGGTGGCTTGAAAGCGCATGTAAATGATAGTTGGGCAAAGGAAAATAGAGATATTCATGGTTGGGCTTTTAAAAAAAAGGGTAGTCATGACAACTGAGGGGAGAAGAGTGAACCCAACACACTGGTGAGATTGTGTGATGGGATGATGATAAAGCTGGTACTGGATGTGTAGAGAAGGGAGTGCGGAGAGACCAGATTTATGAAATAGGCAAGCCCATGAGGGTTTTTAAAATGAGGAGGGCAGTTAACAGGATCTTGAAATAAATGAGGAGTCAGTGGAGGTGTCTGAACAAGGGGCAGATATGGTTCCATTTCTTTGTACAAAATGGAAGGTGGGCAGCAGCATTTTGAACATGTGGGAGCATGAAGAGTTGGGAGTTTGGTTTGGCCATACAGAATTTGAAGGAAGTTGTGTCAGGCAACAATGAAGATGTGGATCAGGACTTCACCAGAGGTAGGAGTTGTGTACAAGCGATGTTGCAGAAGTGGTTATGGGACCACTTGTACCCCAGGGAGATGAGAGAAAATGGAGTCCAAGTCTGACCTGAAGAGATTAAGGTCTGTGGAGGGACATATAAGGTCAGAGTTAAGGTGGGTAACAGAAGCATGTGAATTTGTTTGCTCACAACCTGGGCATCTTCTGTGTATCACAACACATCATAAATTCCTACCTTACTAGCAGAGGCTTTGGGAGAGGTCTAGACTGAAATAGCAGGAGTAGTTGTAGGTGAGGCCAAGGCATATTAGCAGAGTTTTGTGTGGAAATTTTCTAAGCTGTAGTCTTGCATGATGCCTGGCATTAGTCCTTTACTTCCCTGAGTCCTAAGTTCACCTACAAATTTATGGGAAAATAAAAATTCCTTTTAAGGTGAGAAAGGAAGAAAGATTCTGAAAACTTATGTCACGTGTCCAGATAACCAAGGAGTCTTGTTCAGTTTCTTTCTCTCTCCCCTGCAGAAATTAGAGTCCGCCTTGAAGGATGACGTGCTGAAATCCCAGAAGTGGCTGGAGGTATATGTGGAACAAGAGAAGCAGATGAAGATGTTTAAAAGTTGCCTGACCATGCAGGAGATATTTAATCAGCACAAGAGTACATGCCAGGGGCTGGTGTACAGACGAATCCCAATCCCAGACTTCTGTGCTCCCAAGGAGCAGGTAATGGAGGAGCTGGAAGCTATTCCATGGTTTCAGCACTAGAAGTCCCCTAACAGGGCAGTGATGAATAGCTTCAATGAGCATTTCCTGGGTTTTCTCCCACTACCCCCCCCCCCCCCCGACAGTTCCAGAGAGAGGTGGGTGGATAGGTCAGCTCTTCTCTCTCCCCTCCCTCCCTTCCCAACTTGTGCTATGTCTTTCTTCCTGTGATCAAACTGATACCCTTCTTCTTAGTTTGACTATCTTTTCTGGCTCCCCCTCCAAATTGATACAGCCTGTCTCCGACTTATGAACCGGTTACGGACCAAACAATTGGTCGTAACTCGGTTTCTTCGTAATTCGGACCCCATTGAGTTACACGCGACCGCGCTGTTCGTAAGCGTGGATCGTGATTGTAACTCGGGGTCTGCCATTTACGACATTTTTGGTCGTAACTGAGAACGGTCGTAAGTCGACTGTTCACAACTCAGGGACTGGCTGTCTTCTTTCTTTTGTTTGCCCTAAATTGTGTGTGTGTCTCACTACCTCTTCCATTTCCCCCAGAAACTGTTTTCCTCTCTTCTGGTTCCCTACGTTCCCTCACCTTTAGGCACTACAGCCTCTTTCTTAAAGGAGTGGGGAGCTGCTGCTGCTGTACTGGGTAGGTGGTTGCCTAATCCGACTGCTCTATTTCCCCTCTTTCACTGTGTTCATGCTCAGGAGAAGTAGATGAGGCAAGTTACCAGACAGTCTCCTGTCTGCTCACCACAGTGGTCCTGAGTGCCTGCTGGATAACCTTGCTTTTGAAAAAACCCCCAAAAGCGGCATGATTGTAATCTCTAAGCTAAACTACCTAGTACCATAACCCTTGGGTAGTTCTGGCCAGAATGAGATGCTCTGTAGCCCTTGGTTGTGTGTACTGCTTGTGTTCTTGCCCAATTGTATAGGTGTTTGAAGAGAGTTGGTGTGTACTCCTTTAGGGAAGTCCTGCAGTTGCTTACAATGTTGAAGCCTCTCCATCTTCCTAGCATGAGAATCTCTGTTCTGTATTCTAGTCACTTGGCCCTGGCAGGAATCAGGGATGCTTTTATCCAGGAAATTACATTTCTTTAGTTTTCAGGTCTGTGTGTTTCTACAAACACTGACAGAATCAAGACCACTTTGCAGTTATGTTTATTGTAAATGCATTATTGCCATCTTCTGGTCTCAACCAGCAATTGTAGATTTGTACCTACAGTTGTTAGTTTTAAACTTGCCTTTGAGTTTCTGAGGGTATGTCTAGACATCGTTGCTCTTTCGGGATACCGGAAGTATCCTGAAATAAAAACGCTGCTATTTCTCGAAATAGCAGGCGCGCTATTCTGGCATCTCTGTAACCTCGTTCTGCGTGGGTTAAGGGATTTGTCAGAATAGTGCCTTATTTTGAAATTTGCCACTGTTTAGACAGCGCCAAGTTTCAAAATAAGCTCTTTTGATTTAGAGTCGGAATAAGCTACGCAGTTTGCTTATTTTCATGGCGCCCTTTATTCTGCTGCTCCCTGGGCGGGTGAGGGGGGAGCTATAACCTGCCCCCCTGCCTTCCCCAGGCGAACGCGTAGCTTATTTGAATAGAAAGGTGCTGTCTAGACGCACCCTTAGAAACGTGATGTCAATGTAAAGAACTGTAATATTATCCCAGAGAGATTTCGTATCCTCATTTTCACTAGAGGGAAAACTCTCACCTTAGTATTGGTACAAAGTTGTGTGTTTCTTTATGGCTGCTTAAGTAGGAGATTCAAGCGCAATCGGTCTGCGTTTGATAAAAATCACACACTATTCTTCCTTGGGAGGAGAAACTTTAAGTCCAGTTTAGTAATACTGTCATGTAACTGGTGCTTTGTACCCTGATGATAGACCCAATAGGAATAAATGAATGGGACAGCTGCTTTTCAACACATCGGGGGGGAGGGGGGGGAGAAATGACCAATCACAGTAAAGACTCTTAATGATCTCTGTGTGGGAGAATGCTGCTGGTTCATAACATATCAGGGTTTACAGTTAAATGGAGGTTCACACAAAGACTCAGTGGTATCCATCTGTAATCTGGAGCAGAGCATTCAAGTTCCACGTTAGGAGTAAGGATCTTACCTAGCTACTGACATTGCAGTGCATGCTGCTGACATTCAGATGCAAGTTAAAGATCCCATGGCACTTTCTGCAAGAATGAGAAGAGAATCCGTGTTGAATTCTTTCTGTTGTTCGTTTTCAGGCTGTTGATCAGCTGCTGGATGCGATGAAGAGTGCACTAGCTGAGGATTCTCATGCGGCCTTTGTGTTCAACTGCCATAGTGGCCGAGGGAGGACCACCACAGCCATGGTTATTGCTGTCCTCACACTCTGGCACTTCAACGTAGGTATTAGCTCAGGGACCGGTCTCTTGTTCTAAGGAGGGTTTGCAACAAAGGAACCTCTATGGAGTGAATCCCTGAACACCAAGCCCCAGTCCTGTGAGCAGTGAAAGAGGGCTGTGCAGGAACCTCAGTAGGAGCCTTTGACTGAAGGTCTCTAATAAGATTTGTTTAAACTGCATTGCTGCTGAGCAAACCAAAGAGTTTCCATTATTGCTGCGAGTGTGTCTGCTTAAGTCAGGGCTGGGCAATAATTTTTGATGGAGGCGGGGGCCCACACCAAGATTTTGGTAAGTGGTCAAGGACTGCACTTTTCTATGGAGAGGATGCAGAGACTGGGATAAAGGTTGGGTGTAGAAGGATGCTCGGGATAGGGGATTTGGGTGCAAGAGCTGGTGTGGGGTCTGAGGGATTTTGGGTGAAGGAGGGGGATGTGACCTGGGGCAGGGGATTAGGGTGCAGGGTCCAGGAAGGGGGTATGGGTGCAGGAGAGGATTCTGGCCTGAGGGAGAGGTACAGAAGGGGGGGGTACAGGATCTGAGAGGGAGTTATGACCAGGAGTGGGGGTGAGCAGAGGGTTTGGGTGATGACCTGCAACAGGCAGTTGAGTGGGAGTGGGTGGAATGCCAGAGACAGTCTCTGGCTAGTTCCCATTGGCGTCACGGGACAAGGGGGTTGTTGGCATGGGCTGTAGGGGTGTCGAGGGGTGCATTTGGGGGGGTGTCTTATCCCGGGCTACCCCTCAAGTCTACCCCTTTTAAAGATATGGCTCAGCCTTCTCCCAAGGCCATACCCGTTTCCCACACTCAGCACTAACCCGGATGGGCGGCCTGCATCCATATACGAGTCTGTTAACGACTATGTGGGTCCCCTTGTGGGACACAGCGTGCCAAGGCTGGTAGTGACAGCGGATGCAGGACAGGCTCCAGGCAAGACAGACGTGGTTGACAAAGGGAAGTTGGCAGCAGGGGGTGTTGGGAAATGGGAGACGGTGGGCATTGGGGTGACAGGCTTGGCAAGACAGACTTGTGAGGTAATGGGGTTAGTGGGATATAGGGGATATCTGGTGATGGGTTATGCAGGTTTAATAATACAGAGACACAGAGTACCAGGGTTGGCTGGATGGAGTCAGAGGGTTCTGGGGTTGGAGGTAGAGGGATGTGCAATGACAAGATGGGGTCAGAAGTGAGTGGGTTGGTGGACAGGTAACGTTTTATTTGCATATTTATTATTTATATAATGAATATGCAAATGAATGCAACTATGCAGATATGCAAATAAAATATTACTGGGCCACCAAAAATTTGTGAATGGGTTTGCTGATCCACAGAGTTCTGCTGCAGTTTGCAATGCAGCAAGGTTTTTTCAAAGAAAAATGTGGATCAGTGTTTTAAAGTGGCCTTGGTGTAGCTTTGGATGGAGGAGCCCAACATCTCCTTGTGGTTAACTTGGCAAAGAAGCTTGAGAACAATTAGTAGGGCACCACTGTTTCCCCCAGTTTTTTCAGCATCTTCCATCAAATAATGATGTAAGCAACTAGTCAGCTAATGATGTGACTAGTCCTTCCCCCTCTCCCCCACTTGCTGCCTCTATCACAGAGAGGTAGCAAAGGAGGAACCAGGAGCTAGCGTTGGGAGGAGCTGGCTTAAAAGCCAGGTCCCCCCCCAGCACAGTCTCCGCTGTGCGTAGGGGAGGTAGAGGCACAGCAGGAAATGGTGCAAATGGGGACTGAAGCAGTCTCCGCTCGCACCGCTTCTGCTGCAATTCTACTTTTGAAATGTACAAGTGTCCCAGCAGGGCTCTTGTACATTTCAAAGATTCAGGTGCCATAGGGAGCACAGGCCAGTTCCCAGCTGGCCTCGCACTCCGTGCTGGGTTTCCGCTTTTGAACTGTAGCAAGAGCCTGGCAGGGCTCTTGCTACAGTGGAGAGGTGGAAGAACCCTTATAAAATAATTGAATAGTTGATGGAAATCCCATCAATTATTTGATTATTTAATCAATCTCAATGTAACATCCCTACCAACAAAGGCATTGTAACATGATTTGGAAGTATTAAGGAATTAAGTCATTCAACACTTCATGAAGCAGTCTCATTTTAAAGCAGGTAAGCCGGGCAAAAAGTTTAGTGACTTGTCCAAACTGATTCAGTTAGTCTGGGACAAAGGTAATCTAGTGGTTTGTGATCAGCTATACAAGTTGAGAGACTTGGCCCTGTATTCCTGATTCTGGCACTGACTGGATGGGCATGTCATTTAACTGCTGTTCCTCAGTGTCACCTTCTATGAGAAGAAAACAGAAGCATACATAATTTTGAAAGCTCTGGGTGAATAAAGCTACACGTTACAAAGTATTCTTTGTAAAGCTCATGCATTTTGATGTCCATTTCTTTGCTTAGATTCAAACCACAGTGTCCTACATACAGGGTTGTTAAGTGGCTCAGGAGTCAACTCAGGAAACTGTCACATGGGAGGAGGTATAGTTGCTTAGCTCTTAACCTCTAAGTCTGGCTTGGCTTCTGCTTGCTGCAGGGCATCCCTGAGATGAGTGAGGATGAAATTGTGAGTGTTCCTGATGCCAAGTACACCAAAGGGGAATTTGAGGTGAGTCCTTCTCCTGTATTAATCTGCCTCTATTTCAGGGGGTCTTGTGAAATCTTCAGGGGGCTACTCATGTCCTATTCCTTCAGACAAGCCTCAGCATTTCAATGATTTCATTCAGAGACTAAATTTCCCATTAATTGATGGGTGGGGCATGTGTTTATGATCCTGAACAGCCAGACTGTGGTCTGTTCACACCGTGGCTAAAACTCTGATGGTGGTAACGCAGTTCAAGCCCGTATCCTGGCACTGGGGAGGGAGGGTTGCCTTTTGTAGGGCTCTGACACTGGGATTAAGATGTTCATGCTTCCTATTTAGAGCGAGAATGATTTTTTAAAAACAGCTGAAGACCCTTGTGCAGAGCAAGGCAAGAGGAGGATAATGGTCTGTAAAAGATTAACACATGGTTAGATTGGTTTCAGGAGAAGCTAAATGTCTGTTTCCATCAGCTACATCAAAGAAGAGACCAGGGCTACATCTACACTGGCCCCTTCTCCGCAAGGGGCATGCTAATTTTGAACTTGGGAATAGGGAAATCCGCGGGGGATTTAAATATTCCCCGCGGGATTTAAATAAACATGGCCGCCGCTTTTTTCCCGGCTTGGGGAAAAGCCGGAAAAAAGCGTCTAGACTGGCACGATCCTCCGGAATAAAGCCCTTTTCCAGAGGATCTCTTATTCCTACTTCAAAGTACTTCGAAGTAGGAATAAGAGATCCTCCGGAAAAGGGCTTTATTCCGGAGGATCGTGCCAGTCTAGATGCTTTTTTCCGGCTTTTCCCCAAGCTGGGAAAAAAGCGGCGGCCATGTTTATTTAAATCCCGCGGGGGATATTTAAATCCCCCGCGGATTTCCCTATTCCCAAGTTCAAAATTAGCATGCCCCTTGCGGAGAAGGGGCCAGTGTAGATGTAGCCCATGTGTTAGCCTATATGAGCCATGTCGAAAGAGCACTTCCATTTGACCATCAGCTGCAGGCAATCTGAGTATCAGGTAAAATAGCTAGAATAAGAGTTTGTTTTTAAACAGGGCTCTCTCCCCAATATCTATAACCCTCCTGAGTGCAAATTTTAACCAGCGGAAAGCTCAAGCCTCACTGACCCTGCTGATGAGGGTATATGATTATGGCATTATGCCCTATGTTTTTAACCCCAGCCTCTGTTTCCCTACTGAGACATTAGTCAGTTCTGTCCATTTTTATTTTCTGGAGGCAGCAAACTTTTTCACCTAAGTGTCTGGCATTTTGCTTCTGAAAGAGGCTTATGAACATGTGGCAGTTGTATGAGTATGTATCCTGGGCAAGTCTGCCTTGTGGCTGGTGACCTGCAGGTGTTTGCTGGGTGTGTTATACTGCAGGGAGGTGGTGATGAGAGAGGCGATGCTCTGCTAGTTTAATGCCAGCTATGGGCTCCTAGCCCTCCCCTTTTCTCTCATCCCACTCCCAAGGACATGTGAGTTGGTCAGTGGGTGGCCTCTTTAGTACCTGTGAGCCCTGGTTATGGAACAGGACTCCACTATACTAGACACTGTACAAATACAGAACAGAAAAGGTAGTCCCTATCCCAGGGAGCTTATACTCTGTATAATACAGGAGACAACAGGTGGGTGACTGCAAGCAGTTAGCATGGGGAACACAAACTGAAATAGTCCCACCAATTTTGTGCACCTCAGAGTGTGTTGGTTTTGGAATGAAGTTGGTTGCTACTCATTCTCCAGGTGGTGATGAAGGTAGTGCAGCTTTTGCCAGAGGGGCACAGAATGAAGAAGGAGGTAGACATGGCACTAGATACTGTAAGTGAGACCATGACGCCTATGCATTATCACCTGAGAGAGATCATCATATGTACCTACAGACAGGTGAGTATAACCAGCCATTGTGCTTCCCAGATTAACTCTCTTCATTCTATATTTATTTTTTACACGCCTGTAAATCGAAAGGGCAGACACTTTGATTAATGGCCTAGATATCTGCCTAGTTGCATTTGGTATTTTGATTATTGTATTTTATATAGAAGACTCCTGTGTCCTGTTGTGCTCAGCACTATAGAAACACATACACAAAGGCAAAAGATTTCTAATACTATATTGTGTCTTCTTCAAGAGCCAGTGTGTCACTTACTTATTACAGCAAAGCTTTTTGGGGCATTACTAGAGAGATCCCGGCACCTCCTTCAGTTGTGACATGCTGGAACTACTGTTGTTGGCTTTTCATTTTTCCTCAGTGCCTGAAATGGGGTTGTAAAAAGCTACTCTGGCAGTGTTATCACTGTGTGGCCAAAAATCCAAACCTGGTGCTGTAACTCTGCTCACTGTCTGAATATTGGCGTATGGTTAAATATTTGAAAGAAAATCTGCATTAGCATTGTGTTTTGAAAGCAGATGGTTTGAGCCTTATTTCCTGCGCTAGTTTATAATTCATTGCAGTCACCTCTAAAGTATGTCTCTTAAGCAGTTGCGTAGGATGGTATTCCTTTACTGTGCCCAAGTCACACAACCTCTAACAGAGCATTTCATTTTTTCAGTGGGTATTGAGGGCTGGTCATGGAGTGGGGAGGTGGTGATGAATGAAGAAAATTACAACCAAACACAAATAAAAAGCAAAAGGATGACTTTGAGACACTTGATAAATGAGGACAATTGATAGATGTACATATGACTCCATTCATAGTGGGCTAAGCTG
Source organism: Pelodiscus sinensis (assembly GCF_049634645.1). Taxonomy (NCBI): domain Eukaryota; kingdom Metazoa; phylum Chordata; order Testudines; family Trionychidae; genus Pelodiscus; species Pelodiscus sinensis. The sequence goes on along the minus strand of NC_134718.1, from coordinate 31,883,625 downwards.
GCTTTTGATTCCATGTCCATTGATTTTTTTTAAATAATGACACCTATTATATTGTGGCTTTGATCCCTTTCAAAACAAAAGGGCACTTCCTATTTTCAGCCAGCAGGTGGCAGATTTGCTCTTTTCTGTCTGAGTTTTGGTAATGGAATATGGTCACTTACCCAATTTATTCCTGAAGTTGTATAGCTTTTCTTTTAATGCGGGGTGAAGGGGATGGGGGAGTGTGTTTGTGGGAGGGAAGGGCGGTTATTCAGAAGTTGCCTAATACCTGTTGGAGACCTCTGGATTTCTTCTGTCCCTGCTTTTACATCTTCCTGTATGCCAGGCACCTGTTTCAGCCAAGGAGTGCACTGGATTCCCGTCAGAACCCATTCACACCACTCCATACTGGTGCCTAGCATCTGCTAATGACTTTACTTGAATAGTTCTGTATACTAACAGATTCTTTCTTGCCATGAACAATAGAGCATGTGTGCATGGGATTGCTGGAGTGAGACTCTGACGGCTGTTCAAGGAACATGTTCACTGGATACTGAATACTGTGTATTTTCATTGTAATCTCTGCAGCTTGCATAGACATGACAGAAACGAGCACAGAAGAGTCACAGAGTTAAGCTTAGCAATGAACCCTGCAGCTTCCATTTACTCATGTGCAGCTCCAAAGTGTATACAGCCAGGAAGGCCATTCTATAAAGAAAACATTGTCTGTATTACAGGCCTAAATAGAAACAACTTTTAAAATATTTTAATTTTCGTATTTTTTTTTATAACCCTGTCTGCGAAAATCTGGCTCCCTCCCACCTGGCACCTTAACAAAAACCAAGACCTTTGAGATGAATGAAATTCAAACTTCATTGCTAGTTGGTGCCTAAGCCACAAAACCCCAGGGGACAGTGGCTCCTCCCCAGTTGCAAGCTCCTTTGCATGCTGTATTGGCCCCCTACTTGTGTGGTCCATCCTGAGAAGCAGAAAGGGGAGAGCTGGCATCTTTTTGTAGTTACCCTGTAATTCAGCATCAGACCTGGAATGTCACTGAGGTTCTGCCCCCTTCCCTCGACAGAACAGTACATTTCATGCTGGATGAGCGCTTACCCAGCTGGTTGAGCTGTACTCACTGGGCAGAAGATGCTAGCGGATTCCTGGGTTGAAGGCTTAAATGGATGCCTTTGTGGGGTGGTGATGATGGATGATAGAGCAGTAAAATAAAAACATTTCCAGGGATACTTTTAAAAACTATCTTGGTTTTTTTTTTAAAAAAAAAATCCTGGAATATATAAGCCCAAAATGTGAAAGGAGTTTTGCCAAGTTGGTTAGGCTCAAAATTTGACTTTCCTTAAAACGTTCTGACTTGGAAATATAACTTTTAAAAAGGAATAGTTGACTTTGCGGCTGTGAACTATTTTAATGCACTATTGTTGGACCAAAGCAAGAACCCCAAGTTTTGCTTCCTCCACAGTTGACTCTGCAGCAGTAGTTAGCTAATAAATGCCAAGAAGCATGCGGGTATAATCCATGATGCTAGTGCATAAATAAGAAAGTAAACATAAAAGGCACGTGACGTTTAAGTTGCTTTAGAAAAAATGTGTTGTTGGTGGAGGAGAGTAGGAAGGTCATGTTTTGCCATATAGAAAAAAGCAAAATTGACCATGGAAAAAAGTGAACAACTTTTGTAGCTCAAGTTGAATTATATTTTAAAAGTATTAGCTAGTAGTGCTGTTTTTGGTTAGTATGCACAGGTTTAAAGTTCCTTTCCTTATTACAGTGCTGGTTAGCTTCTAGTTCTGCAGCTTTTCCGTATTAGCATGAAATGTAAATACACGAACGAGGACATAAGCCCTGTGTTCTTGCAGGTAGTCTTGTCCCATATCTAGTGAAAGAGTCCTCTTTCCAGTGACCTCAGATCAACCCTATTTCACATGATGTTTTTGAAAATGGAAAGCAGAAACCTTCCAAAATAATATGTGCCTCATGGGCATTAAAGTGAAATGGTCAGATAGGTAAGGACTCAAGTAGAGGTTTAATGTGTTACATGTTTCTTTAATTATAGTTTAATATTGATGGAAGTAGTCTCATGATTTTAAAAAACAAAAATCAAATAAAGATTGTTGAGAATGTGTCGTTTTAAACATTCCCCCACAGTATTTGCAACTTAAACTTTACTGCAATGTGCTGGAAGATTGGAAAGTGAAACTGGCTGGAAATGCAGAAAAGAAAACAAACTGCAAAGTGGTGAAAAATGAATTTTCATTATTATTTTTCTGTCTTTTTAATTATCTAAAGATACATCACTGAGGTGTAATGGTAAACAAAATAACCTAATCTAAATGCTGTATTCCCCAAATGAGAAGCTACACTACAGATATGTCTGCACATTGAGGTGGGAGTGTGATTCCCAGCCTGAGGAGAGGTGCTCATGCTTGCGCTCATCGAGCTAGCGTGCTAAAAACAGCAAGCATCAGGATGGGCTTGTAGACCTGAGTATGGACAGGCCCATCAGAGAGGCTAGGTGTGCATTTGGGGCTGTTGGCCCCTCCTGCAGCTCATGCTATTGCAGCTATATTCCACTTTAATGCATTAACTGGATAAGAGCTAGCGCAGCTGTGTCTCCTGGAGCTGGGAATCATATCTTCAGCTCAAAGTGTAGACATGCTTCAAAAATCACTGGCAAGGGTTTTTTTAAATAATCAGTGTCCTTTCAAACACCATGCAAAAAAAATCATGTCAATGAGACTTTCTCAGAATCCTTGTTATTCGCCATCCTCCTGGTCCAAACTGGAGATGTGCTGCCGTCGGTGCAATGTTACGTTCTTTGCACTTGTGAATTGCAGTTGTTGCACACAAGGATCAGGGAAGGCAGAGACTGAGGAAGGAATGCAGTTTTCAGCCCTGTTGTATGTTCTAGTCACTGAACAGACAGGTTCCAAGGTGCAGAGGAAAAGTCTTATCCTAGCCCAGTATAAAAACTCCATAGATAGCTTGGTTTTGTCTTTTACGTGTGCATGAGTTCCCCTTAAATTACTTAAAAACCCAAATTGCGGTCTCTGAGCCTTCCCACAACATTGGCACAAACCTCCCCTTCTCAGTTCTGCAGGTCAGTGAGAGGCTAAGGGAAATACAAGTCCATGCTTCAAACCCTCCTCTACCATTATTTACTTAAAAAAAATATCCCAAAAGGGACAAGTTGGTGCTATAGTTATCTCCACCCTTCTCTTGCTAAATCTGCTCTTACCAAAACCCTCAATCACAGGGATGTCAGTTCCCTTCCCGCTCCTTCTCTCTTTACCTTCCCCTACCCCCACGTTCTTTCTAACTGGTATCAGAGATCTGATTGTAGCCAGATGTGGCCCCTTTGACCCTGCTAATGTGCCTGCCACAGTCTCTGAATACAAAACAATAGGGCTTTATCCCCTCTCTTTTTTTTCTTGGTCTCATGCATACAGCTTTCTCTCTGTGGCTGCCAGCCTGATAGGTTTATTTAACTGGGGCCTGTGTTCTTACAACTATGGAGTCACCTTCCACCACATACTACTACTCTCCACCAAAAATCAGCCATACATCTTCAGAGGGGAAGGGGGAATTACAAGAACTGATGGAAATCCCATTCTCTAATAGGAATGTGTGAAGCACTGAGTGCATCTATATAGGAAAGGGAATGAGAGCCAAGAGGGAATATGTAAATTAAAAAGAGCATTGTTTAGATTATGTATTTAAAATTGTTCTTAAGGACCCAAATAAAACTGAGTGCTTTCCCAGCAATTAAACCAGAATTGATGGCAATAATAATAGTAGCAGAAGCAACAATAATCCAAAGACTGTTATATTTTAGAGGGTTGGTTAATAAGCATTAAGTGCTACTTTCTCCCTGGTATTCCCATGTTAAGTGTAGATAATTTGGCATTATTGGGTGGAGGTCATATATATTAAAAATATATATTTTTTTACAGAGTTGCCATGGAGACTAGAATGCACCTAGTATCTGCCCACCCTCCATTCTGGATCTAGTGAAGTTGGGTGTCTCATTTGAGGAGCTGGATTTTTAACACCATTTCAGCTCTCATTTCAAGACTGGAAGATTTTTTTCTCTGTGCATACATTTATAAATCAGTGCCAGTAGCTCAGGAGTTGTAAGCAACCTTACAGTAACTAAATAAGCACTCAGGCACTCTAGAAAGCAAACAGGTTTCACTTGTAGGCAGACAAGGGATTTTTATAAACAGTAAGTACTAAAATAATTTACAGTTCTGAAATTTGTTCCAATGACATGCAAGATACATGTCTTTTTTGTTATAAACATCTTTCTGTTAAGTTACAAAACATGTTTTGCTGCTTATTTAATAATTCCAAAATGTAATCACTACAGCCAGAAATCTGTCTCAAGATTTATCATCCAAGGACAGAACTGGATATATATTCGATTCCCACTGAATTGATGGGAGATGTATGTATGTATGTATGATACACATGATATAATACTTACATTAACAATACATGAGACACCTGTTCAGTGAATGGCTATAATAATAATGGACAAATCAAGTAACATTGAAGTCATAAGTTAAACACAAGTCTGCATTACAACAGGGGTTCCCAAACTTTTTGACACGGAGACCAGTAAATCCATTCACGAGCTTTTGGAGGACCGATAACATATATTTGCATATTCATTAAGCAAATGATGAATATTCAAATACGTTGTTTCTGGTCCTCCTAAAGCCCCGTGCCAGCGTTAGCAAACCTTTTGATACAGTCACCCATGATATTCTTGCCAGCAAGTTAAGGGAATATGGATTGGATAAATGGACTGTAAGATGGATAGAAAGCTGGCTAGATCGGGGTTTCCCAAACTTTTTACTTTAGTTGGAACCTGGTTTTTTTTCAGTATTGTCTTTTGGAGCCCAAAAATATAAACGCATATAAAAAAATGAAAAAATTTTCAGTGTTTCACTTGGCTGCATCCTCCACCCAGCCTGGACCAGGGCTTGGGGGACCCGGCACTGCACGAGCACTTCAGGAGGTGGGAGCAGGAGCAGATTGGGGATAAGGTATCTGGCTAAGAGGGAGGGTGCAAGGAAGGGTAGGATTGCAAGGTGTCCAGTTTTGTACTGGACAGTCCGGTATTTGAAGGTTTTGTCCAGGAAAGAAATTGAGAAATTACCAGACATAAAAAATGCCTGGTATTTTCTAATTAGGTATATCAGTCCTTAGCTGCCAATTGCCTGGCTGGTAGATGTGCTCATGCTGTCTGAGTGTGTCTACCTGTCAGGCAGTTCACAACTACTCAAGGGGGAGGGTATGTTGTGGGGGAGGGGCGCAAAATGGAATCCCCGGCCAGACTCTCTCGTCTGCCAGGGTCTGCATGTGCCCAGGTCAGTCCTGCTCCTCCCAATCTCCCCAGTCCAGCCCTGCTGCCCCCGTCCAGCCTGCTTCTGGCAGCTGATTCTCCTGTCGTCCTCCTCCTGATCTCCCTTGGCCAGCCCCCCTGGCTCCTGTCCAGCCCTGCTTCCGCCGTCTGCCCTCTCTGATCTCCACCGCCAGATAGCCCCGCTGTCCCCAACCCTGCTTCTGCTGCCTGCCCACCCCACCCCCCATCTCCACGGGACAGCCCCGCCGCCCACCCGCCTGCACGGATCTCCACGGGGCAGCCCCACTGGCCCCAGCCCTGCTTTCGCCGCCCGACTGCACGGATCTCCACGGAACAGCCCTGCTGCCCCAACCCTGCTTTTGCCGGCAGCCATTTCCCTCCTCCCCCACCTCCTCCCAGCCCACCCTGCTCTGCTCCCCTCCCCTCTATTCCCGGGAGCCATGCTGAGGCCTGGTATTTTCTGCGGCCCGGTACCAGGCCACAGCCCGTAGTTTGGGAAACACTGCGTTACAAGATAACATACTTAATACTGAGTCCTGCCTTGAGTACAGAGGACTGGACTAGAAGACTTCTCGAGGTCCCTTCCAGTACTTCTCTTCTAACTTTGGAATCAAAATAATAGAGAAAAGTTCCTTTCCAATGACATGTTTTGACCCTCTGCTCTCAATTGTATCTTCCAGATCATGTTTGTATTTTGTGTGAAGCACTGAGTGCATCTATAGGAAAAGACATGGGGGACAAAGAGGGAATATGTAAATTAAAAAGAGCATTGTTTAGGTTATGTTTGGGACTTTTCTCCCCAATACAGAAAAGTCTCCAAACTCCTTGAAGTGAGAATCAAGCCATTGTTTAAAATCCTGGTCCACTGCTGGACTATGTACCAAGACCACCAGATTGAGTGTTTGGTTAGTTTGGTGTGTACATTCCTCTGGTGCCCACCTGCTCTGCAGGCCAACTCTATTCTCCTTATGAATAAACATGCTGAGAAAATATGAATTAAAAAAGACCTGAGACCAATTATGTTACAAAACTCTCGGCAGAAAGGGATTTAGTTTGGCTTCTCCTTTTCACTCAGAACGCAAAGCTGTTTTTCCCTGATTTTCATATTTTTTATAAATATAGTGGAAAAGGAAAGATTGTTCTTTCCTCTTTGGTGCACAGCATGTCACATAGATCCACTCATCTATACTATGGTATTTACAAAACAATTGACTGAAGCCATAAGATGTGCTGCCTTATATGTGGAAGGGCCAGGAAGAATTTTAGAGATTTTAATTGTATCCATGGGATCAATTACATGCAAGTCCTTACTGCTGACCCAAAATACTAAGGCAGTGGGGCTGACAGCCACTGCAGGCCCCTGGAGAAGGTTGGGGAGCCAGCTTTGTGCTCCATAAGGGACGGGGCCTCATGAAGAATGTGGAGAGCCATGAACAGTCAGCTCTTAGCACCACCCAAACTGCAGTTTGTGCTCTCCCTCTCCCCCTCTCCCCCCCCCAAGCTCTTGGGGCTGTGTGGATCGGCACTCCAGCAGCAATTCAGAGAGGCCTGGGGTTCTGGCCACCACCACAGCCACAGCAGCATCTGGGAGCGCGGGGCCCTGGAGCAATTGTCTCTCTTCTCCCTTGCCCAGGTCAGCGGGCCTGCTAACGGGACGCCCTTGTTGGAGTACTCTCTTGAAAAGATATCTTAGAGTATATGAATGTATGATAGAAGAAATACATTTTCCTTCCCTCCCATTTTGTTTATAATTTTTTAATGCCTTCCATTTCATGAAACGATGCCAAGATCAGTATTTACAGCTGGAAGCCTCTGAGGGGGAGTATTTAAAAGGTTTATTTGGCTGGGACACAAATTGCTGTTGAATATGTCCCTCAGCAGGTGAATGAAATTCCCAGGTGGCACATGACTGAATATTGGCTTACTTCACTTCACCCTATTTTTATAACTGCAGAGGTAGAATTACTATTAGTATTTGCATAGAAGCATCACTCAGGTTTCAAAACAGTACGTAAAAGCAGGTATTAGAATGAACAGGGCTTGTATTACCTGCTGGGATTTAATTAAAACCACTCTCAAATAGAAAGTTTATTTAAAAAATACCCACAGCATTGCATTGGCCATATCTTTGTCGTATTGGCTGGTTCAAAGCCACCAACCTTGTAGAGTATTTCTGAAGTTCTCATAAGCCAAGACACAATTTCTCAGTCAAGCTGGTCTAGGTTTGAGCTATTTGTTTTTGTCCTATTGAAATCCTACTCGAGAATCTTATTCTGCATTTTTACCAAAGCTGTGGACCATTAAGTTCAAGGCTTGGGATTTATCTAAATCTCCCCTTGTTCCTGCTCTTTACATATAGGGTTCATCTTTATCAGTGGAGTCTGTTTAAATGTTGGTGCCATGCAAAGACACAATGCAGGCATAATTTAATAGAGTGTGATGGGTGAGTATTTACATAAAGGAAAGGTCTCAACAAAGAGCCCATTTTGATTTTTTCAAAAGGTTATGGTAGATGGGAAATTTTCAGCGTTAGGAGGAAAACACCACAGTTTGAACATGTTTCTAAAGATGAATAAGCTTTTGTATAATAATTACTGAAACATAAACAAGTAACTCCCGCACCTTTCCCTCCTCCTGTACCTAACCAGAGCTGGGTATGAGCTGTAAAGTTTTGACCCGTCTAAAGACTCCTGTGAATTACAATGGTGACCAGCCCTGGCCTGGGAGACTATAAAGATGTCATAAAGCATGCTCCTCTTCCCCCTACTCACTTGAGTTGGATCAAGTGCTTTTGGGGCACTGGGGCCTTTTCCATTCTAGGAAAATTCCTGCATGGGATTAGACAGCATGGTTTAAACAACGTCTATGCCCTTCCTACACTATGGCTGGCTAATGCTCCATATTGGCACAGCATGGACATAATATAAAATGGTTCACATTTGCCAGGGGGCCAAGAGGAGACAGTTAGGGGAAAGGGCAGGAGGGGCAGAGGGGATGGGAAGGTGGGAGAGGGGAGGAGACAGGGTGATTCTGGAAGAGGAGAAGGGAGGGGAGGGACAATGGGGCTGAGAGGGGGAGGAGTGGGTGCCAGGAGAAGAGGGGTTGAAAGGAGGGGTGGGCATGAGGAAGGCAGGAATAGAGCAAGTCATGTATGAGGGCACAGAGAGTCATAAGAAGAACTGGGGCAGAGGGTGGTGGGATGGGCACCAGGGAGGAAGAGGGCAAGGGGGGCAGGTGTTGGGAGGGCAGGGGCAGTGAGGGAAGGGGAAGGCACCAGGAAGGTGCAGGGGGTAAGGGAAGATACAGATGCCATGAGGATTGCGGGGTGAAGCAGAAGGGCAGACACAAGGAGGAGAGGAGGGAGTAGGGATGGACACCAGAGGGTGAGGAGAGAGGCAGGGCAGGTGGATAGAGGAAGGTGTTAGGAGAGGAGATGGGGAGGGCAGTTAGAGGGGTGGTCACGGTGGGAGGGAAGGACAAGTGCAGGGGTCAGAGAGGATGGCAAGGTGGAGCAAGTCCCAGGAGGGCTGAGGGGAGTGAGACGGGGCGAGGAGAGGGTGGGAAACTTGTCAGCAGTGGGGAAAAGGGAGAGGTTTATAACTTGGGTGCCACAGTGGCACAAGCAACGCACATGACCTCAGTATTGGCACACAAGACAAAATTCACTCTGCTGATGGATGGAAAATCTTAGAGGGAACACTGATCCTGTCCCTTCACAGCCCAACTCACACTAACAGCTGTGAGCCCCTAGCGCGGGTGATTGCAGCAGCATAAGAGACTGGATTTCATGGGGAAGGGCTTAATTTCATGGACTGACACACAATTTTTCATGTGGGCCCTCGTTATGAACAATAAAACAAGCCAGATCTGTGACCATGGTTTACAGTCCAGTCTTGATCCTGTAGAGCTTGATGGCAAACCTCCAATTCACTCCATTAACTTGCTAGATTAACACTGCTGGTAAGAGCTAATGTGGTGTACTGCAGTTGAAGCAAGGTCATAGCAGTAACCCCTGCTGAATCATGCTTGCTTACCAGTGGCTGTTTCTGGTGGGGTGCTGTGACTGGGTTGGGTTTCATTTTTTCCACAGTACAGCTGCAATCAAATTATTGTTTTCAATTAACAACGAAGAACAACTGACCGAAAGAATAAAATATATTCACCCAATAATGTTCTTGGCTTCCTTTCAATTTGACTCTTGATTTATGTAACCCTCTGGGCTCCCAGTCAAAATCAAGCACTGCATGAGTTGCACTGGGACTGTTCAGTCCCATATGTACCTTACGATTGTAGCTTTTTAAAGTCACGTTTATAAAACTGAAAGACAGAGATTGAAGGATCCATGTGGGACTTCTGTTTAGTTCTACTGCACTGTACTTTTTACAGATACTTACCAGTTAAAAACTGGACCACTCATTACCATGTTTCATATTCTAGATTTTTTCCTTTGGGCAACTGTGTCTAGCTACAATACATGCATAATTTAGACAGCAGTGAATCATTAGAGTGACTGGTGTTTTTTGTATTGCAAGTTCCCTGTGTTCCCTTACTGTGTCTGAACTTTTAGCGAGTGGTAATTTCTTGCTGTATTGTACTAATGTTTACTTGAATTAAGTTCATTGCCAACCTAAGACAAACCCCATGTCAGATGGGTGGAAGACCAGGACAGTTTCATTTCTCATAATTGCACATGGATAGGGTGTACATTCGGCATTGACTTTTGGGGTAAAATTTGAAACTAACAAAGGGCAAGTGCTATAAATAGTTTCTTGTCTTTAGTGGGTGAACATTTGTGTGATGTCCTCTTGTGTTCAGTGTTTGCCGTCCATATCCAGGCAGCAGCAAGCACAGATGGAAAAGACCACATCCCTTCTGTATTTTGTCTCCTAGGAATACTGTACTGTGTAGGCATCAGGCTAACATGTGAGGCCAAGAAGTCTGATTTGTGTTCTGATGTTTCCAAAGTGGCAAGTTGATTTGAAGCCCATCTGTAATTGAAATGAGTTTTGTTGCTGCTCTGTTGTCTTCCTGGATGAGTCTTTGCAAAATTCTGCAATATAAGCTTTTATAAATGAATATTGCCAACACTGTAAATCTACAGATTTCAGAAGATGACCCTCAACACAAACCAACTCACTGATATCACTGAACACCAAGAGCAGTTGATATTCAATTGCAAGAGCACAAAGAAGCATGGGATCTTATCTCCAAACTCACTTCACTTGTGATCTGTCAGGCTTACTTCAAGGACTTGTCCAAATTAAAAGTAAAATAAAATGTACACATCCAGATTGTTCCCTGTGGAACCATGCACAATGGGATCCCTTCCTATTCAGCTCTTCTTATTTCCATGTGAACAGGATACTCAGTTGCACCTTGAACACTCAGGATAAGGGCCCTACTCTTCTGCTGAATGCTACACGAATACAAAAGACATGGTTCCTGTGCTGAGTTGCTTATGTCCTCTGTTACCCCACTGACTTGGTGCTTGTCTGTAATAGGGATGCGTCATTAAGAACTGGCCTAGTGAGGACTGAAGTCACTACTGGTCACTGTTGGCTGGCCCTTTTTTGGTCATGTTGCCCAAGTCCCTGCATATCGAGCTGTGTGAGACGGCGCTTTGGGGTTTTCCCGTCTCCTGCACCCCCGTAATGGCACGGACAGACTCTACCCTCCAGTAGAATAGAGGGAGTTTATTGCTTCTCCAGGATACAGCACAGCACAGCAGTAATCTGGTTACAGGGCAGGCCGAGGATGCCTCAGCCCCCCTTGAGATGGGGGAGCCTGGGCCCCTAAATCCCAGCCTGTTGCCTAAGCCGCTTCCTCCATGATACCAGCCAGAAACCTAACTAACTCACTTCCAGCCCTGACCCCAGCCAGGTCTCCACTCCCCTTCTTCCCATTGTTCCGCTCTCTGGGGGAGAACTCGTCAGACAGGTTCAAAGCCCCCTTGCATAATGACTCATCCCCTGCCCTTCTGGACTGTGCTGCAGCCAGTGGAGGTCACTCCCAACCCACTGCCCAGCATAGCAACCAGCAAGGTACCCCCCACTACGTCACACTGTGGAGATTTGGACTTGAGGTCAGAAGCAGTCACTGCCCTGCCACAAACTGATGGCTGTCAAGCAGAGTTGTTTGTGATTAACCTGACTACACCACGTCAGTGATAACTCAGCAGTGTGCTCCCCTCTAATGCCTTTTTGGATGAGCCCTAAATGCGATCTGTGTCTTGCAGACAAGCCCTGAATGTGAGCAGGGCATATGCTCACAGTGCAGGTGTCACCAGGCTGCACCATTGCTTTAATGACTTTCTATGAGGCCAGTAGTCTCCTGGCACTGGCACTTATTACTTGAATGGCTCAACTACTGAAATCTTTTAAAAGGAACAGCCAAGTCCAGGAAAATTCCAGCCCCTTCCCTAGCTAGAAAAGTATCATCTTCCTTCAAAAATTGACAGACCTTTTCATTGGACTGCCTTAAACATTAGTCCCATTGTAAATGCCACACTTGACATTTTACGAGATCAGCAAAACTTCCAGCACAGGGACCACAAGCCTTATTATATCACATACTGGCAGCCCCTTCTCTTTTGCTTTGTTTCTATGTCTTGTGAAAGGAGAAGAACCCAAGAAAATACTGAGGTGTCACTTCCATGCTGGGTTATTTTTGATAACATGAATGCTGTTAAATCTTTATTTTCTTTTCCTTCCTTTCTAAATTTTTAAATTAATTTCATTGCTCATTCAGCAGAGGTACTAGTAACATAGGATAGAGTCAGGCATTGTGCAAACTTCCCTGCACATCTCTTTCAGCTTGTCTCTGTCCACAGCTGCTCTGCTCCATACCGGAGAAGACTTGCTATTCATGCTGAATCCGTTTTATTTATGATGTGGGGCAAATTCAAATCAAGGATCTTCCAATACATAAGCCCTGGATACTTATTTTCTCACTCATGCTTCAGACTTGCAACTGGATATGTATGGATGTATCCTTGTACTTGTGTGGTGTACCATTGCCATTATTGGGACTTCATGCCACTGCTAGGGATGGTGCACATGGATCTGAATGTAGGATTAGAACCTAAATCTGAATAGTGAGAAAGATTTCACTTTCACTTTAGGGCTCTGCATTATCTAAAGAGTTCTAAGGAAAAGAATCCTTCTCTTGTAGGCACACTAAGATGTGTAATGCAGATCAATAATCCTGTCTTAAAATCAGGTTTTCAAAGGAGATTGATCTTTGCCTCTAAGTTTTTCCATCCATGTGCAGAATAATTTGTAACGTGCACCAAAACGTGCAAATGTGCATCACCATTAGAAATAAAAAAAAACTTAGTTGTAAGTGCTCTGCTAATTGGCTGGGAAGAATTTGAATCTCTTCTGAGCTGCCGCAAAAGTGCACAGCTTACAGGGAACATTGGAGATAACCTACCTTTGTGAAATTCTACCTGGAAACTGCATGCACTGAAAGCGAGATAAAAGATTGGAAATTGATCCATTTTGTAGCTGTGCACTCTCTTGGAATCCATGTATGAGTCCATTTAAACTTTTCAAACATATTGATGAAGCTGCCAGAGTTTGAAAATGTTGTTAAGGTGACTGTAAATAAGGGGTATCAGCTTAATTACGTGATTTCACTTGCACTGGTGAATAGACTGCAACACAATTTCCATTGAGGAACAATACTTTGGAACCAAAGTTACATGTATTCAAAGTAGCCTTATTTTCTCTCCTCTTTTGCTGAAGATGTTTCCTTTTTCCAATATATAATCTCCCCTCTGGGTCGTCTTTATCGATTTGCAAATATTAAAGATAATCAACCCACCCCTGAATTAGATGTTGATTTCTAGATTCTGCAGTACATCTACAGTACAGTGGAATAATTGAGGAAAGCAGAAAGTCACTGAGGAACTGAAATTTTGTTGTACTGTTTTGCTGCCTCGTTGCCTGGTGTCCCTTATTCAGACTGAGTATTTTTGGTAGGGAGCAGAACACACCCAGCTGCAGAACTTGACCCAATATATTTTCAGTTCACTGCATCTCACTGAAGGCCTAGCCCAGGAGCAATGAAGACAAAGCCCCTTCTATACCCTTGGGATTCTAGGATGCTCCACTGTGTAAATCAGTATCTAGTTTGGCCCGCAGTGTAAACCAGAGCAGCACCTTGGAGTAAACTAGAGCAGCAACTAGATTAAATCACACCCCCCGAGCCACATAAATTATACCAACATTAGCACTGGTGTGATTAGCTCTGTGTCTGCAGGAAAGCTGCTCCTCCCGACACAGCTTCTGCTGTTCATGGAAGTGATTTTATTATGTCAATGGGATAATTAAGGTAATCATGATTGTGAGAGCAGTACATAGCATGGCTTGGGGGTGTGTGTGTGTGTGTGTGTGTGTGTGTGTGTGTGTGTCAGAGAGAGAGATGTGAGGCTCCTGGTCAATAAAAGGTGTGATCACTTTAATGCATTGTGAGCACTACTGCTGCAAAGTCAGAGTGTCATCGTTCCTTTGCCTCTGGTGTGGCAGTAATACCACTGATGCCCATTAGCTTTGTCTGTACTCAATACAGGGAGCTTGGATTGCATAGACCCTGCTCTGATAGCAGATGTAAGTTTTTGTAATATTTGTTTTGCTAGCATTTCAGATACATTACCCAACGCTTTGTTGGCTTTCTTTCCATGGCAGGATTTAAACTGAGGGGATGTAGCTACGTCTCCCTTACAAAAGGACAGTAATTCACTTTACTGGACTCAAAGCAAGGAGCGATTCCCCTGATTGCATGTCAGCAATCCAAGAGTAACACGGTCAGACCCTGGTCATCTGTGGGTGAAATTGGGCTGGGACCTCTGGAGCTTAGTGCATGAGCCTCTACAGCTTGAGCTAAAAGCCAGGTGGCTATTAGCTAAGGCTAATACCAAGTGATGCTTATTGGTTATGTTTAACCAGTGGCCTGAGATGGCGCAGCCCTCTGCCTGCCCTCATTTATGTGGTTAACCAGTTAAACTTAACATTTAACTGGTTAACTGATTAATGGGATTTTACATCCCTCGCAGACTCATTTTTCTCTCAAAGGCTATGTGTAGACTACAAGCCTCTTTCGAAAGAGCATCTAGATTGCAACCACTTCTTTTGAAAAAGCAAGCCGCTTTTTCGAAAGAGAGCACCCAGGCAGTCTGGATGCTCTCTTTTGAAAAAGCCCTGTTTGCATTCAAGGATGCCTTTTTCCAAATGAGCACTTTTGAAAAAAGACGTTCTTCCACATAAAATGAGGTTTACTGCAGTTGAAAAAAATGCCACGTTCTTTCGGTTTAATTTAGAAAGAACGTGGCGGCAGTCTAGACACGGGGAAAGTTTTTTCAAAAAAAGGCCACTTTTAAAAAAAAAAACAACAACTCCATAGTCTAGACACACCCTTAGTGGTCTCAGTGCCACTAGATAGGACAGTACACCACACCCAGAAGGAGCGTGGGTTACACAAGCACTCTGTAGTATAGCTGAACAACATCCAGCCTCCAGAGCAGCAGCAATATAAGCAAAATGGCTGATTTGAATCCCCTGAAGACACTTCTTTCCACTAGAGCGGGGAGTGGAGACCATTTTCTCTAATCTCAGGATCATCATCCTCCCCTTTAGTCTCCCTCTCCCACACTTGGGCCCCTTATTATATTATCCGTCTGACTGAGGAGAATGGGAGGGGCCTCTCTGAATGGCCACGAGCAGGTTTCAGGGGGTCTGCCAAGCAGAGCTGGCATTAGACTCACTGGAGCCAATGGTGGAAAGTTCAAGCCCTGCCGTGTGGGTCAGAAACTGGGGGCCCTAAGCTCCACCACCTGCGGCTGAAGCCAAAGGCTGAGCAGCATAGCTTTGGGAGGCGCCCTGGGCTGTTGCTATACTTACTTTCCCCAAGTTTTTATAGCATGTCGTGAGGGCTTCTGAAAGAAAAAGGCTGAAAATCTCTGAAATGAGGCACTTCCTCCCTCCCTGGGGTAGAGCGCAGCACCGTTGCAGCAAATCCAGCCAAGGTGGCCTAAAGATAAAAAGCCAGGAATATTGGGGAATCAAAGCTTGGCTTACTTCATGGCACCACAGCCAGGTGATACCCACAGATTCATTTTACATATGGGTAGACCACTTCTTGCTTTGAGGAGTGGCACCAGGTTGTTTGGGCACATAATGGTCCAGCAATTGACTCTCTTTGATCTGCATTTCATAAAGACCGCTCAGACCAAAGCCTAAGAGAACAGAAGCTGTTTCATCCAGCATCTTGATGCTGCAAAGTTACACCACCATGTTCAGGCATATACTGTATCTTTGAATGTACCATTCTAGTCCCCCTCCCTCCCTTTTCTAATGATTCTTTGGAAAAGGCTTTTGAGAGACTGGTATTACATAAAGTCTAACTCATGTCAAGGTTTTCAGCAGTATCAGGTATGAAGTTTATATAGAAGATCTATTGCTCCTATTGCTTATCTTGATAGCTAGCAACAAACTTGGGGGCTCTACTTCATCATAAGAGCTGTAGCACAACAGATTGTGGGGTCCCACTGGTGGGGAGAGAGTGGAGAAGGATCTTCTGGATTTTTGTTCAGTCGTGGCTTTCTGCTACTTGCATTAGTGATAAGTGTAATCCTAATATTTCAGAAAGGGGCAGGGTGACAGGTCGTCTTCTAGCAAAACTAAATGGTTTTATAGGCTGAAAGAATGATTAGATATGAGTACATAAAATGTATGCTCTGAATTTTCTGCAGATGGCTGGGATGCCTTTTTTTTCCTTCCCCAGTCTTATTAATTTTTAATAAATGTAGAAGTTCTTCCCCTTGGGATGTGTAGCTCTCTTCTCTCTGTTCTTGAAAGTGCATCTATTATACTACTGAGCAGTGCAGACAGGACCTCTTAGACAAATTCTGCTCTTGCTTATGCTGGTGGAAAGTTGGAGTAATTTGATGGATTCCAGTGGAGACTTTCTGGTTTTGCACCAACGTAACCAAGAACAGAATTTGGTCTTCAGAATACTGACACTTCATAACCTGCCTTCAAAATACCCAAGAGGATAGTGTAGCTTTGTTTAAAAACATTAATTAAATTTGTTTTCAATCCCACTTTATTTTTTATGTATTCTGAACTAGAGGGGAAAAAAGCAGTTGTCCCCAGACCATATGGTGTCCTTGACAATCCCTTCACTTAAGTAAACAGATTCCCTATTAATAGAATAGTTGTTTAGACATCATTACAAATACGTAAAGTTAAAACAAAATCATGGCTAATCATTTCCCTTCTTACCTTCCATCGTTACTACAATACATTTCCCCTACACCAGTTGATGACATCACTGCGTCATCCCTGACATCCTGTTCTCGGATCTGTTTTTGGTGTTAGTGATATAAATGGGTGGCGGGAGAGGAAAGAGGAAGACAAAAGATCCTGGCTAATTAAAATCTTCATCTTCAGTGGGATATTTCAGACTTCTCTGGATCTTTGGAACCAGGCTCTGTTTCTTTTTGAGAATAATTTTCTTAGTCACAAATGAGTAATGTAAACTATTTTTAAACTAAACTTTTGATAACTGTACAAGGATTAGATTGCAGGGGCAAGGCTTAAGAACACTTAAGTTTTACTTGCATGAAAAGGAGAAATAGATCAAGAATAGGAACAAACAATACAGCTCTGGGGAAAAAAAAAAGTTTGAAAGAGGAACTGGCATCCTAATCTAACATGGGATTTTCAACGGAGTTGGAGAGGGGCACCTCAATCCCATTGAATTTCAGTCTGGTTTGGATGTGTAATGCCTTTAATTCCTTTCAAAATCCCATCCCCCATTTCCATTTTCATTATAAGTGAAGGGAAGTCAGATGATCAAGCACTTGTTATATGTACTCATTTTTAAGCTAGTCTTTTTTCCATGGTTTCCTAAATGTTGTTCATGCAGCTGTTCATTGGGAACATTCAGATTAGCTGATTTTGCCCAGTTATTGCTGCATATCTTGTAGGTAAAAATCACCCATTACTGTTCGGAAACTACCACTGTTCATTCGAAGCACAGGCACACATCAAGGGAAGATGGAGACAAGGTGAAAACCTTGTCTTGCCTTGGCTAATTTTGGTCAGGCTTGTAGCTCCCCCTGTCCTCCTTTTCCCCTCCTTTGTATATATTGCACACATGCAAGGTATAAAATATATACAGGCAATGTCTATTTCTAATATTGATATGAAATGCTATTGTCTCAGTCTTTAGGGCACTGCTTGCTCATGACTGTATAACTTTTTCTTCTGCAATTCTCTTCCTCCTTGCTAATGGGGGTTATGGGGTGGGGTGCAAATTCTCTGATTTACCTAATGCCTGTGTGATGATTTTTTTAGTCACTGGAACCAGTTTTTCTTGGCGAACTATTAGACAGCACCTTGTGTAACTTTTTTTTTTCATTTCTTGCTAAAGTATGCCAGTAATTGCCAACACACGGGTGTTCCTGTGTGTAGCCTGTTTCCTATCCAGCTATGCCCTAACACCCTGATAGAAAAACAAGATAGATATAGATAGACAGGAAACTCAATGCATTATTACCCCCTTGAGATTTTTCTAATTTTATTAGTGTCCACTTTTTTCCCATGGCATTTTTATTTCCAATTTCTCCTGTCACAATTGTTCTTGCTAATTTCTAATCTTGGATATTTCCATCTCTTTTTACCCAGCCAGGGCAGCAGGAGTAGGAGAACAATACAGGATTTACAGAGGATGTGACGGCTGCCTTGCATTGGCTGAGAGGACTAATTAGGGGTACTCTGTCACTAATCTCTTGGGCCATTACAGTAAATATGTAACTACATGGAAACGGGAATGTTCTCGCACGGTGTATTAATTCCTTTTTAAAAAATTCCAGTACAGGAAATCCCTGCATTATGACGGCCTGCACTTCTTAACATTTTTGTAAGCGCAGAAGGGGCCAGAAACCACTGACTTACGTCCTTGGCCCAGATTTATGATGGCACATGGCGTTTGGCCCGCATTTACGATGGCACAGGGCGCCTATCATAAATGCAGGTTCGAGTTACGAGGCCCCCAACTTGCGGCGCTTCCCCAGAAACCGATCGTGTCGCAAGTCGGGGGCCTCCTGTAGCTTCCCTCATATTTTTAGTCTACACCAGTGGTCTCCAACCTTTTTACACCCACAATCAATTTTTAAATGACAGGGCAAGCCAGGATCTGCCCCATTCTTTCCCCGAGACCCCACCCCTTTCTTGAGGCCCTGTACTCTCCAACCTTTCCATGGACTACCAGTGGAGTTGCTAATGGAAACTCACCATTATTTACATAATAACACTCCAGCCATTTTGCTAGGGCTGCAACTAGGGAGAATGGTTTACTTTAAATTAACTAGATTAAGCGTTTTAATTTTCTCATATTAGTTGATCAAACTTCATTTTAAATAAAGTAAAACATTATGTCCAACACAAAAGATTTTGATTTTTTTTTATTTATGGTGGGGATGGGGAACCTTTTTTGGGTTAGGGGTCACTGACCCACAGAAAAATCAGTTGTGGAATACACAAGTGAGAAGCAAAAAATCTCCTCCCAAAACACTCAACCCACACTGATGTGTGGCCTCCAAACTGAGACACCTCACTCCTCTGCGCTCCAGCCCTGCAGGGTGAGGGAAGAGACAGGTAAGACTGAGGTTCAGGGTTTCCCATAGGCCAGATTTGTGTTTACTTTTCTGGGGTTCCAGAGTTAGTGGAAGGAGTCTGAGAGCAGAAGGGGGTTGGGGGAATAATGCAGAAAAGGTGAGAGGCTGAGAATGCAGCCAAATAGCTAGTTGGGGAGGGAGGCAAAGAAATGGGAAGCAAAGGAAAGTGCAGCTTTTGCATAGTAAAATTGTATCCCCCCCTTCACATCTTCCCTCTTCTCCAGCCTCGCTCCCCTCAGCCCCATGATCCTCCCCAGCCTGATCCCCTGCAGCACCCCATGCCCTTCAATGCAACCCCTGCCCCCTCCCATCCTGCCCCTAAAGTCTTCTTCTCCCCCCTCCCTGTCCTGCCCCCACATCCCTGTGCCTCCAGCACACTCACCAGCAGGGCAGCAGGGCTGGGACTCGCAACCTCCAGGGAGCATCACTGGGACACTCAGCCTCCTGGGAGTAGTGCTGAGGTGAGGGTTGGAGGGCAGAGTTTCTGCCCTACCTGGCCCAGCCTTTTGACTGGCCCAGCTGGCCATGGTGATAGACTCCTAGGGACGCCGCGATCGACCGGTTGGTGACCACTGGACTACACCAAGGGTTCCGGAGTCTCTTGGCTTCGCTTTCAAGAAGCATATGCTGGGAATCAGCCAGATCCCCCCCCCCCCCTTCCCCAAGTCAGTGGCTAAGCGGTACAACAGCTACAGTTTAGAAGAAATGTATAAAGTCTCTCTTTTTGTAAGTGATAGTTTGAGATGGGGGGAAAACAGTTTATAGGTTGAAACTCTGTAATCCGAACTTCCCTAGTCTGGTAACTCCCCTGGTCTGGCATCGTCGGGGTGACCCATTGGGATAGGATGGTGGGCCGAGGTCAGGAGCATTGCCAGACTAGAGTGCAGAGAGAGCAGAGCCCTGGTCACTGGGGGTAGGGTGGCAGCCAGCAGAGTAGCCAGGTGGAGTGCAGAGCCCTGGGCAGTGGGGCCTTTAGGGAGGGCCCTGGGCAGCAGCAGAGCCATTAGGTGGAACATGGAGCTCCAGGCAGCAGCAGAGCTGCTGGGGGGAGAGTGCAGAGCCCTCGGTGGCAGTAGGGCAGCTTATTTCTCATAGTGACCAAGGTAAAAAGCAGATTATTAATCTTGATCCTTCCCTCCTGCTACTTGCTTTGGTACCACATCTGCAAGCAATAAATTTTCAGAAAGTAAAGTTTTCCTCATCTACATTTCCCCATGAGGCACCCAGTAGCCTTTGATGGGTTACCCAGGAGTTTCCAAGACGCATTTCAAGTTCTGTTGGCGCTTGTTCCTTTGCAAACTAGCTTTTGGCATTTTCTGTGATTGTGGGTGATGATGTAATTCTGTAAAGACATACATTTATCCTGTACCCAGGATGGGAACAGAGAGACTGGGAGATTTCTGGACCCCCAGATGGTGATTCATAGTGGATAGCCTTTAATTTAGGTTAAATCGGAGGCCCCAACAGGTTCCCACTGCTGTCCTAGATGATGATAAGTGGTGGTGTAAGTGTGGGTACCCATCTAGTGCAGTTTGACCTGGCAGAACTCAAACTACGCTGGGCAGATGCTGAATTTCTCCCCTCCCCTAGCCTCATGCTGATTACAAACCTTACAGAACTCTCTGAGCATTTTCAAGGAGTGCTTCATGTTCCTACAGTTCCCTCTCCGCTTGGGAGGCCGTTTGGCAGCATTAGTGTCTCGAGGGTGCTGAGCTCAATGATATGCATTAATATTACCATCTGGCATCTCGGTGACGCAGAGAGTTAATGTGCTGCCTTTCGCACTAGGAAGCCTGAGTTAAAAATCCCAGTTCAGTCACAAGTACAATATGATGGGCTTATCCTGGTTTCTAGTGGACAGCTGCCCAAAGCCGCTGCTCCATTTGGTGCACTCCCCTGCAGACTGCACTAGCGATAAAGGCTCTTTCCCATTGACCATCCTACTGTGTTTGAAGTGATGAGAGTGGTAGTGGTGGTTATGATCAGATTGAGAAACTCTAAACTTATGCCCTCTGGGTGCTGAAGCCTGGCCCTTATGTAATAACCACCATCACCGTTTTCATTAGTACATGAGCAGTTCTCCTTTCTTAATCCCCTTTTCACCAAGTCAGGGAACAAATATCTGCAGTTCCTGGCCAAAGAGAGCTGTGGAGTTGGGCATTTGGGGCAGAGGCAGTCTGCAGAACCTCCCTTCCCCAGGCATCGAGGATGGTGCTGGCCGCTCGGGGAGTAATGTGGAGTGAGGGCAGGCAGGGAGTCTGCCTTATCCCTGCTGTTGGTGGTAGCCACCCCTACCCCTTGCCGCTAACTTGTCTGTGCCCCTTTGCAGTTTTTCTCATCCATGGGCCTTCTCTGCTGCTTTGTGTGGCTGTGGGGGCTGCAGTTGAGCTAACAGTAATACATAAGAGGTTTTAAAGATGTATTTTTCTACACAACAATTATAAAATAATAAGGTCATGGTGATTCTAGCAGAGTTAATGTTTTGCCTGTAAAAGATCTAGGTTTCACACCTGTTCTCAGGGCCTGGAGAAACAGGGGTTGACTTGTGTCTCCTAATGGCAGTACCTTCATTCATATGGTTACAGGACAGTTGTAACTCTCTGCTGCGAGTGACTTTCAAGCAAAGAAAAATAAGGGGAACATAGGGCTCTGTCAGAAATCTGGCACCCTTCCATTCAAACAGTCACATGGTCCCTTTATAGCAGCTGGTCAGTAAAAAAGCAGCTGTTTGACAGTGTGAAGGCTTTTCTGGTAAAGTTGCATTTTGGAGAATGTAACTTTTACTGACTTCTTCATGCTTTTGCTCTTCTCCTCCTCCCCTTCTTGGTTAGACATCTGAAGAGATTTAAAATTTCAAATTATTGTGACTAAAGTAAAGTTGCAGCCAGGAGAAGTTCTTGTTTGCCATCTTTTAGCCTAGTGGCTGTGGATGAGCAACCACCTGGGAATGCAAACTTCAACAGACTCATCCTAGGAACAGTTGGAATGGTGCTACAGTACTGTGTTCTTCTGCTGTGTGCCTAGATACGTATGCATGTGAGGCCATCTAGATAGAGCTGTCTCAGGTGCATTGTCAGACACAAGGCCAAAGATTTTTCAGCCTCCAAGAAGCATGTGTGCGCTTTTATGACCCCCTTCCTACATCTGCAGTTTAATAAATATATAAAATAAGTATACTAGATTTCTTTTCAAGCCTTCTCTTTTTACTGGGGGCTTGTTGAACAAAAAATCTGCTTTTTAAAATGACACAACCCTTTTAGTGTGTTCTGTATGATTTTTAAAATAATTGAAAAATGATCGTGAAGCACATTCACTAACCCTGCTGCCTATAGATAGTTAAGCCATGAAGCTTTCTGTCTGTTTAAACCAGACATGACTCTGGAGGAAAGTGCTCTATGTAGGGAAATTTGAGGAAGTAAAAGTTTATCTTTAATGAAGAATAGCAAGCTCTTTTCAGCAGTAGATCTCAAAGCACAATAAAAAGGAGCTTCAGTGTAATTCTTCATCCCCATTTTACATTTGGAGAAATGAAGCACAAAGTGACTTGCCTCCCTCTGTCCTGACCAGGTCTTTCCCAGCAGAGTTCCCTGCCAGTCTGTCCCATTTGCATTAGGTTTGCATTAGTCTAAGGTTCTTTAAGGTTTGTCCAGGATATTGCAGGAAATTGTCATATCTATCCCCCTTCCCGTTGGCACTGCAGTGAATTTATAAGTAATCTGAGTTCACATATACCAGAGGAGTAGCCATGTTAGTCTGAATCTGCATAAACAGTGAGAAGTCCTGTGCCACCTTATGGACTACTAACAAATTTATTGAAGCATAAGCTTTTTTGGGGCAAAGACCCACTTGGTCTTTGATGATGCGTCTGACGAAGTGGGGCTTTGCCCACGCAAGCTTATGCTCTAATAAATCTGTTAATCTCTAAGGTGCTACAGGACTTCTCGTTGTTTATGCTGAGTTCACATATTGTCCTTCCCCCGGTGTCTTCCCAATCACAATTCAGAAAGTTAGATATCGGGAAAGCTCCAATGTATGAATGTGGGTTGGGGGAGACCAAGTGAAGAGTGGAACAAGAACAGGGTTGGGAGGAGTAGCTTCTGAAGGTGCTGTTACTTGTCACTGTTACTGAGTGGTATTGGCTTCTTTGGCTGTTTTAGATTTGCTAGTACAAAACTGGTGAAGTGATGTTCCAATGGGTAAAACTGAACTGAGATTTGTCCTTCCCATCAAAAATATTTTTCTGCAGTAGAGAAGTTTTGTTCAACTTCACTCCAGCTCATGAGGCACCACTGGTTAAAAAGAGGTTAGGCTGCCTGTCTGGGGAGGGAGAGAAACATTAAGAAGAAATTTGGACTTGACAAGTGGGCTATGTAGTTCCCTATCAACATTACTATTCTGTAGAAATCCCAGATCTGTGTGATAGAGTAAGATGTCAAAAAACGTCAAATGCAAGTATGGCCCTGTGCTGGCTTCCCTGGGAAACAAGTACAGAATAAGCAAGCCTGTGTGTGTGATGTTTGTGTTCCTTTGATTTTCCAGGAGTTGGTACTGTTGACAGATGTATGAGGTTCCACCATAGTAATATGCTGCTGGTTTTGTGGGTGAGCAGGATTTGGTGGTGATGCAGGCTCTTCAGTCATTCCACATGTTAAAATCAAATATAGTTCCCTTACAGACTTACTCTTAATTTGCTTTTACTGATTTACTTGCTGCATAAATGCTGAATCATGAAGATAAGCTTATGGCAAACTCATTAACATTAAAGAAGAGAAACCTGGATTACAAGCCTCTTCCTCTCTAACTATAAAAGTTTAGATATAAATGAAAATGTGAGAGCTCTGATTGTCCCTTTAATAAAGTGTCTGCAGTTTTTGATTTTTTAAAATTTTTTATTTTTTACTCTGCCATTAATAATACTCTCTCATGAGCTTGAAATGAATATTTATTTTTACCAGTTTTATCTGTTTCTTTTTGGCACATATTGAGTCTACTCTATCAAACTTCCCTTTATTTCTTATGGATTAAATACCATGTATATTACTAATTGGTAGGCATCTGAACACTGATGCCTACCGATTAGGTCTGATTAGGCTGAGCATTCGTCACTTGCATTTGTATGACTGTGGGAGCTGCTGATAGTAGTCTGTACAGCTGAAAATCAGGGCAGGAGTTCAGAAGCTGACCAGCATGAGATTTTAAATGTCATTGAATCTCACTGCAAAGTCTTTTCTCTTCACAGCAACCTCAGAATTAATCAAAAAAAATGGCCATGTCATACATCAGATTCTACCTACATCAGAGACACCAAATCTCCAGAAAGTCAGGAGAGCATGGGACTACTCCACTTAGAGAATATAGGTCACAAGTCAGTGACATTCATTTCTATTCTGAAGGGGGTCTGGCCATGAAGTGTGGGAATGTCTGAACGTGTAATCAACTTGGAGAGTATATTTAAGGGAGAGGATTAACTGCTAGTCACCGAGACGGAAATGTGTATTCAAAGCATTGCACTAATGGACTTTGAATCAGGCTGTGGTTTAGGGTTTAAACATATGGTCTCAGTAAACTTGCAGATTTTAAAGGAGAGTTCTGTCTGAGGCCAGGCCATTGTCCTCTGCACTTTTTTGCCAAGATATTTTGAGTTGCATTTAAAATAATCTCTGCAAAATAATAAGAAAAAGTCCTTTCTCTGCAGTCTCCCCTGCCAAAGTGTCAGGGGTCAGGGTGTAGTTACCAACTCCAGAGTCTATTCTTGTCTTAGCATTTGTGCTCAGGGTACTTGCATTGACAACCCAGCTTTGGTTACAAGAAGGAGGAGAATTGGTGGTCTCAACTTAGAGCAATACTACGTGCATTACAAAACTGCCACAGAATTCAGCATAACCCTAGCATTAAGGTGAGACCCAAGAGGGGCCCAGGACTAAAATAGCAGGCGTTCCTGCAAGTAAAGATAGAAGACAGTTGGTAAAAAATATTGGAAAAGCCTTTTTTCCTTATCTGATTATTACCATCTGCATATTTTCACCCAAAAATCCCTTTTTTAAAGAGAGGGTGAGGTGGGAGAGGAGAGAGAAAATAACTTTCTAGAAGAGAACCGTCTGTCTCTGTCGTAGAAGATTTCTCCCAAATAATTCTATTAAGTAGTTGGTGCCCTAACCTTGCTTTCAGAGTGTGAAGAGGATATCGTCTACATTCCTATTTAGTTGTGTTAAAGAAAAACGAATTATATCACCAGAAATTCAAGCAAGATCGAAATGACCAAGTTGGGCCTCCCAAAGGTGATGTAGGGACTCTAGCTAGCAGAGTAACAGTTTAATTACAAGCCTGATCCCCCAAATGGTGGGATGTGCAGAGGGATCCCCCGAATAGTTGCATGTGTAGAGAGATGCGCTCTCTCTCTCTCTCTCTCTCTCTCTCTCTCTCTCTCTCTCTCTCTCTCTCTCTCACACACACACACACACACACACACACACACACACACACACACACACACAGAGGCACTTCCATTTTAACTTTGTTAAAAACAATGTATAAAGCATTGGTGACTCATTAGCCCTGCAACTGGTTAGTCAGAGGATCAAATTTCTGGACTGAGATCTTGAGAGCAGGGGGTATGTCTACACTACCACCCTAGTTCGAAGTAGGGTGGTTAATGTAGGCAACCGAAGTTGCAAATGAAGCCTGGGATTTGAATTTCCTGGGCTTCATTTGCATATTGCCGGGTGCCGCCATTTTTAAATGTCCGCTAGTTCGGACTCCGTGCCCGTGGCTACACGCGGCACGGACTAGGTAGTTCGGATTAGGCTTCCTATTCCGAACTACCGGTACACCTCGTTCCACGAGGAGTAATGGTAGTTCGGAATAGGAAGCCTAATCTGAACTACCTACTCCATGCCGCGTGTAGCCACGGGCATGGAGTCCGAACTAGCGGACATTTAAAAATGGCGGCACCCGGCAATATGCAAATGAAGCCCGGGAAATTCAAATCCCGGGCTTCATTTGCAACTTCGGTTGCCTACATTAACCACCCTACTTCGAACTAGGGTGGTAGTGTAGACATACCCAGGGTGACTTAATCCAGGGGTTAGGGAATATTGTCCTCAAAGACCCACCATGCTCTCCAGTAGTGATGTAATAGTGTAGTTGATTAACCGACAAGTAAATGCTTATAGATTAATGCTGTAGACTACATGCATTTCTCTCCGCACCACCTGCCAGTAAATTTTTTAGCAGGCTGGCCAGCAGTCCTGGCTCGCACCAGATCTGGGACCTACCCCTGCTGTGGCTCTGCATTTAAAGTGTATTAGGAGCCAGGTGGGCAGGCAGCCCAGTTCAGTTCTGGCTCATGCCAGGTCTGAGAGCTCAGCCCCTCCTCTGGACAGGAGGTGCTGCCACCCCGTGCTGCTGCCTCTGTATCAGAAGCAGCAGTGCGAGGCAACAGGCAGCCAGTCTGTGAGGGGGAGCTGGTTTTTAAACTGGCTCCCCTCGCGGACTAGCTCCCGCCTGGCACCCCACGCTGATGCCTCTGATACAGAGGTAGCAGCACGGAGTGGCAGGGGGCTCCTCTGGAGTGGGGCCAGAGTGCACTGGCTTCTGGCCTCACCCCCGGGGACTATAGAATTGTCGACTAACCAAGAAGAATTCATGAGGTTAATCAACTATTCAATTAACCAATATTTGCTCTCCGGTGCACCCTCAATGGCAGAGGCAGTACTGATTGATCCCAAGAGGAACTGCAGTCTGATATCTGCAAATAGCATAAGAGGCACGGATAACTCTATCTTTTTCAGTGTGAGGGTTGGGGATAGGTTTTAAGGAGAAGAGAAATCAGTGTTTCTCAAATGAAAAAAGACAAAATTAAGAAATTCTTTTCTCTCTTCAGAGAGGGAGTTGCACGCAGCGGATATTTCCTTTATGAGATGATCCTATAGAATCCAACAGACAATAACAACTTATGTATAGATTTTTGAACATCCTCCTGCCCGGCACACATGGAATATAATAGAGATGTAAGAGTTTAACCAGTTAACCAATAAGGATCAGCTTATTGATTTCCTTTATCATTAAACTCTTCTGCCCTGCACATGGGATCCCAAATGCTGGTCCTGCTTCTGGGGAGTTGGCTACTCCCGTACCCTGTGGGCTCTTCTACTGCAGAGTCTGCAGCGCAGGGTGGCATCCGGTTTCCCGGAAGCCATGGGGGCATCCCTCATCATCCTTCCCTTCCTAGTCTTATCCAGCCACAATTTCCCCTGAAATGATTAGCCATGTAACCACTTAGATTCTAACAGTTAGCCAGTTACTGTTTTTAAACCTTTTTTACATCCCTAAAATGTAATAAAGATTTCTCTGCCACAGAATTCTGTAGGATTATTTGAAAAGCTTACAGAACGGATATCATTCACCCTTAAATTCTGTAGGTTTTTAGAGTAATTTCTTTAGGGCATCTTATTTAAGTATACTCTCATCTGCCATGTTGAATGAATGCCTGAATGTTCATAGCACCTTAATTATATGGGACTCGCAAGCTGTGAAGTTACTCTTGTAGCACGTGTAGCCTGTAGTCATATATGATGTGCCACAGCCCCTTCGTTTATGCATGGGATTAGAAGGTGGTTTTCTTTTTCTAGCCACAGGGAAGTGTTTCCTGTTCTGAAACACGATCCATTTCCATTTAGAAACTTACAGTAAACAGTGTACTATTTTCAGTCACATGTAACAGTGAAGAAAGTTTAGTCATGATTGTTGCTGTACCTTGAGATCTATGGCACAAACTATATTTACTCTCTGGCTATAGGAAAGAGAGTCTGGTAGATCTACCAGCTGATTTCTAGAGTCTCCTGTTTATTCAGTGTACATGTGGTTGATTCCATATCTTTTGGAGGGGAAAAAGGTGTTTTGTTTTGTTTTTAACATAAAAATGATTATTTGTTATAATTGGAAGCAAAAAACACACCCCTTGCTTCCATCAGATATAGTCTGAACATTGCACTGGGTAAGTGGCAGGTCACAGCTCTCCCTTTACTAACCTGCAATACATGTCCTTCTATTCCAGCCATGAGCCTCTGTTCAGCACAACTTGTACCTTAGTAGCGTTCCTCACTCCCATCTCTAGTATTCCAGCCCTAAATCACCATACGGTTTTGAAAATGCACCTCTATTGACTTGACCTACAAAACCTGTTTTTATTTCAGTGTTGGCCCTCACACAAGGTTGCTGTCTATCTCATCATTTCTAGGACTGTCCTCATTTTATCTCACAAGCCTCACCATAAAATTACCCCCAAAAAGATAATTGTTTCATTTTTTGTCATTTCCAAAATGTATAAGCAGTTGTACAACCTCAGAATCAGAGAAGTCTCCAATGTTTATGTCTGCTTCTGTTTGCAAATTCCACACTTCCTCTGTGTTTCAAGGCTTATAGTAACTAGTGGGGAAAAGTACAGAGCAATTCTGAGTTCATGTGTTTTATGTACCCAAAGGCCCTGTGATGGGGAGGAAGGAGGTGCAAAGGGTCAACTGACTGGGGACCCGGCGATTCAAAGAGGCCCAGGGCTCCCAGCTACTGTGGCAGCTGGAGCCCCAAGCCCTTTAAATTGCTGTGGGAGTGCCAGATAGCATGTTCCAGACGGCCCTGATGGAGGCAGGTTAACAGTGACAGGAGCTGCGGGAGAGTGAGTTTACAGTCATGGGGTTGTTTAAGATGAACTAGGTTGTAAACGGAACAGAAAACTATAAGGAAGGTTTGTGTTTTAACTGCCCTTCTGCTTATCAGGGCTGCCCCATATGTGGCAGATGAAGTCACTCCTGCCTCAGAAAGGTTAATTTCATATCCTCAGTAAAGTTAAAACAAATTCTTCTTCAAGTGCTTACTTATGTCCATTCCACTAGGTGTATGCGTGCTGCGTGCACAATTCCTAGAACTTTTTTATCCTTAGCAGTACCAGTTGTGCCAGCCTGGGGAGCCCCCTACAGTGGCACCGCTATAGCCATGCATATACACCCCTGCTGGCCCCAACCCCCCTCAGTTCCTTCTTACTGCCCGTGACAGTCCAGAACGTTCATCTTGCTTGTGAGACTACTCTTGGCTTTCTCTTATCTTGGTTTAAATAGTTTACTTATAGTTAGTGTTGTTTGTTGTTTTTTCTTAGTTAGTGTACTTGGATAGTTTTCACCTCTCTCCCCCTCCCCCAGTGTTGGGGAAGGGTATGCCGGGGCTGCATGGCTTCAAACCATGCCGGTGTTGTTCCAAGCCTATGCCCTGCAGCAACCTACATAAAGACTGTTTAAAGTGCTTGAGCAAAGGGCACCTTACAGACACCTGTAAGATTTGCAAGTCTTTCAAGTCCCGTAACAAGCGGGAACGCGACTCCTGCCTTAAGTTGATTCTCATGGAGTCGGCGCTTCAGCCCCTTGGAGTTCAGGGGGAAAGGGGTTTTATTCCCACTACTTCCTTGTCCTGAAGTCTAAGGCGGACTTCAGAAGGCTCAACGCCTTCATAAAAAAATCAAGGTTCAGGATGGTAACGCTGGCCTCCATCATCCCCTCACTCGATCTGGGAGACTGATATGCTGCCCTCGACCTACGGGATGTATACTTCCACATTTCCATTTCCCCTCACCACAGAAGATTCCCAAGGTTCATTGTAGGGCCCCACCACTACCAGTTTGCAGTGCTACCCTTCAGCCTGTCCACAGCACCAAGGGTGTTTACAAAATGCAAAATGTGGTGGCAGCCTCCCTGAAAAGGAATGGGGTCCACGTCTACCCCTACCTGGACAATTGGCTTATCAGAGGGAGGTCAAGGGATCAGGTCTCCCGGTTCGTAGATCTATCCAAGCAAACCTTTTCAAGGTTGGGGCTGTGGCTAAACGAGGTGAAGTCTACGCTTGTTCCTACCCAGGTCATAGAAGTCATGGGGGCGAGACTAGACGCTTCGGCAGGGAGGCCCTACCTTCCAGATCCCAGGTTCCAGACCATAAGGACAATGGTCCGCAAACTGCATTCCACACCTCTGACTA
The DNA here is from genome assembly GCF_049634645.1 of Pelodiscus sinensis. NCBI lineage: Eukaryota > Metazoa > Chordata > Testudines > Trionychidae > Pelodiscus > Pelodiscus sinensis. Next base: position 31,853,563 of record NC_134718.1, on the reverse strand, counting down.
TGGTGAGCCAATGCCTGAGGCTGATGGGCCATATGGCGGCGTGTACCTATGTTGTGAGGCACGCCAGGCTGCGACTACGGCCTATGCAGGACTGACTGGTGAAGATGTACAAGCCAGCCCATGACCATATATACGGACTGGTCACCGTCCCTCCCAATGTCCTGTTGGCCTTGGACTGGTGGACGAGGGAGGGCGAGGTGTGCAGAGGAGTTCCATTGGTGCAGTCCCTTCCTACGCTTCAGCTGGGATGGACGCCTTGGATGCCGGATGGGGAGCCCACCCTAGGGGAGCTCAGGACACAAGGTATGTGGTTCAAGGCGGAGAGGAATTTTCATATCAATGTCAAGGAACTCAGGGCAGCGAGGCTCGCATGCCTGGCGTTCCTTCCCCGTCTGCGTGGCGCCTTTGTATCTGTTCAGATGGACAACACAACTGCCATGTATTATATCAAGAGACAGGGTGGTGCTCACTCTTCTCCCCTCTTCAAGGAAGTGGTAGCCTTCTGGGAGCTCTGCATTGTACACAACATCTGTCTGCATGCAACTTATCTCATAATACGCTCGCGGACCACCTCAGCAGGGCGTTTGCGGCCCACGAGTAGTCCCTCAAATGGGAAGTGTCCAGCTCGCTTTTCCACAGGTGGGGGACTCCCCTCCTCGACTTATTTGCGACAAGGCGCAACAGTAAATGCCCCTCATTCTGTTCCTATCGGGGTCTCTGGGGGACGCCCTGATGTTACAGTGGTCAAAACGTCTGCTGTACGCTTTCCCCTCCTTCACAAGGTGCTCAGAAGGGTCAGGCGTTACGGGGTGACACTAATCCTTATTGCACCAGCATGGCCTCACCAACATTGGTTCACCACCCTCCAGAACCTCCTCGTGGAGGATCTTGTCCTGCTTCCCTCGGTCCTGGACTTGCTGATGCAGGATGTAGGCCAGGGCCTCCTGTGCCATCTGGACCTCCGCTCCCTGCATCTCACGGGCCTGGAAGATCAGTGGCTCAGGGGGGAGGAACTCCTATGCTCTGAGCAGGTGAAGAGGGTCCTGATGGAAAGCAGGAAATCCTCCACCAGGGCCACCTGTAGATCCAAATGGTGCAGGTTATCGGCTTGGGTTGCTAAGGAGGGTGGGACCCCGGAGTCTGTTCCCACCCAGAGGATTTTAGACTACCTCCTAGACCTCAGGCAGCAAGGGCTGTCGTCCTCCTCGATTAGGGTCCACTTGGCGGCTATTGTGGCCTTCCACCATGGGGAGGGTGGCTGCTCAGAATTTGCTTTACCCATGGTTAAGAGGTTCCTTAAGGGGTTGGCCAGGCTGTACCCCCACGTCAGACAACCTATCCCTTAGTGGGACCTGAACCTGGTTCTCCACGGCCTCATGAGGGCTCCATTCAAGCCAATGGCCACCTGCTCCCTGTCCCATCTGTCACGGAAGGTGGCATTCCTGGTAGCCATCACTTCGGCCAGAAGGGTCTTGGAGTTACGTACCCTTTCCTCAGACCCCCTGTACACGGTGTTTTCTAGGGACAAAATGACCCTGATGCCACATCCGGCCTTCCAGCCCAAGGTGGTGTCCCCCTTTCACATGTCCCAGAAAATCTACCTTCCGGTGTTCTACCTGAAACCGCACGCGGATGGGAAAGAACAGGCCTTACACACGCTAGATGTCAGGAGGGCATTAGCTTTTTATTTGGAAAGAACGAGACAATTCCGTAAGTCCACACAGCTCTTTGTTTCCATAGCTGAAAGGATGAAGGGTTCCCCAGTGTCAGCGCAATGTCTGTCATCGTGGATTACTGCTTGTATCAGGGCATGTTATGACCTGCAAGGGAAGCCAGCACCCCCCGTTACGGCTCACTCGACCAGGGCCTGAGCGTCGTCCACAGCCTTTCTGGTGCAGGTTCCGATCTTGGACATCTGTAAGGCAGCCACGTGGTCATCAGTTCACACGTTTACTTCTCACTGTGCAATCATGCAGCAGGCTAGGCAGGATGCAGCTGTAGGGGTAGCAGTGCTGCAGTCCGTTTCTCACTAGGTTTCTGACCCCACCTCCGTTGGTATAGTTTGGGAATCACCTAGTGGAATGGACATAAGCAAGCACTCAAAGAAGCAAAAACAGTTATTTACTTCGTAACTGTTGTTCTTCGAGATGTGTTTTTTATGTCCATTCCAATCCCGTCTACCTCCCCTTCGTCAGACTGTCTGGCAAGAAGAAAGTGAGGGGGGTTGGGGCCAGCAGGGGTATATATGTGCGCCTACAGTGGTGCCACTGTAGGGGGCTCCCCAGGCTAGCCCAACTGGTACTGCTAAGGGTAAAAAAATTCCGGGAATCATGCACGTGGCGCTCATGCACCTAGTGGAATGGACATAAGCAACACATCTCGAAGAACAACAGTTACGAGGTAAGTAAACGTTTTTTCTCGCTCTTCCCCTAATATTATTCATTATGGGTATGTCTACACTAGGAAATTATTTCAGAATAACTAAATTTGAAATAATAACTCCTGAAATAACTATTTCAAAATAAGCTTATTCCTTGAGGAAAGCAGGAGTACAAATTCCAAAATAAACAGCCCATTAATTCAAAATCATGGGCTTGGTAGTGTGGATGCTCTGCTTGTTATTTCAAAATAAGGGGGGTTATTTCGAAATAACTCCCTTGTGTAGACCAGTATTGTGTCCAGTTCTGGGCCCCCCACTACAAAAAGGATGTGGACGCATTGGAGAGGGTCCAGTGGAGGGCAACCAAAATGATTAAGGGGCTGGAGCATATGACTTATGAGGAGAGGCTGAGGGAGTTGGGTCTGTTTAGTCTGCAGAAGCAAAGAGTGAGGGGGGATTTGATAGCAGCCTTCAACTTCCTGAAGGGAGGTTCTAAAGAGGATGGAGAAAGGCTGTTCTCGGTAGTGACAGATGGCAGAACAAGGAGCCAATGGTCTCAAGTTGTGGTGGGAGAGGTCCAGGTTGGATATTAGGAAAAACTATTTCATTAGGAGGTTAGGGAAGCACTGGAATGGGTTACTTAGGGAAATAGTGGAGTCTCCATCCCTAGAGATGTTTAAGTCTCGGCTTGACAAAGCCCTGGCCTGGTTGATTTAGTTGGGATTGGTCCTGCCTAGAGCAGTGGGCTGGACTTGATGACTTTCTGAGGTCTCTTCCAGCTCTATGGTTCTATGATTCTATGAGCACTATTTGTATTAGACGGGTAGCCATGTTAGTTTGTAACTTTAAAAGCAGAGAGTAGTCCTGTGGCACCTTAGAGACTAACAAAAATATATATACTATTATGAACTATCATGAACTTTTGTGGGCAAAACCCTCTTCTTCAGCATCTAGGATCCCCCGTAATGGATCAGGGCCCACTGTGCTGTACAAGCACAAAACAAATGTGTACTGTACAGTGCTTTAAAAAGTAATGGTCTTAAAGTCCAGTGGGATTAAATGGTAAAAGAAGCAGTCTGACGTAAAAGCAAAGCTTTTACAGTATCTAAAACCAGTTACTCTCTGAGGGAGGAATCTGTAGATGATGACACAGTGAATGGGTTTTGGAGGGCTCTGAGGGAAGATACAATTTTTCTGGTATTGCTAATCATAAAAATCTCTACATGCAAGTGTTTTTTACGAAAATGGAAGATGGAGACCATTAGGGAATATTTGTTTTAACCAAACAATGTTAGTCTCCAATTTTTCCCACTAATTCAAAGGCCATGTTTTCCTTTTACAGCTTTGTGCTATTCACCCTGACAAAAAGTCTGAAGGGGGTTGGGGGGGGGGGGAGGGATAGTGGCAGAATGGAGTAAATGTTATACAGTAGTAGCTTTTAGATCTAGAAACATTCAGCTTCGGGGTGGAATATTTATTTCCCAAAAAGTAAGTTAACTGATTTAAAAGGTGAAAGCAACTGCAGACTGTTAGAAGAGCTTTTTTCAACACTGACTTCCTTATTCCAAATGTGTTTAGTTGCTTGGGTTGTGATTTGTTAAAATCATTTTTCACATCAGCACAAGCGTTAACATCAGGTTTTTGTTAGGAGTACTTGCAGAAGGTGAAGTTAAATTTTGCATTGTGTGAGCATTGAAACATGAGCTTTAGAGATTCTCTTGCTAAGAGTAGCTATGCTAGTGGATCTGATTGCATGAATATATATGGAAACAATGCTAAGGGCACAAGTGGGTTAAAAAATCCTTCAAATGAGTATTTGTGGAAACGTTTGGCCTACATACCAGGGTGATTAGCAGCTTACAAATATCTAGATAGAATAGAATAGACTATTTGCCCAGCTCTATTTATGACAGGGAGGCAGATTTGTATTCATACCAAAGAGGCAGTGAAGCTGCTGTATCAGGGGATTGTAAAGTGAAACTGAAATGACAAAAGGGAATGGGAGCTCTGAGTCAGGAATACTTGCAGGATCAGGCCCTATGTTTCCTGGGACGATAATGAAAGTGTATCTAAATCTTCTAAACATTAGCTTAAATCTCTCCCTTCCTTAGCAAACTTCCTTCCACCCAAAACAGCCATTTTAAACCGTCAGTCTGACTGGCTTTCTCCCCAGAGATCTCATTCTAGCAGGTAATATGTCTCGAAGGCCAGGCCATGTGTAATTAGAGCAGCTTTGGAATGTTGTGAACTGTCATATAAAAATGATTCAGAGAAGAATTGCTTTCCAAAACCAGTTAATGCCTGGCTTAAAATAGATCTGACGGGTCTTTCTTTTGGCTGCCAAAGCCAGCACAGAAATTCTTGTTCGTTTTTTCCACCATCACTGTTGTCTCCACCGTTCTCCTCATCTTCACCCAACTTCAATTTATGTTATGGCAACTTCATTTTATTTTGTGCCAAGACGCGTTGCATTTTTGAGTGTGATATTAACTTTTTTCAGTGATATCCTTTAGTTTCCCAAGCAACCAAACAGTTACACCATCAAGATCATGAATTTTAAATAGTGTGTGAAGGGAGCAGGGGATGGATAAATGCACTCTCCCTCTGGCATTAGCAGAGTCAGGGAATCTGAAAGTTGCTCATTTCCCTGTATTGGCTTGTAGAGAATGGTCTTCATTTAGAGATGAAGCGCCTCCATATTTCCAATCTCTGAAATGGTAATTGCTCTATTTCTGTTCATCACACTGAGCAAAAACCTGGAACTAGGATGAAGTGGGACTGGTCAAGCTACATGCTAAGCTCTCTATGGGAGAAGTTGAAAAGAGTCTTTACTGCCTTCCCTTTCCAGCTGTGGCATGGGAATGGAGCTCATTATTCTAGCCCTTGAGCAGAAGTAATACTCTAGCAGCCAGTATTCTCCCCCTTTGCTGGGACGCTATGACCAGTGGCTCCACCAGCCGTGATCTGCAATCCCCTTGCATGCTGGGGCACAGGGAGATGCTGTAGAGTAGAGTTCTATAGTGCATATGATTATGGACTTCCTGTGTGCCATGGGATCTATAAACCATGCTCCTATCCCCAGGGACAAATGCATCAGACCCTACCTAACTCTAAATGCAGGGGCTAGATCTGATGCATGCTATATTTTCCTCTTCCTTGTGTGGCTTCCCACAGATAGCTGCAGAGATTTCCTTGTAAATAAATTAATCCGGGAGATAAGGGTCTGTGATGACAATTCAGGCAGAGGTGCAATCTCCAGAACCCTCTGTGAAAGAATTAACTCTCTCTAGTATATTACAGACCATTACATATCTACAATGCAGGAGAACCTCACTAAATCACAGTCAGCACACTTGAGAACTAGGGCAAAATGAAGGTCTCCCCCTGCTTCAAAGCAAAGATTCCAAGGGCTGTTCAACTTCTGTTGCTCAGAAAGATGAGGTTGAAAATAAATCCAGTCTGGACTTTTAAACTAAGGTAACTTTTCAAAAACCTATTCATTCTGGGTATTACTCTGTCTGGGATTTAGGTAGCATGGAAGGTTTATATAGCTGTCTTGCATGTAGAGTCAATGTATAGTCTCTATAGCCTAGGACTTATGCAAATGGCTCATGCTAATATTTGACCAAATTTTGTATCCAGTGACCACTGTCATCTAAGGGTGCCTCTGAACCTGAATACCAGCAAATGCTGTTATTATTCTTAAAGTGAGAATGGAGCTGAACTCTCTGCAGATGTTTCTATATTGCTGCAGATAACGTGGAAAGAATTAGCAATTATCCATGGTAAGCCTCATCATCCACAACATTAAAGATACATAAGAGTTTTTTGGAAAAGGAGGTATGAAGAATAGGCTTTCAGTAATGAAAAGTGAAGGTAATATCAGTGCAAGGTTTTTGTGAAACTGAATGAACTAGATCCCCAAAAACACAGGCTAAGGGACCAGACAATCACCATGTACTGCACTCTTCAGTGAGAGGCAAAGGCCTGACTAATGAAGTCAAACCATATTCTATGTTTGTGTATGCCCTGTGAAATCACAGGACCTGCACTAGTTTCCTGGGCAGTGAGTAAAGGCAGAATTTGTCACATCATCTCTACAGCTGCAAGATACACCCTCTTAAAGGTGCAAGTGCAAGTCTGCCTATGACAAGGCCCTTCTTACAATCAGAAGCCTCATCACCAATCAGATTTTAAGGCCAACATCCTTGTCATCAGTCACCACCAACCCTACCAGCAGTACTTGTATCATTTTCCAGAAAAAAGGGTAAAACCTCATGAAACAGATTCTTGGCAAGCATATGGAGAGAGAACAATGAAATTAAGTAGAATCGAACTTAGCTAGAAGAGAAGGTTACTGGAAAAGCAGGTGTCAGTGTAGTTGCGCCCTTTGCATGTTGCGACAGTCCCCACTGATCCCAGGAAGACTCTAGGTGTTGTTTTAAATGTTTGTGTGTGTCAGTCGGACAGACAGATTACATTATTGGTGGCCTTTGAGGCTCAGGGAGTCTGGAAAACTGTTTATATTTCCACCTAGTGAGGTGATGCAATGATGCTGGTGAACAGCAGAAGGCTGAGAGACTGACCTGAGCCCAGGGGAAGGGCAGTGCTTGAAGAAAGGTAGAAAAGCCTCTGGAGGGAAGAGCTGTGCCCACCTTAAGACTAGGACAGAGATCTTTCATTTTGTGATATTTGGAAGATAAGGACTGTTTTATGACTTGATCAGAAGATTGAGATACCTTGGCAACTAAACCATGCGGAAGGCTGAGAGAGCTATAAAAAACGAGGGTAATTGCAGCTCCACACTCGGCATGCCCCGGGGCTGCACCCTGCTACAATATTGACATTAGTTAAGATTTTGAAATCTGCCTAGGGGATTTGGAAACCCACTTTCCATAGAGGAGAATTGGGCCTCTAGATCCCCTACATAGGAATTTTCAGAGCTAACTGCTGTCTTTTTGTGGAGCTGTTAAAATCATTTTTAATATGCACCTATTAGTGGAGCATATGACATTGCTTGTGTCAATCATAGTTAAATAAATTAATTTCTTCTTCGAGTGGTTGCTCATGTCCATTCGAAGTAGGTGTGTGCGCCGCGTGCACCACGTCTTCCGGAGCGTTTTCCCTAGCGGTACCCGTAGCGCCGGCAGGGCGCCCCCTGGAGTGGCGCCGCCATGGCGGGGCATAAGTACCCCTGCCGGCGCTGCCCCACCTCAGTTCCTTCTTACTGCCGTGTTGGTCGTTGGAGCATCTCTCTCTCTCTATAGCTGTTAGGCTTAGATAGGTTAATGGTTCCCGTTTCTCACTTTGTAAATAGTTGTGTAGTTAGATAGTTAGGTTTTTTGTTTTGTTCCTTGCCCCCTTGGGGGTGAGGAATGCCAGGGCCGCAAGGCTTTAAAACGTGCGCTGACTGCGGGAAGTTTATGCCCAGGGGCGACCCACACGACAGCTGCCTTAAGTGTCTGGGTGAGGCCCATTTGGCAGTAGCCTGCAAGATCTGCAAGTCTTTCAAGCCTCGTACCAGAAAGGACAGAGTTTCCCGCTTGAAGCTTCTCCTTATGGAGACGGCGCTTCAACCAGCACTGCCGGACCAGCCTGTGGTGCGCAGCGCACCGGCCTCCACGCGCGGGGGCTGTAAACCGGCACCGGGCGTTGGCGGCGGGCTTCTGGCACCAGTCTCACTCTCCCCCTTCTAAGAGGGTGAAGAAGTCCCGGGACAGGTCCCCGTCCAAGAAGCCGGCATTGGCCGTTAGCTCACCGGTGCGCGCCTCCCCTCTAGTGCACTGAGGGGAGCCAGCGAGCCCGGGCCGCTTGCCCTCTCATCGTCCGTCTACGCCGGACACCTTTGAAGCGGCACAGGACTTAATCAGCCTTACCACCTCCCCGCCGTCGTCGGTTGACTCGGACGGGTCGAGGTCGCCCACAGGACAAGCCCCAAGGTCTCCACTATCGCCCTTGCATGACCAGGGTCGGCATGCTACAGTGGCATATGTGTCGGGACCAACCACGCTGGGTTTGGCTCCCACTGCTTCTACGGGCTCCTTCACGATGCCGGGTCATCATGCCCAGGGAGCCTCGAGCCATGGCAGGCCTTTGCTCTCCGAGTTGCCAGAGCCCCACTTGGCCGTACCGGTGCCATACTCCCAAGGCTATCTGGCTTCTCAAGAGTCAGCGTCCGTCTCCGTGCCGTCATTGGCACCGGCTTTGACTCAGTGGTCCACCCCGGTATCGGGCATGGGCACCCCAGTACCGCGACAGTCGGACACGGCTCGGTCGGCATCGAGCCTGAGCACCTCGGTGCCATACCTATTGGCCACGCAACAGGCACCGGGCCTGGACACCCCGGTGCCGAAGCTACAGTCGGCGCAACCGGCACCGGGCCTGGATACCCCATTGCCGCAGCCACAGTCGGCGCAATCGGCACCGGGCCTGGGCACCCCGGTACCGCAGCCCCAGGCAGCACCGCTTCCACTTTTTCAGCCATCGCAACCGGCACCGAGTTTGAGCACCTCGGTACCGCAGTTACTGGCAACGCAGTCGGCACCGGGCCTAGGCACCCCAGTACCGCAATTGACACACACGGCACCGAGCCTGAGCACCTCAGTGCCGCAAATGGCGTACACGGCACCGAGCCTGGGTACCTCAGTGCCACAAATGGCGTACACGGCACCGAGCCTGGGTACCTTGGTGCCGCAAATGCCGCCTCAAACGGCACCGGGCTTGGGCGCCCCGGTACCGCAGTTACTTACTGGACAACCGGCACCGGGCCTAGGCACCCCGGTGCCACAGCTGTTGGTGCCTTCGGAGTTCGCCTCACCGGTCTGGGTCCCCCGGTACCGCAGACGGCCCATCCGCACTGTGCGCATGCAGGCAAGCCGGAGTCGATGGCCAAGTTTGCGCCGCACTCCTCGTCGGCTCCCCCGTGGCCGGAATCCGATTACTCTTCAGACTCGGATGCGGTGTCGGTACGCTCAGGGTCTTCGGGAGCTTCTTCGATGCACAGATCTAGATCCAGGCACCGAAGGGACCACAACCAACAGGTGTGGCCCCCGCACCCACAGTGGCCCTTCTGGACTCCCTGGGCCTATCATCAGTGGCAGGGCCAGCCGCCACCATCTATGGTGTCGGAGGCTTCAGGGCACCGCTCTCGTCCCTCTGCGTCCCTGTCTAGGGCGCCCACCTCCCCTCCCCAGGCGCCACAAGACCCAGCGGCACTGCAGCTGTCGGTGCTGACAACAGACCCTACAGAAGCTCGGGCTGCCCAGTCGGCACCGCAGTTGACCGCGACGGCTCCCCTGTTGGTCCAGGAGTCATCGTCGTCGTCTTCCCCCGATGAGGCACTGGCAGACCCGGCGCCTGAGCTGCCATCAATGGACGCCAGAGCGCATCAAGACATCCTGCGGCGCGTGGCTTCCAGCCTGGCTGTTCCGGTCGAGCCCATAATTGAGGATACTGACCCAATGGTAGACATCCTCACTGAGGACACCCCTGCATGATTCGCGCTACCACTTAACAAGACGGTTTCGAAAATTACTAATGCCCTGTGGCAGACGCCAGCAACTCTGACTCCTACCCAAAAAGGGGTAGAGAGGCGTTATTTCGTCCCGCAGTCGGGTCATGATTTTCTGTACTCCCAACCCGTTCCGGGTTCATTGGTCGTGCAAGCTGCGGCCCAAAAGGAGAAGCTTCCCCAACCCAGTCCTTCACCGAAGGCAAGGGAACCTAGGAAGCTGGACTTGCTGGGCTGCAAAGTATACGCTACGGGTGCTCTGCAGCTCCGTATCGCTAATCAGCAGGCGATACTGAGCAGGTACGCCTTCAACACCTGGCAGGCAGTCGAGAAATTTAAGGACCGACTCCCGGTGGAGGACCGCCAGGAGTTTGGGGCTATGGCCTCCGAGGGTATAATCATCACAAGAACTGCCCTCCAAGCGGCTTTGGACACTATGGACTTGGCAGCCTGCACCATGGCGACAGGTGTCGTTATGCGCCGTGGGGCGTGGCTCCATGTTTCGGGGATTCCCGCAGATGTCCAGCACACTATCCAGGACTTGCCCTTTGAAGGGAAGACATTGTTCTCGGAGCATACAGACTCCAGGCTCCATACCCTAAAGGACACTAGGTCAACTCTGAAGTCCTTGGGCATACATACGCCAGCTACTCAGCGGCGTCAACTGCCGTTTAGGCAGCAGGGTAGAGCGCAGCCCCAGATCCCCCATGGGGACTTCTGGAGGCACCGCTACCGGCCCTCCGGTGGAGGTTCCAGGGCGGCTGCGCACCCTCAAGGGTCTAGGGGTCGACGTCGTCGCCCCAGGTCAGAGCCCCAACGGGCAGGCCCTCACGGCCCTTCCAATCAGGGCAAGCCGCAATTTTGACTTAGAGCTAGAGAGTCCCGTACCAGTCTGCCACCCGGGCCCCCCGTTTGGGGCCCGGCTTTCCCGTTTTGCCCAGGCATGGGCACAAATAACGTCAGATGCCTGGGTCCTCAACATTGTACATACGGGCTATTCTATCCCGTTCCTGGGCCCACTGCCTTCAAACCCCCCTACTCTGTCCCTAATAAGGGACACCCCTCACGAACACATCCTGCTTCAGGAAGTGGGGGCACTCCTCAAAAATGGGGCAATAGAAAGGGTTTCCCCGCACTTGCGGGGCAAGGGGTTTTACTCCCATTTTGTTGTTGTCCCAAAACCAAAGGGGGGTATCCGCCCTATCTTGGACCTCCGGTTTTTAAACAAGGCGGTGGTGAAACAAAAGTTCAGAATGGTAACTTTAGCCTTGGTCATCCCAGTACTACAACTGGGCGACTGGTACGCGACTCTCGATTTAAAGGACGCCTACTTCCATGTGGCTATCAGGCCCAGTCACAGGAGGTTCCTTCGGTTTATGGTGGGCTGTCACCATTTTCAGTTTACGGTACTCCCCTTTGGGTTGTGTACTGCGCCAAGGGTGTTCACGAAATGTATGGCTGTGGTTGCCGCCTTTCTGCGCAATCGAGGAGTACATGTGTTCCCCTACCTCGGCGATTGGTTAATCAGAGGTCGCTCGTACGAGCAAGTAGAAGCTCACGTGTCACTCACAAGAGCTCTCTTCTTAAGGCTGGGGCTCTTGGTGAATGTCGAGAAGTCATCCCTGACCCCCTCCCAGAGCATAGAGTTCGTGGGAGCTCTACTTGATGCGAAGGTGGCCAGAGCGTTCCTGCCCCACAGCAGGTTCCTTGCAATAGGGGAGCTGATTTCACAGTTAACCCGGTCCCCCATCACGACTCCCCGGGTCTGCTCCAGGCTCCTGGGACATATGGCGGCATGCACTTACACGGTGCGACATGCCAGGATGAGGATGAGACCCCTGCAGGCTTGGCTGGCAAAGGCCTTCTGCCAGTCCAAGGGCCTATGGGACTCCATAATCACAGTGCCCCCGGACATTCTGGACTCCCTGCTCTGGTGGACCCAGGAATCTGTGGTGCGCAGCGGAGTTCCCTTCAATGCCCCTCCCCCCTCGCTGACTCTGGTCACCGATGCATCCAACCTAGGGTGGGGTGCACACCTCGGGGGCCACAGAACTCAGGGCCTCTGGTCCCCGTCCGAACGGTCCCTGCACATCAACGTCTGGGAACTACGAGTGGTGAGGAAAGCCTGGGAAGCATTTCTGCCGAGGCTCTCCCACCGCTTCATCCTGGTACGTACGGACAACACTGCAGCGGTTTTCTACCTCAACAAGCAGGGTGGGGCACATTCCCCACCTCTGTGCAAGGAAGCCCTGCTCTTATGGCATCTATGTGTCACGCACAACATCTCGCCCCAGGCAGAATACCTCCCCGGGTGCAAGAACCTGCTTGCAGACACACTGAGCAGATCCTTTGGAGCCCACGAATGGTCGCTCAAGGATTCTGTACTCAGCCAGGTTTTCCACAGGTGGGGCTATCCCCATCTGGACCTGTTTGCCTTGGCACGCAATACAAAATGCAGGAACTACTGTTCCCTGCTGGGGCTGGCAAAATTTTCCAAGGGAGACGCCCTAACGACCACGTGGCCAAAGGGCGTTCTCTACGCTTTTCCCCCATTCCCACTAATCTCCAGGGTGTTTACCAGAGCGAGAACTTTCAGGTCCTCAATCATCCTCATAGCCCCCAGGTGGCCCAGACAGTTCTGGTTCCCCATTCTGGTGGACATGTTGGCCCGGGCCCCCATAGTACTCCCTCCAGTTCAGAACCTACTAACCCAACCTTGGGACGGAGGAATAATGGTTCACCTGGATCTCCGGTCTCTCCACCTGACGGCCTGGTTTATCCGTGGTTGAACCAACCGGAAAGGGAATGTTCCCGACAGGTACAGATGGTGCTCCTTAGCAGCAGGAAACCCTCTACGAGACGGTCATACGCTGCCAAGTGGCGGTGCTTCTCGTCTTGGGCATTCCGGAGAGGAGTAGAGCCATCTTCGGCTCCTATCCCAGCTATTCTCGACTGTCTCTTTCAACTTCGTTCCTCTGGCTTGTCCTTTTTGTCTATTAAAGTCCATGTGGCATCTCTCTCCGCCTTCCATGTGGGTACGGCAGGAGCCTCTCTTTTTTCTAACCAGGTGGTTAAAAGGTTTCATACGGGGTTGGAGAAATTGTATCCCTCGGTGAGGGCTCCATACCCCAAATGGAACCTCAACCTGGTTCTCCACAGGCTTATGTCCCATCCCTTCGAACCCTTGGCTACCTGTTCGCTGAAGCACCTTTCATTGAAGGTTGTTTTCATAGTAGCCATTATGTCTGCTAGAAGGGTATCAGAGTTAAGGGTGCTGACCATAGAGCCGCCCTACCTTGTTTTTTCTCGCGATAATGTGAGGCTACAACCTCATCCAACCTTCCTCCCGAAGGTGGTTTCTCCTTTTCACCTATCCCAGGAGATTTTTCTACCAGTGTTCTTCCCTAAACCTCACGCATCCCCTAAGGAGCGTGTTCTACACTCCCTGGATGCCAAGCGAGCGCTGGCTTTTTATATCGACCGAACCAAGCCCTTCCGTAAATCCCAACAGTTGTTTGTCACATTTGGGGGAAAGGGAAAAGGTTCGCCTGTTACTACCCAAAGGTTATCAAGATGGGTGGTGCAATGTATAGCAGAGTGTTACCAACTGGCGGGTAAAACCCCGCCCAGGGTAAAGGCACACTCCACCAGGGCGCAGGCGTCCTCAGTAGCCTTCGGCGCCCAAGTGCCTATCACAGAAATCTGCAGGGCAGCCACCTGGTCTTCCCTCCACACGTTTACAACCCATTATGCGCTACCTCAACAGGCCAGGGAGGATGCAAGGGTGGGCTCTGCAGTCCTCGAATCTGTGATGTAAATATGTAAATATACAGATCTCGTTGTCTTTGTTCTGGGTTGGTGACTTGTCACTGTTTATTTGTTCAAATAAATCTGTTTATTGTTCACCTTCCTTTATGACTCTGGTGCTATGACTGTTCCGATCCCTCCTCCTTGGGGTTAGCTTTGTAGTCACCTACTTCGAATGGACATGAGCAACCACTCGAAGAAGAAAAGAACGGTTACTTACCTGTAACTGTTGTTCTTCGAGATGTGTTGCTAATGTCAATTCGACTCCCACCCTACCTCCCCTTCGTCGGAGTATCCGGCAAGAAGGAACTGAGGTGGGGCAGCGCCGGCAGGGGTACTTATGCCCCGCCATGGCGGCGCCACTCCAGGGGGCGCCCTGCCGGCGCTATGGGTACCGCTAGGGAAAACGCTCCGGAAGACGTGGTGCACACGGCGCGCACACCTACTTCGAATGGACATGAGCAACACATCTCGAAGAACAACAGTTACAGGTAAGTAACCGTTCTTTTTTATATACAAGTATTGACTCTATTAAACTCGGGTTTCTCCCTCAGAAATCTATTAAATATTGAATCTACTAGCGGGAGTTACCCGGCGTTGCTTGGGAAAGTAGTCCATTATCATTTTTTGAATGGTAGAAAAGTTGCACTGAGTTCTATAGGGATTAAAATATATATAAAAAAAGTATTAAAAAACCAATTTTATGTTATCATCAAAAACTTTATTGTAAACTATATTTTTTGTTTCATTATTCTTAATAAATACATACAAATTTTTTCCACTTCCAACTCTTGAACACGCAACATAGAGTTGTCCATGTGAAAAGCAAGATGTCTCCAAATCAATTCCAGCTCCTTTAAGTGACTGTCCTTGCATTTTGACAGTATACATTGTTGAAATATAAGTTGACAGTTGATATAACTGAGGTGAGGAGCCTGAGGGAAGGGAGGGGGAAGGGACCGCGCGCCTGCCGCTGGCACGTGAGCCCACCCTCCGCTTCCTTGTCCCTCCGCCAGCCTTTAGTGAGTGACTGGCCCCGCCGCTTCCCCTGGGAAGCCGCTTCTCTCTCCACTGCCAAGCTCCGTGCAGTCCCGGGTAGAAGCATTGGTCTCTCATCTCTTCCCTCTCAGAGTCCCTTATAACCTTCTCCTGGATGACAGGTTATCCCTCCATCGGCCTTAGTGAGAGACTGTCCTCGCCACTTCCCCCGGGAAGTCGCTTCTTCCTGCACTGGCAAGCTCTGTTCAGCACTGGGGAGAGGTGTTGGTCTCTCATCTCTTCCCTCCCACAGTACCTTAAAACCTTCTCCTGGATAAAAGGTTATCCCATGCAAAGTTTGGTTGCGGTAGCTCTTATAGTGTCCAAGTTATTAGCGCACAAACATTTTCCTTTATATATTAGATTAAACTGAGCTCATTGGAATAAGATTTACTATGTGCTTATTGCACTACTATATGATAAAATCCTTCTCATTACCTGAAATGATCATAACTTCAGGCCTCCTAAGCTGCCTTTCTGAAGCAGGAGACTCCTACAACAGTAACATTTATCCTGCGGTTCCCTCATGATGGTGCTGAGTTCCTGCCAGAAGGAGATTGTAAGTCTTGGCTATGTGTTAGATTGCAGACGTTACCAGATACCTGCTGTTCCTCCACTCAAGCCAACAGTCTGAAAGTGCTGTGGCAAAATCTGTTACTTTCAGACATACTGCTCATCACCAGCTTGCTCAACTGTTACAGGTACCACTGCTCCTTACCTTGCCCGAAACACAAGGAGAGAGGTGGGAGCCAGCCACTGATCACAGAAGCATTCCTCACTCTAACTTGAGTGTACTCCTAATCAGTGCGCAGTTCAGGCTATGTGCTCCAGCTGGAGCACTGAGAGTCTGTGGAAAAGGAGAGGACCAGCATAGGAGGGAAGGGATACTGACAAAAGCAGGGACCGGAAAAGAGAGGGAGAAATTACTGGGCAATGTAAAGTTGGGCAGAGATTTATTTGAGCACAGAGAGAATTTGGTTTGAGGGAGAGAGAAAGAAATTAGTAGGAGTTAAAAGACAAATGGGGGGGGGGAGATAACAAAGGCACACTGATGGAAAGGAAAAAAGGTCTACAGTCTAGAAAAAGGGAAGAGGATTGATATTTAAAAAAAAAAGATTGAAATTAAAGAATTAAAACGAGACAGAATGGAGGAAGCTGAACACTGAATGAATGGAAGATAGTAATGAAGGAAGAGAATAAAGATGTTTAAATTGGAAGGAAAGAGCAATAAAAGTAGCCCACATCTTTTATGTGCTCATCTCCCCACAGCTTCATAAATTTTTGGGAAGAGGGATTACAAAATATCTTGGCTACGGAGGTTTGAGTCCCCTGCTTCCAATCTTACAGTTGGTCATATCTTTTTAAAATTACATACTTTAGCCAGTTTGTGCAATTAGAAACAAGAGTTTCTCAGATATGAATGATTACTGATTTGCTAAGCAATAAGTATTGACTTTTCCTAATCCAGATCCACAGAATCTTAACTCTAAACTGCATAATTCCATAGCATTTGAAAATATATTTTTGTGTGATCCTCTAATGTGTTTTTATCTGTTAA
Organism: Pelodiscus sinensis; assembly: GCF_049634645.1. Lineage (NCBI taxonomy): Eukaryota > Metazoa > Chordata > Testudines > Trionychidae > Pelodiscus > Pelodiscus sinensis. The sequence goes on along the minus strand of NC_134718.1, from coordinate 31,837,270 downwards.
TATTACTAAATGAAGGGCCATTCATCTCACAGGTTATTGTAAAAAAACTGATAAAGTTTTTCAGATAACCAAATTTGAATGGTAATGTAATTAAAAGCAAAATTAACTTGGTGCCTTAAGTATTTGGCACTCCATCTTCATACATGCTCTTCTTTCCAGTTACTCTGTTTCTTGCAAACATAAATAAATAAAAACCCCTTAACATTAGGCAACTAACTTGGTGTCCTTCCTTTAGAGAAATACTTTCCTCAGATAGATATGTTTCTTAATGTGTAAGTAGGTTGCAAAACTCCTTGCCACAGGAGATTTTTGAGGCCATCAATTTAGCAAGATTCAAATAAGGATTGGATATTTAGGTGGCTAACAATATTTAGTTATCTCAATTAGTAATGATGCATTTTGGAAAAGGTGTTATATCTCATGTTTCAGAGCTTAAACCAGTCTCTAATTTGTAGATGCTAGGGTGAGACCTAATGTGTACTTGTCAGGGAGCAGATCATTCCGTATCTGTAGGCTTCTTACACTTTCCACTGAAGCATCTGGCATTACCACTGTCAAAATAATGGATAAGACGGGCCTTCAGGTCTGATCTAGTCTGGCAGTTTGTATGTTCCTAATATTGCCATTTGAGTTTGTTTTTCCCCCAGTACTCTGAGGAAATGCTATTTACAGATCAGTTCTGGATTTTTTTAATAGTTTAACGTCTCTGTCTCATACTGCCTCTGAAGTTTGCTCATAAGCTGATTGATTGACTATTGTGCCATTTTTAATTTTATGCTGTTGTAGTGGTCCAGAGTGAGGAGGAACATCATGCTTTGTCCGTCAGCCTCGGCTTGAATTCACCTTGGAAATAGTAGTAGTAATAGTAGTAGTATTGTTTTTCTGTTGATATAGATCTGTGTGCTTCTCTCAAGCTCTAGACCCTTTTTGAGTTAGTTAATTTGAATCTAGAAGAAACTAGTGTCCACTTACAATTTGATATTCAGGGGGAACACAGACTGGCTGCATCTAGACTGGCAAGTTTTTCTGCAAAAGCAGTAGCTTTTGCGCAAAAACTTGCCAGCTGTCTACTCTGGCCGCTTGATTTTGCACAAAAGCACTGATGTTCTACTGTCCGAAATCAGTGCTTCTTGCGCAAATGCTTTGATGTTCCTGTTTGGGCAAAAGCCCTTTTCTGGAAATGTTTTTGCGCAAGAGGGCCAGTGTAGACAGCTGAAAACTGTTTTACGCAAAAAAGCCCTGATGGCGAAAATGGCGATCAGGGCTTTCTTGCGCAAAACCGTGTCTAGATTGGCACGGATGCTTTTCCGCAGAAAGTGCTTTTGCGGAAAAGTGTCCATGCCAATCTAGACACTCTTTTCTGCAAATGCTTTTAACGGAAAAACTTTTCCGTTAAAAGCATTTGCAGAAAATCATGCCAGTCTAGACGTAGCCACTGAGTGTTTTGAGAGCTCAGTAACAAATTGTGACTAAAAGAACAGACACCCCATCTACAGACAACCCTCTAACCTGAAATAAATTCTTTCCACTTACCATGCAACACACCTCAAACATACTCACCCAAGAACCCACCCCTGCAACAAACTCCGGTGCCAACTCTGTCCACAGATCTATACAAGTGACATCATCAGAGGACCTAACCATGTAAGAGGCTCATACAACTGCACATCTACCAGTGTGATCTATGCCATCAAGGGCCAGCAATGCCCCTCTGCCATGTGTATTGGCCAGACTGGACAGTCTCAGTGACAAAAGATTGAGCACACAAATCAGATATTAGAAATGGTAACAAACCGAAACCTGTTGGGGAACATTTTAACTTGCCTGGGCACTCACTAATGGATTTAAAGGTGGTTATTCTCTTACAAAGTAATTTCAGGAATCAATTAGAGAGAGGGAGAGTCTATAGAACTGGCCTTCATATGCAAATTTGACGCTAACTCTCATGGCTTGAACAAAGACATGAACAGGATGGGCCGTTATATTCAGCACCCAAATGACACGAGAAGTTAAGTATCAGGCATGTACAGCCCACTCAGCCTCAATTAGCATGGACACTTTAATTGACAATGGTTTTTCCCCACTCCTTGCTTTTTCTGCTCCATATTTGTCATCTGAAGAAGTGGATTGTGCCCACGAAAGCTCATGATATTTGCTATCTGTATTTTTGGCTAGTCTCTAAGGTGCTATAGGACCATTGTTATATTTAAGTTTTTTTAGTTACAGACTAACATGGCTGCCCCTCTGAGAACAGACAGACACCTGTAAATCTGTGTGTCAGTCACTAGCAGAAACAGTCAGATTAGGGATAGGAGGTGAGGAAAAGCCTAGTTGCCTAGTAGCTATAGCCATTCAAAAATAGGACAGCCATAACAAAGACAGGCTATAGTTTGTAGTCTAGTGAGGCACAGAATTCCTATTTCTGGACTTTCTCTATATTGCACGTGTGCCCACAAGTACACATATAGCAATACCTTTTCTATTTTTGAGGGCTACAAGTTAAAGAGGAGCTCTTTATACAGTTGAAGCCACAGTTTAATGAGAGCTTGAATTGCCAAGCTAAACCAGGAATGATTTTCAAGCACATACTTATTTTTACCACCAAAGAGAGGGGTGATTGGGCTTTTCTTCAGAAATGCTCCTTTCGAGAATGATTTCACAGCGCACAAAGGTGGCCTAAAGGTCAAGACAGATTGAGGTCTCAAGTAATAAATGGAGCAGATTACAGGGCCACAGACTCAAAGTGAAGGTGAATGTGCCCTTGCAAATACATTCCTCTACATCTGGGTCTATGTATGCACACACAAGTATGGAAGCTAACTCAGTGGGAGCAGGATTGGGGCTCACGTTTTGTAGTGTTCCTAACCTTTACAAGGTGGTTAGACTTAGGCTATATTCAGGGGAGCCGACAGCCTCACTGGGCCTCTGGGCAAGGTGGGAAGGGGCAGGGCAGCCAGCCCTTAGTGCCACCTGGCCAGTGCCTTCCCCTCCTGCCCTCAGTGCTGCCTGGAGTGTACTACGCAGCATTCCAGCAGTGGTTTAAAGGACCTAGGGCTCTGTGTGCTGCCACCGTTGCCCCACCTCTGTTGTTGGCAGGCCTGGTTACGTTGCCTTTTGCTCCCATGGATGCTTTTGAAGCACCCCATGACTTAAACACAATGAAAAGTGTATCTTTATTTTCTACTGGGAGCAGAAAATGAGGGGGGAATGGGTTGGAGGTGGTTTGCTGTGAGGGTGGGGTTGGTTGGCTGGCTGACGTATAGGAAGCCTAAGGCTTTGTGTATATTGAAGCCACTTGAGACTGCTCCTCAACTTCATTTTTTATGCAAATATTGTGCAATCACTTGTTTATATTTATTGTTGCCAAGGAGACACAGTATGATACCACTTGAAAAACAGAAACAACAAAATTTAAATGTTGCGATTTCTCTGCTTTATGTCTCTGTCTGTCTTGGAGAGACGTAGCCCATTAAAAGGGGAAAAACTGATTGCAGAGTACTTTTTTTTTTTCAATTGCATATAATCTTTCAAAAAATGAGCAATCAGAACCTGGACAGGCACTTGACCGGACAAGGAGGGAAGGGATATGGTACTTAATGAACAGAAAGATTTGTCCAAGAATATAATGGCTGCCCTGGTCAAGGAAAGCAAGAATTCTGCTATAGCATGATGTGGAAAAGCCAGTGAGAAATAGTGAGCAAATCCTTGTATTGTTGATGCTGGCTAATAGGCCAGAAAAGCTGTGCACTGTGCTGTGAACAGAATGTGTTCCAGGAAGTAAAATGTACCGGGTGTGCACTAGTGCTGAGAGATCACAATACATGGAAGAGCTTTTGACAAAAAAAAAGTGTAACTAAAAATAAACTGTACTTGAACCTTTCTGGAGCAGAGGGGCAGCTAAGACTTTCTACCAGTGTGATATGCGACATGATCACATTCATTCAAGATTCCAGGATAGATTTTGTCCTAAAGTTAATGGCCTTTATCTACCAGCCTCTATCTGAGTTCTCTCTCATTCTTGAACATTATTTTGCCCTATCATGAGGAGGAGAGGAGAGATTTGTGCTCACACCTGAATGTTGTGGGCAACTCCTTCAGGAGGACTTCACTGATGAACAAGATGGTCTGATTAAAGGCTCATGGTTTTACACAGTGTGTTCCCCAGTGAAATAGGTTCTTCATGGCATCACACCTCTCACCAAATAATGGGAACTTTTGCATGGGGGAAGTCTCTCAGGATAGATACCAATGGAATTAAAACAGGGAACATCTCAACTGCAGGAATAGTCTAAAAGGGGAAAAGGAGATTTTTTTTGTAGTAGATCATTTCTAAAAGGCAGAACACCTCAGTGATGAACTATTTTTAAAAAGTAGAAGGCATTCTGCTCATTGTGGAATTGTTCAATTGAAAGCACCAAATGGTAGGATAAGTGATCCCTTAAGTGCAGGCTGAGATTCAAGTACTAATTTATTTAGGGTTCCCCCAAAGAGTAAAGCTAACTGTACTCTTCCCTTCCACAGAAATAGAAGGAACAATCTAATGTCATTTTGATGATATTTCTTGCTCTTGACTATTCTATTCAGATGAAAAAATAATGAATTCTTATTTCTTATAGCTACCCATCCCCTCCTGCTTACATCAGCTCAGCATTAGGCCCATATATCTATATTATAGTTTTCAGTGCATTCTTGTATGTGGGGTTCAGTTGGAATCAGTGAGGGTGACTTTGAATCATTACAATTATATCATCCTTAATTTCAGGGGAAAACAGCCAAGGAAGAGAAGGAAATGCGGATGTTGCAATTGCAGAGCCTACAGTATTTGGAACGATACATCTATCTAATCCTGTTCAATGCATACCTGCATCTGGAGAAGAAAGAATCTTGGCAGAGGCCATTCAGTGTCTGGATGCAGGAGGTAAGGATTCTTCCAACTCCCACTGTTAGCACTTAGGGAACAAAAACAAATGCATTGAGTGTATGTTAATGGGGTCTACACTCAATTCCGGCTCTACATTTGTATTGGTAAGAAAATGACAACTGGCTCAGTGTAGTAATGACTAAAGTTTTCACTAAAGCATATTTCATAAACTTGTCTTTCTCTCATGTTTGCAGTGGTGCTCAAATGAAGTGGATTAGTGCACTAGCCTTTCATCTTTGTGTGTCAGGTTTGCACGTTAGTTCATTCAGTAATCAAAGTCAGTTTATCTGAATGCTGGAAAACTTGCCTGGAAGGGGAATGGCCATTTCTGAATATAGAAAAAGACCTAAGGTAGCCATCTTGACCAATTGTATAGAATAGGTGCAGGCCAATAGAAAAATTCTTTCCAGTCCTTTATCTTGGTCCACTTCAACCAAATAAAGAAGCCAAATGATACAATTTAAAACCTGTTTTAAATTGATTACTAGTGACATAATTGCTTTATCAGGTAGTATCAGCAATACATAGTCTCTGTATACTGCAGCACATATTGGTCCTATCTGAGCTAGGGAAGTACATTTGAGAAACTTTTATTAGAATGTGTGCCCCAAAGCATGGGTGCTTCACTGAATTTATCCAAACCTTTGGTCCCTTAGGCTACGTCTATGCTGGCAATTGAACGACACTTTTGTCTTTCAGGGGTGTTAAAATTACACCCCTAAAAGACACAGTTTTGGCTGACAAGAAGCACCTGTGCGAAGAGCAACAAAGTTCACGTCGTGCATTAGCGACGGAAGTATTTTGTTGGAAAAACAGCGGCTATGTTGGGTGACTTTTAGTGGCACATCTATAGCAACACAGTCATGTTGCTAAAAGCTGCATAGTGTGGACAAAGCCTCAGTGTTCCCTGTTTCCCCACGATAGACCCTGGTCTGTTGCGCCTTCCACTCTAGCTCCAGAAGTAATCCTACCATTGCAGGTGAGAAGGGGCAGGAATGGTAGGGTGAGTTTAAGGACCTCCCCCAACTTCTTCCCTCTAAGAAACTTTCTGAAAGCCTCATGAACATGTATGTACTTTAGGTACCTTCATTTCTATCACTATTCATTTCAAGAGATTGCGGTGATGGTTTGGACTGGAGCTTATTTTTTTAGGGGTGGGAGGGGAGACCCTTGGGTTTTTATTTTAAGTAAATCCTGCTGTGAGGGTCTCCATATAACTAGTACTCCATATAATAAAGTAATCCTGCCATTTGTGATTAAAATTACCCACCAGAGCAACTTTTTATTTACTTGTGTGTTTCACTTTTACCTGGGGTCCCATTTCTGCTTTCTCACTGTCAACAGTTGCTCATAGCCACTAGCTCTTCACCTTGCCTCTACTCAGAGTTTTCACAGAAAGAAACACAGATCTCTTAGAAACTGTTCTCTTGCTGTCACATGTTGAGAGTCCAGAATGGGATGTTGAGCCTGCAGTCCTCCTGGCTTTGCTGTCATGGAAAACAACTGTTTCCTTCTTCTGAGCCATAATTCACAGGATGTCCCGATTAATATCTGAATGAGCACTTCTGTTATGATGGCTGTCTCACACTATTTGCATCTCCATAGCCCAGTGCGTTGTCCAGATATGGTGATACAATATGATCACATCAAGATTCCTCAAATAGTTTCGGGCTCTAGTTATGCTGTAGCGTAGGCATACAGGGTATGGGGCTAGCCCATGAATCTGAGAATGGGTGGTAACTCAAACACATGAGCCACGGCCAAATGGAAAAAACTCAAAACATTTCAAGAAAGTCTTAGATATTTCACCTACTACAGTAAAACTCCGATGGTCCGGCATCTGACGGTCCGGCACTCCTGATGGTCCGGCACCATCAGGAACCCAGAAGTGCTCTGGGCAGCTGGACCATTGGAGCTGCTCTGCCCCCAGCTTGCCCGATTCAGCCGCTGCTAAAACTGACCAGCGCTGAATCCGGGAAGCAGGGGGCAGCACAGCTGGAGTGCTGCCGGGTAGGTCCAGTAGCGCTGTCCCTCGGGGCTGCGGGACTAACCCAGCAGCACCCCAGCTGTCCCGGATTCAGCCGCTGCTGAAATTGACCAGCACTGACTCCAGGAAGCCCGAGACAGAGCTGCTCTGCCCCAGCTTCCTGGAATCAGCCGCTGGTCAATTTCAGCAGCAGCTGACTTGAGTACACCTGGGACAGAGCAGCTGGGGTGCTGCTGGGTTGGTCCCCGCAGCGCCGAGGTTTGGCGCTACCAGACCAACCCAGCAGCGCCCCAGCTGCTCTGTCCCAGGCATTCCGATTCAGCCACTGCTGAAACTGACCAGGGCTGACTCCAGAAAGCCTGGGGCAGAGCAGCTCTGCCTCTGGCTTTCTGGAGTCAGCCGCTGATCAGTATCAGCAGCGGCTGACTTGGGGACACCTGGGGCAGAGCATCTGGGGTGCTGCTGGGTTGGTCCAGTAGCGCCGAGGAGCGGTGCTGCGGGACCAACCTGTCAGCACCCCAGCTGCTCTGCCCCAGGCGTCCCCAACAGCAGCTGGGGTGCTGACGGGTTGGTCTCGCGGCGCCAAGGGTCGGCACTACCGGACCAACCCAGCAGCACCCCAGCTGCTCTGCTGCAGGCGCCCCCGAGTCATCCGCTGCTGAAACTGACCAGCAGCGGCTGAATCGGGGACTCCTGGGGAAGAGCCGGACTATCAGAAGGGAGGGCTATGAGGGGGTCTGGGGTAGCATCCCCCCCACCCCACCCCAGACCCCTCATAGCCCCCCCTTCTGATAGTCCGGCATATCTGATAATCCGGCACCCCCTGGGTCCTAAATGTGCCGGATTATTGGAAGTTTACTGTATATGTAAGTCCCATTTCTTTTGACCCTACAGAATCCTGCTGTGAACCTGAATGGTCGATATTGTTTAGTATGCTGGTAAGATGGCAAGTTGTACTGTTTAGTAATGGTAAGATGGAGATCTCCTAATTTTAATTTGAATCTCCCAAGCACTGCTGTTGCCTTAATTTGACTTATTCAAGCAAGAGACTTGAGGACCTCCTAACTATTTTTTCTTTAGTCATGTTTAAAACTACTGACTGTTTAAATAGCAACATTTTGGGCGGTAAGGAAACATCGCAGCCCATCTAGATTCCTCCACCGACCTGTCTGCTTTGCTACCCTGTAATGTTTTTTATCCCCAACTGCCTGTTTCATTTCCACTTCTGTTTTGAATGTTCCCAGTTACATCAGCCATTCCTCTCTCTGATTGCACCTGTTCTACATGCTAAGTACTCCTGAACTCCCACAAGTCCCTGCTTTTATATCTGCAGGTCATGCCCCATGATACAGTCGAACCTATGGTGCATCCCACACTTTAATTTAAATCTGAATTAGATTAACAGCAACCTATTCTGGGCAGCTGGTACTGTTTGCATTGTTAGAGAAATGGATGGCAATTGTGGTTTGGCAGTGCGTGGTTTCACTGCCATTTCCTTTCTTTACCAATCCCGCCTCCATGTTGTAGCCTGTTCACCTTCCTTCTAGACAAATAACAGAGGATGGCATTCCTCCTACTGCCCATCTGCATCATGCTTCGATCAGTCAGAGGTCACTGCTGAGTGGTGAGAGTATCCCCCTCCCTGCCATTATCCTACCTGACATGAAGTGCTTCACAACATTTGCAAGCTTAGACCTATGTGTGAAAGTTAAATCAGTATACATAAGGTGGTTTTTTTTAATAGGTCTAATTAAATTGGTACAAAAGGCTATATACACATGTTCTTAGTCTGGTGAAAACCTGACTTATTTTGGGTTAGCTTTAAAACAGTTAGGAATCAATTTAACTAAACCAAAATAAGTGTGTCCACACAGGGCTTTTCACAAGTTTAATTATATTTCTTTTTAAAAGAGAGCGAACATTTAACATCCAAGCAATGGTACTGTGAGATTTCTTGATGTTCATCACTACTGCAAGTTCCTGGAATCACTGATTCAGTCAGGAGTGCAAATAATTTAAAAATCTTCCCTGTTCAGGGCCCTGGCTCCAGGCCCGCAGAAGGGATGGGGCCTCAAGTGGAAAGGGTGGGGCTGGGTTGTCCATGGTAGTGCTGTGATTATTGCCATGAGTGAGAAAACTGCTGTCAAATGGGAACAGTTGAAGGGGATGGGTATATTGTGAAGTCTGCGAATTCTGGACCTGGATTGCCCCTAGGGTTGCCAGATGGTTGAAACATAAATACTGAAACCTCCTCCCCCCCCCCCCAAAAAAGAGAAAAAAATTCTGTCGGGCAGGGGAGACATCTCAGGTGTCCGGTATTCTCTGATTTTTTTTTTTTTACCGGACAGTAGGGGAAAATACTGGACTGTCCTGGTGAATACCGGAAACCTGGCAACCCTAATTGCTCCCCGTCCTCCTTCTCCCTGTTATTTCTTTCCTCCTTCAGCCTTAGGTGTTATGGGTTGTGAGTAATATGAGGTGAGGGATTTTTGCAGGAATGTATTAGTGTATCCTTTTGTCTTTTCCTGTTGTCCCCGCATATTGAACTTCAGAACATCTGGCTTCTGTGTTGCAGTTAATGGGTTAATTTCAGTCCGTGGTTTGGTCAGAAGGACGAATTCATGTGTGTTCTTGATAGATTATGTACTGGAGAAAGTAGCCAGAGGGAGCTGCCCTCCCTGGGGTAATAGCTTTTGCTATCCTTATCAAGGGACAGTAGAGTGAAAATCTCCTGAGTAATCATATGATGTTGATTTGGCAAAGGTGTGATTAAATCAGCTGGTTTAACTGTAAGGGTGCCATGGGACAGAAAGTTGTTGCAAGGGTATTTCTGCTACCACTAGTAGAGTGCTTTTGGGACTAAGCTACAGAAGACTTAACATATTTTGAGAGACCTGCAAATCCATGGATATCCAGCTTTATATCCATGGGTATCCGTAGATGTGGATGCAGATATCTGCTGCTCATTTTTGCGGCTATATATGCAGATACAAATTTTGTATCTAAAACCTTTTGAATTTGCGGATATCTTCTTTATATCAGTGGGAATCCACAGATGTCATTGTGGATATCTGCAGCTCATTTTTGCAGATACAGATATGGATGCAGTTACAAGTTTTGTATCTGTGCAGAGCTCTACAAATTTTGATGGTGGCTTTTGATTTTTGGGAAGGACTTCAGTGAAAAAATTTGGAATGTATGCAGGCTAGGAAGTGGGGGATAATTAAAATATTTGTCCCACATTTTAAGAGCTAAGAAATAATTGTATGCATTTGCTTGTGTGACCATAATTGCAGAGAGATAGCTTTGTTGTAAAGAGCCATGTTATCTGATTCTTGGATCTGGCACATCTGGCATTTTTTGTGGTAGTATCAGAGCATCCTTCACTAGTGGGCCAGTTAGGGGCAGCTTGAGCTATCTCTTTAAAGAAGTTTGAACAGATATCCAACAACTATGCGCAACTCTATACCAGTCAAATACAGTTGGTACCTTTAAAAGCCAAAACTCACTATCTTAAATTTTTCATTTTGTGTGTCTGAGTCATAGCCGCAGCTAGCATAGAGGGAGCTCCAAATCTTGCCCTCCCAAGATGGTGCTGAAATATGGTGTGTATTGTATCTTAATTTTAAAACCTAAGTTTTGCATAGGAAGGAATCTAAGGACCCAGCTACCATACAAGTGCAACCAGGTGTTTGTAAATATTCTGTGAACACCTTTATCTGTTAGGTGTATTGTAACCGTTTCTTGCCCCACAGCAGTGTTTTCACAACACAACCAAAGGTTAGTTGAATTTGTGCATCCCCACTTATGCCACTAGTTAATTATGTTTGTACCTATGCATTTGAGCAGCTATCTTATATTGTGTGAACATACACAAAGTGGTGTCAGTAACATGTGCAGCTGTGTGGTCTGGGATGTCCTGCCTAATTGCTTACACAGGAAAAACTTAAAAAAAACCTAATATCCTAGTAGCACCTTAAAGACTAACAAAACATATAGATGGTGGTATGAGCTTTCAGAGGCACAGCCTGCTTACATGGGGATAGATACAGGGCCTCATTTACATGGCAGAACAGATTACAGGAACACAAACACATGCTAGCTTAGGCCCTTGCAAGGGTGAGACATGGTGAGTTGCCAAAGTTGCAAACTAAGCGCTGACTGGTTACTACCATAGTTAAAAATTGAATTGCAGACAGACCTTTATCATAACTGGGGGTTGATGGGGTTTAGCAACACCCCTTCTTACCTCTTTAGATCATGGATTATGGCACATCACACAGCAGTGTTATTTCAAAACAACAACATGAGTGTCTACACAACAAGCCCATTATTTTGAAATAATTTCAAATTATCAAGCGTCTGTAACCCTCATTCTACGAGGAATAACGACTATTTTAAAATAGCTATTTCGGACTAGGGCATGTGTAAACAGGGCAGATGGAGCTATTTCAAAATAAGAGGTCTCCAGGAAATCCCAAAGGTGCCCTGCTGGCTACTCTGTCCACACTCATCAAAACTCTATAGCTTCAGCCTCAGGGGAAACAGTGTGTGGCATGCAACAGGACCTGACAGCCCTGAGCCACACAGCCAGACCAGCACTTTCTGCCACCATGAGCGACTCTTTTGCTCCCACTGAGCCCTCTACAGGACCCTCCCTGGGGAAGGAAGAGGCGTGCACCTTCCTGGTCTGGTGTGTGGAGATCCTGGACTTCACTGAGGTCTGTGGAGAGGAGGCAAACCTCCAGGATCTCCACACCAGACACAGGAATGTGAATGTCTATGGCTGGATGGCTGATAACCTAGCCACCAAGGGCCATGTGCACACTCAGGAGTAGGTGCACATGAAAGTAAAAGAACTAAAGCAGGCCTATTCCAACATCAGGGAGCACAGCTCCCACTCCGGGGCGGCACTGCAGGCCTGCCCTTACTACAGCCTGCTCCACCACATCCTAGGAGGCGGGTCAGGCCCTCTCCCCCCCCCCTTGTTGAGGACTCGGAGCTGGAAACTCCCACTGTTGCCCTCCCGAGGGGCAGAGCCAGTGTGGAGGAGGTGGAGCCAGACAAGGCTAGCACCAGCGCGATACCTGCCAGCCAGGAGGTCATGCTCACCCTGGAGCCAGTACTCCCCACCCAGGATGTCTCCCAGGCGTCATCTGAAGCCAGGGAAGGCCCCTCAGGTGAGTGCCATTACTTTCCCTAGACACACATGGGTGGAGGCGGGAGGTGGCATGGGGTAGTTGCACGCTTGGTCGTCTTGGCCTAGGGATCGCGCAGCAGTCTGTGCACATGGAGCGCCAGTCCGGTGTGCACAGCTCCAGGAAGCTGCAACAGAGAACCCTTGTGCTCTGGCGCACGGTGTCTGGTGAGCCTGTCTTACTCCTGACATTGGTGTGGAACACCCTCCCACCACAAGCCACCAATAGGAGGCTGCGGATATGTGCGTGCGCATGCACACTCTCTCTCTCTCTCTCTCTCTCTCTCTCTCTCTCTCTCTCTCTCTCTCTGTACCACACAGGACACATGGGCATACACGCACTCTCGGGGCAGCATCTGCTCCCGGGGCAGCATTTGCTCCCGGGCACAGCACGGTAAGATGGAGGAATATCTGCTGCTCACACCCAACTCCCTGACCCCCTCTTCTCCAGTGACCAGGGATACAAGTCCTCTTCTTGCACGTGGACCTGGCGTGTGTGCGGCATGGAGGGAAGCCCTGCCACCCCATAGCCCCCCTCTCACCCGCAGGTTCCCAGTCTGGCCAGCACTTTCGCATGTCTGCTTGTCCCTGGGACATGGGTGTAGTGAGGCGCTCCCCTTGGACATCTGTGTCCTTGCAGGAAAGAACCCATGTCTAGGCCTCAGGTGGCCTTGCTTGAAGCACATCGCTGTTGTCTGACCTGAGGCCTTTTGGTCTCAGCTGAGAGATGAGGGCTAGGCTTTCATGCACAGTGTCTCCTGGCATGACTGCCCTTCTCTTTGTTCTCCACAACTGGACCACTTCCCGTGCCATCCTCCCAACTCCACATGCTCCGCCGGCACCAGAGATCTCATGAGGACCTCCAGAGGGAGCATATCGCTGCCCTGTAGCACCTCATGGATCAGCAGGACCGGAGACTGGAGGACTTTCAGCTGCACCATGACACCTAATGGGAGCTGCTGTAGCAGTGCCAATCCATCAACACTCCTGGTGGTCACTACCGTGACATCTCCCACCCTGGCTCCTGCCCTTCCAGCTTGTCCCCCTAGTCCCCTCCCCCCGGTGGCCATCAAGGGCCCTGCACACAAGGCAGTGGCACCACCCAATGCAGGTGCCAGCCCCAGCCCTGAGCCTCTCCTTCTCCCCCTCCCCCACTTCTCCCATCCCAGGCTCTTACCCTAGTCCCTGCCCAGTTACATTTACTCCAATAATAAAAACAGACTCTATCGTTTCCAAACAAAAAGTGTAGTATATTGTCTCTGCGGGAGGGGAGGGAGAGGAGAAGGGTATGGGAGGAAAGGCAAAGAGAGGCAACACACAGGCCCCTTGTGGGGAGGCCCAAGGGAGAGTGTCACTTGTGTGAAACTTTCCCTCAGGGCCTCACGAATACACACAGCTCCCTGATGGGCCAGCCAGATACCAGCCGTGCACAGATGCTCAAAGGCCCTGCCGATCCAGTCAGCCTCTGCCCCTGCCCCTTCCCGCCCCCCCCACTCCCACCCTGGCAGGAACGTCTCCCTCTTGCTTTCACAAATATTGTGAAGGACACAACACACCGCCACCACCTGGGGGATGTTCTGCTCCCTGAGGTCCAGCCAGGTGGGGAGGCAACGGAACCTCCCCTTGAGACGCTCTAATTTGCCCTCAACAACACTATAGGCCATTGCTGAACCTGGTGTTATAATGTTCTTTGGTGGGGTCAAGGTGTCTAATGTAGGGCTTCATGAGCCAGGGAAGCAAATGGTAGGCTCTGTCCCCTACCACACACAATGGCATGTCCACATCCCTGACATTGATGGTGCAATCAGGGAAAAAGGTGCTGGCGTGCAGCTTCTGGAACAGGCTGGCCTTTCAGAAAACATGTGCGTCTTGTGCCTTCCCCAGCCACCCAATGTAGATGTTGGTGAACTGGCCACGGTGGTCAATGAGAGCCTGCAGGATCAAAGAAAAGTACCCCTGCTGGTTGATGTATTCAGATGCCTGGTGGTCGGGGGCTCAGATGGGGGTATGGGTGCTGTCAATAGCTCCCCCCCCCCCAACCCCAGAATTATAGAAGCCTATGGCAGCAAAGCTGGTGATCATGGGGTCCACGTTGCTCAGGTTGATGACGCTGCGCAGCAGGACGGTGTTGATGGCCCTCTCCATCTGTAGGAGACAAACAGAGAATCACAGGGTTGCCAGAGCCCTCAGGAGGTTCCCGAGGGTCCACACACACACACCAGGTGGAACCCCAACTTGCCCCATCTCCTGTTAGGGCTTTGTAAAGGTGGAACTGAAAAACCTCCCAGGAAGGGAGCCTTCACCACCCTACCACCACCTTGCATAGGAAACCCCACTCCAGCTGTTCACCGCCCTCTTGGGACAATAGCATAAGAGCATCATACTTGCATGATCACAGCCCTGTGGGTCGGTGTCACGGTTCAGTCCCCCAACCTGACACTATGCGTGCAGAGTTGGGGGGCTGGCCAGCAAGAATAAACTGCAAAACCTGTCTCTGATTCCCAGAGACAAACTTATTCAATCTCAGTCCCCCTGAGATCCAAACAAAAAAACAAGACGGGTTCTTTGCCATCACCCAAGTGATTCCAAGAAAATCAGGGAAGAAATCACTTGGGAATCCCCTCCCTAAGCTAAAGCTCCCCCCTGCCCCAACCTCCATTTTGCTTGGAGTTGTGAAAAACAGAGGGACTCCACAGACAATAATGGACACTGGCCATGTAACTAGACACTGAGTCCTAAGGACACAGCAATAAACCAATACCGGTTTAATTAGAATAAAAAAACAATCTTTATCAAAACAAAACTACAGTTGCAAGCATAGTAAATTGGCTAGGTGGAAAGAGCTATATATATACATACACACACACTCTCTCTCTCTGCTGTGATCCTTGGTTATAAAAGAGAAAAACAATTAGCCAGCTCAGACATTATTTCCAAACCCCAAATAAGGAAAACAGTAAACCCTGATGGACTATCTAAACTTTTCCCTACTTACACGTGTTCAAGAAGTCCATTCTTGGAAAGAGAAAGTGTCTCCATCTCCCTTATTACCTGGGACAAACTGCTCTGAACTCAAACAAAGAAGAGAGAGAAAAACCTTTCTTTTCCAGTTTGAAATTCCTACCTCCATTATTATTGGCTGATTGCCCTATTCCCCTTAGCTGACACCTTTGCTAGGTACCTGAGTTAACTCCCTAGTCACCGGGTGCTGGTCAGTACTCCTGATCATGACAGTTGATCTCCTCACACCAAACTAGTTCCCACCGGATTGGTGGCTGTCCGATGTGCCTAGCTTCCAGATGGCAATGGCAGCCTGCTTCTGGAGGGGGATGGCGGGTCTCATATAGGTGTCCCATTGCTGGAGCTCAGGGACGAGCCATTCACATAGCTCCATAAAGTTGTCCTCCCGCATGTGGAAATTCTGGAGCCACTGCTGGTCATCTCACTGCTCCAGGACAATCCAGTCCAACCAGTCAGAATTGGTGTCAACCACCAGAAGTGGTGGTGTGCAGTGGAGGGTGGATTGGTTAAGCTGCATGAGAGTGGAGAGGAATTGCCCCACAATGAACTGGGGGTTCTGTTCCTGCAGGGCCAGGAAGGCAGCCTAGAGAAACTGCAGCAGGTACACCAATACATATAAGAGCTATCTGGCTCCATGGCTAGAGTGCTGAGGTGTCTGCAGAGAAAAGGGCTTGCTGTCCCTCAAGGAGGTAGGCAAAGAAGAACCTGAGACATGGCAGTATGGGATGGGGCAGTCCTTTTAAGCTCGAGCCTTAGATAGCCCCAGGCAGCAGCTCCAGGAAGAGAGTGCTGTCCTGATGCCCTGCCCAAAGTGCTTCTGGATGGCCTTAAATGTGATTAAACTTCCAATGAGTATGGACACTCTATTTTGAAATAGCTTATTCCTTATTAAGCGTTCAGTGTAGACGTGCCCTCACTGTGCATATGGGTGTTTATGCGCCAATGTGCAATATGCGTACATGCCTGGGTGTACCTGAATATACATTTTTGTAATGAATTTCCATTTCTTCTGCATCCTTTTTCTGCTGCTGCTGTTTCCTGGCTTATACATGTGTCAAGTATCCTGAGAGGTTAATAGCTTTCTTGTCCTGGAAGTAGTTTTTGGACTAAGATGATTAACAGCAGCTTTGTTAATGGGGCCTTGAAAGGGTATCCTTTTTTGAGCACCCAGCATAGGTGTACCCCTCTCATTTCGCTCACCCATAAAATACACTAATCCCCAGCCAAACTCTCCTCTGCCACCCAATACTACCATTGAAAAAGAATCCCAGTAGTTTGAAACAATTTGGCTATTTGTACCTTTCTAAAACAAACAGAACAGGAAACAATCCAACTCTTCAAGTCTGGGCTGGATCCCGTCTCCAGGGGATGAGGTCATGCTGAGGAAATGAGGGAGATAGAGTGCAATCCATTCAATTGAAGGGAGCTTGTTGGGACAGTGAGGCACAGACAGGCTGCTGCTTTCTTTCCCCCCTTCCCCTTTTTATGAGGTATTAAACTGCCCCTTGAAAGCATTATTCTTCCCCCCTTCTCCCATTGTTCCTAGGCACAAAGGGGTTTTGGAGGCTTCTTCGTTATCAGGACTTTGGCATGTCTCATATCCAAGCAATCAACTCTTTCTGTGCAGTAGTATTACTCATTTGGTACCAGGAAGGATTTGTAGATGCATGCAAAGGTTGGTTGAGTTGGTGCCCTCTCCACATCTCTCAATACAGAGATTAAACTTGCATGTGTGTGGCAGGGTGTATAAGGGAGGTGGGGGGCTAGCTTAACTGCACTATTTGTACAAGTTCTGCGGAGAAAGGCAGGCAGTCCAAGAAGTCCCAGTGCACTTACAACATAACAGCATTTCTTTTGCATAGCGTGAAGGTTACTTATGTGCAACTCCCAGTAATGCAGTCAATGAAAAAAAATCAAGAAAATCGCTGCTCAAGACAGCCTTCATTCCTGTGCTTTAACCTTCCACAATCAACATATGTTGTAGGGGTGAGGGAGCTCACTGGAAATGAAGGGTGTGCATGGGTGTTTGGCTGTTAAAGGTTCTTAAGATACTCATTGTACAGTGATGAGGGATGAGGATCAGTGTTCAGATCACACTCCCTATCAGTATCCAGCTGTCCGGGGAACTAATGATCCAGCGGATCAAATGTGGCGATGATGAATCCTGCTCACGTGCAACCTGAGGCACATTGTGCATATGCTAAGGAGACTAGAATATGACCACCTGTAATACCAACATTGCATCCCCAGCACATGTGACAAATGCTCTGGTAAAATCTTAAACGATCATCTGATACTCAAATCCTGCATCTTAAATCCAAGTAAAAATCCCTTGTAAAATGTAAATGAGGGCCCCAAACCACAGGAGCTGAACGGGAGCAAACTTCATTCTGCTTCCTCAGCCAGTTGAATCTTTTGGGGTCCAGGTGGTCAGACGTCCCACAGTGATGTAGCAGGATAGGATGTTGTGAATTCTGCCAGCATGCATTAACTTGGACAAAGTGTAATAGGGAGAAATATGTTAAATATGAAGTAGCATATTTGAAGTAGCAGTACTCTCCATCCGCTGTTTTCAGTGGCAGACTGTTAATCTCATTTCATGCAGTTGTACCTATTGCAATATAAATGTACCTCATTCCATTTTCCATGTAGAACATTTATTTTAAAGCCAAAAAGTTAAATATTCTGGCAAATTTCAGTCCTATTCCAGGTTTCATACTTTCAAAGAATTGGTCTTAAAACTAACTGAATGCCTAGTGTACGTAAACACAAATCAATTCTGAATGCTTCTCTGTAGCGAGGCCTCGTCTGAAATACCCTCCCCCATACAAAGCCATAGGTTTATTTCTTCTAAATGCCGTTCTTTATAAAAGCCACTGTTCTGGTTTTTTTAGGCCTTACTGGGTCCCAAAGACCCTATTCATAAGCAGGGTTCATTGTATAAGGAGGAATAAACTTGATTTGAACAGCATAAGTGCCGAGTCTGAAACTGCAAACCACAGGCTAATTTCTCTAGGGAGAAAATACAAACTCCATTTCGTAAATGTCATTCATACATTTTATTTTTGCGTGTGTATATATATGTACTTAACTGTCTATAACGAGCCACACCAAAACACTGGATCCAAACAGCCTACACTTGGGAAAAGTTCTGATTGGGGGGAAAAAAAACACTATGGCTACGTCTAGACTGGCATGATTTTCCGCAAATGCTTTTAACGGAAAAGTCTTCCGTTAAAAGCATTTGTGGAAAAGAGCATCTAGATTGGCTCGGACGCTTTTGCGCAAAAGCACTTTTTGTGGAAAAGCATCCATGCCAATCTAGACGCACTTTTGCACAAAAAAGCCCCGATTGCCATTTTCGTGATCAGGGCTTTTTTGTGCAAAACAGTATTGTGCTGTCTACACTGGCCCTCTTGCGCAAATGATTTGCGCAAGAGAGCTTTTGCCCGAATGGGAGCAGCATAGTATTTCTGCAAGAAGCACTGATTTCTTACAGTAGGAAGTCAGTGTTCTTGCAGAAATCCAAGCGGCCAGTGTAGACAGCTGGCAAGTTTTTCCACAAAAGCAGCTGATTTTGCAGAAAAACTTGCCAGTCTAGACACAGCCTATAAGTACATGATTTATTAATTTATTTGGATTTATACAAATCATGTATTAGAAAAAGGTACATATCCTAGTCTCTCTGCTTCATATTAATAATACACATATGACACTAGCATAACTAAACCTAGCAACTTTCCCCAAACCAGACAGTAAAATAAAAGCTAAAACTGCCCAAGTCCTAGCCATGAACACATCTTTCCATCTTGGGAACCTGGGAAACAAGATTAATTTTGCAGTATGCCCAAGAACCAAGAGATTCAAGCTATATTGGTGTATTGTGGATGCCTGTATCTCTAGGGTTTGGCAGGTGTCCCAATTAGAGTGGGATAGATTGAATTTTGAAGTTCAGAGCTATTCACCGAGAAAGCCCTGTCAGCTGCTATAACTTCATTAAACTAAAAGGTTTTCATACTGGGTATCTCTAAGGGTGTGTCTAGACTACAGGGCTTTTTCAAAAAAAGTGGCTTTTTTTCCGAAAAAACTTCCCGTGTCGAGTGCTGCCGCGTTCTTTCGAAAGTAAATCGAAAGAACGCAGCAGTTTTTTTGACTGCGGAAAACCTCGTTTCACAAGGAATAATGCCTTTTTCCCCCCGAAAGTGCTCTTTCGAAAAAAAGGCGCTATGTATTGCAAACTGTGCTTTTTCTAAAGATAGCATCCAGACTGCCTGGGTGCTCTTTCGAAAAAGCAGCTTGCTTTTTCAAAAGTACTGGCTGTAGTCTAGACACTCTTTTTTTCGAAAGTATCTTTCGAAAAAGCCTCTTTCAAAAGAGGAGTGCAGTCTAGACGTAGCCTAGCTGTATTGATGTCATGCTGGAAGAAAGACATTAATGTTAATATGCATATGGCCATAGGGCTCTATACATTTATAAAATCTTATCCCTGCATCCTAATTGTATCTCAGCATAAAATACAAAAATAAAATTGAAGCTGCAGTGTCTGCAAGTGACATGTACTGTTCAGCTGCTGTGACTTAGTGACATTAGATTTTTGGGGTTTGAATTACCCTTATATTTTGTGCAAAATACTGTTTTAGATGTCATCATTGCAGGAAGATAGGAAGTCACTACATCTGCACCTAAAGAGTCTTGGTACTGTGAAAAAGGATCTTCCAGAATTAAGCAAATGCTGAGGAAGCAAGTGGGGATGGGGGTAGTTACTGAGTCATTCTGAGCAATGTAAGAAGGTAAAATTGAGTGGACAAAGGGAGGAGAGGAGGCTGGAACTCTTTCTATCCCTCTTTTTTAAAATCTGTGCATTAAGATTAGCCTCTCTCTCTCTCTCTCTGGTTCATGTAGGCAGTAAATTGGGAGTCTCTGGCTTGTGTGTTGTGGGAAAACCTCCTCCCCTCTCTGTCTCAATTAGCCCTGCTAATTCATATTGGCATGTTTGATCTTTTCAGAGAGAGATGAAAGGGGCATCTGCCAACTCCAGTTACAATCAGAGCCTGCCCAATCTCGATTGAAAGGACTGTGCTGGAAAAAGGATATTCATCACGTTGAGAAGAGGGGAGGAAAACGCCACCAGTGCCCTGTCCAAATCGGGGTGTAGAATGCGAGGGGAGGAAGGAATGTTATCTGTCCTGCCTTACCCAACATTCTCTTTGAAACCGAATCGGGGTTGAAATGTGCTCCACTGTGTTCAGCCTTAAATAGCTGAGGGAAATGGCACCTCATTTATTTCCTTGTTTTCACTGCCAAACGGTGGGAGTGGGGTGGGAGAGGCAGCGTAAGTGTTTCTAGAGCCTTGAGCAAAACTGAATTACAGAGCTAGTCTTGCCCACCCTCTCTCCTCCTCCAATCTGTGGTCAGACACTGATTATGAAGCAAGAGATCTCTTTGCTAACCAAACCAGGCATTGGGATTCCACATCAAAGGTGCCAGCAGAATCCTTTTCCTGCTCTTGGAGTCTGTTTACATACACGAGTTGTACCTGTATAGTTAAAGCAGTACAACCCTGGAGCATGGCTATATAAAGAATAGCTTTATAGCTATTCTTATACAGGCAGAGGAATAAGATGTATTGGTATAAGATACAGATAAGAACTGCATCCACACAAAGGATTTTACCAGCATAACACTAATGGTATAAAATCGCACCCTGAACCAAAATTGTTATAATGTTGGTACAAATACTGTGTGTAGACTAGGTCCTGGTCAGAAAGGTTACCAACACTGCTGATGTGCCAGCAGCAAGAGACAGAGCCTTGAAATTCTAACTCTCCTGCATGATTAAAAATATAGGCAGGGGCAATGTATGAAATTATACTGCCTCTTACCCTCACTCCATGTGTGACCACTGAAATTTTCAGTGGTTACGTATTTACATGATTAAGCACATTTTAACATCCCTATCTTTACCAACATAGAGAAATTGGTCAGAAGTGATGCTGATGTGTCTATCTTCCCCACAGCTCTCTCACCATCAAAAGATTATAAGCTTTTTCTTCCTTATATGTCCCTACTTGGAAACATGCAGTCTGCACGTCATGAAATTCTCTGCCCTTGCATTTGCTTAGTAGATTTCACTATTTGTCAAGCACCCTTTGTGGGTGGGAGTGGTGGCCTTGTCTAGTCTGGAGTAGCAATTCCAAATTGTCTGTCTAGTTCTGTTGGTAAACTGCACTCACATCTGATTTTTTTTATACTAATGTTTAAAATTTCCTTTGCCTTTGCTTCCTTTCCACTCTTGAGGGGCTCTAAAATGAGAGTTTGTCTGTGCTCTAGGGATTTATTTAGAATGTGTGTTGTTTTCTGGCTTATAACACCACCTGCACTAAGTCAGGCATCGTAAAACAAGGGGATTCAGAGTTAGAGACAAGAACAAAGTGCACCAGCACCATGACCCCCCCCCTCACCCCCCCCCCCCCACCACCACTTACAGCCACTAAAAATCCCAAAGCACTTTTAAAGAGTAGTATTAAACCTTGGTGTCCTGGCCAGATTCCAGCCTTGGTCATTATATTTCTTAAGGCCTGATTTTCTCTTTACTTACACTGTGAGAGGAGAAGCAGCCCCTTCCTGTCTAAAATCCCCCTCTCATTTTAATTGGATACATTATTCCTCTCCTTCCTGCCTTCTAAAATGTTAGGTAGCATCACTTAAATAGTGACATGATTCCATGCCAGAAGTGACTTCTTACAG
This sequence comes from Pelodiscus sinensis, assembly GCF_049634645.1. Taxonomy (NCBI): domain Eukaryota; kingdom Metazoa; phylum Chordata; order Testudines; family Trionychidae; genus Pelodiscus; species Pelodiscus sinensis. The sequence goes on along the minus strand of NC_134718.1, from coordinate 31,815,397 downwards.
TGGCAGGTGACTGATCCCTGTGTATTACCTCTGTAGAGTGCTTGAGATTTTTCAGAATGAAACTAACTAGAATCAAGTACCTAGGTTCTATACATAGGCAGGCAATGATTCAGGAGTGTTTTCCCAAGTCTCCCCATCATCTGTGCAATGTATTGCCACACAGAATAAGCTGTCCGTTATTCCTTACTTTTGCATTTGATATTACACCTATGTTGTACTGCCCTTACACAATCAGTGTGCTGCTGATTTCATTTTTAGATTGAGAATGCAAGATTGGTTTGTGAAAGTTACGGGGATTAGGGGAACCTGAAAGTTTTGGTAGCGGTGTAGAGGACCAATGGGATTGCTTGATCATTGTCTTCGGTCCACCCTCTCTGGCGCACCTGGTGCTGGCCACTATCGGCAAATAGGATACTGGGCTAGATGGACCTTTGGTCTGACCCTGTACGGCCGTTCTTATGTTCATGTGTCATCCCCTCAGGGGGTAGGCCAGGCCAGGCTCAGGTTATGTTTCAGGATGATAAGAGGTGGTATTGACTACACGATTAGTTGATAAGGGAAGATGCTCTGTCCCAGCTTGCTCCGGTCCAGGAGCTACCCCTGCTGTGGCTCTGCAGTTTAAATGTAGTAGGAGCCGGGCACACAGGCACCCTGGCCACCGCGAACAGAGGCTGGCGAACAGGAGGAGGGCAACTCCCCTGCTGAGACCCTCTTTAGACAGAGCCTGCTGCCAGAGCAGCCTCTGCCTGTGGCAAGTCTGGGCCCATTGTGAGCAGAGGTGGCATCATGGAAGCCTATCTTACCTCCCTGACCCTCACTGCTGTCTCTGGTAGAGGCAGCAGCGTGGGAGAAGAGGGAGGAGGTGGCATCATGGAGATGGTGCCGGGGGAAAACCAGCTCCAGTTTCCCTCCTCCCCCATGTGTGTATACACACACACACACACACTTGCTGCTCTGATACAGAGGCAGCAAGGGTGGGAGGGAAGCAAATAGTCAAATAGTTGACTCGACTACTCGCTTACATCCCTAGTTATATTACCTTGTGCACACCAACCGCATATCACTACAGATCTGAGTATGTTCTGGGCATCTGTGTTTCTTTGTTTTGGGAATCTGTGACCAGTGCTATTGAACAAAAACTTTCTTAAAGTATTTTCATTTTGTAGTTGGGACAAAGCATAGCGAAACAGGAAAATATTTTTAAAACAATTAGTAGCAACAAACACATTTAGTCTCTTTACAGGAACAGAACAGACCCAATTTACCTTCTTAACACACCAAGATCTTTCTTTGCATATCTATCTCAATCTTGCTCTGACTGGTTCCTTTTAACAGGTTCAACAGGCCACCATCCCTGTGTGGGGCCTGGGACAAATTACCTTATTGCTGAATCTTTTTTTGTTTATGGGCCCAGGTGTGAAATCTTCTGGTGCTTGACAGTCAGTTTTTCCAGTCAATTGAGCATGCAGTAGGGCCTCTGGGAGAATGCCCTCTTGATGGCTGCTCTAGTGTTTGGACAGTTAGACCCATTCAGTCTCAATGGGTTGTAATCCCTAGCCTGATGCCTTGCCTCTCTCTTGTGGGTGAGTGCATAGGAGCTGTCTGCTCTGTTTTGCTAGTCTAACACACCATGTTAGAAGTCAAAAACATACATCATGTTCTAGTTACAGACTAAAATGTGCAATTAATAGACAGTTATTGCCATATGTCATCACAGAAGAACAATTATGTGACTAACTCCATGGCCATGTAATCACATTTTGCAGGAGGACCTCAGACTCATAGACTTTAAGGTCAGAAGGGACCATTATGATCATCTAGTCTGACCCCCTGCACAGTGCAGGCCACAGAATCTCACCCACCCCCTCCTAGAATAATCCTCTGAATGCAAGATGTATGATGATCATCATTTTCAGCACCTTCAAGTACAAAGAACCTACTGATAGGGTTAAGAAAACAGTTCTAAAGTGATGTTTACTGTCTAAATAGTAAGGAAATACCATGAAGGATTGACCTAATGCTGATTATTGAAATGATTTTGGCCTGTTGAATTTTGGCAAAGGAGAAAGTTATGACAAAATCCTTATTTTCTTCATGTGCAAATGAATCCCCAGTGCTTTATAGAATAAAATGGCAATTCCTCTGCTACACTTCTCACTAAATAACTAATTAGGTACAAGATTGGCAGCAAGTATCTCAGGGTGAGAGCAGCGGGTTGGGGAAAGAGGCAGATGAAGGGTGTATGTGGAAGTTCTGGGAAAAGATAAGATCAAATCACTTGGAGCATCTCAGTGCTGAATTAGAAACAGGTGTTGAAACATGAACTCAAACAAGCAGCTGTTTATTCCCTGCAGCAGTGTTGTTAACTGAAACATACACTGGACATGATTCTCCTCTACCTGATACTAGTATTGAGAGAGAGAGAGAGAGAGGCGCAAACTTGCCTGTATTATCTTAGCTTCAGCATTTCCAGACTGAGTGGTTGAATTTGCACCCTTAACATTCTTTATTGTATGGGATACCATACAAAGGGCAGAATGTGGTGTCAGTAAGAATCCTTATTACCGAATGTTTAAGACCTCTGGTCTCACTGGTTTAGTAGAAGACTTCTCTCTATGCCAACCTCTGTCTCACCAAACTGTGCAGACTCCTTTCTTTCTTAAATAGTCCCCGGGTTACATGGATCCGACTTACATCGGATCCCTACTTACAAACGGGGTGAGGCAACCCCACACTAGCTGCTTCCCCCCAGCAGACCAGGGGGACACGAAGCTAGCGCCCCTCCCCCCCCCAGCAGACTAGGGAGACGCGGAGCGGCTTTTCTCAGCAGACACCTCAGCTTGAGAATAAAGGACTGAGGGAAGTGAGGTGTGGGAGAATAAAACTGAGCTCTGGAGAAATGTTTGGCTAGAGTTTCCCCTACAATATGTACCAGTTTCGACTTACATACAAATTCAACTACAGTCCCTATCTTGTACGTAACCCAGGGACTGCCTGTAGTTTGACTGACACTGGATAGCTTCCTATATGAGTTTATTTTCCCACTGAAACCAAATGGCACCTTAGCACTGTGTGGCTATGGCTAAATGTCAACCTCCCTGTGTATATTCACTCTCATAGCCACTTTCTCTAAATGGAAGTTTATTTTTCTCTGAGCACAATAACTAATACTTTTGTTGCCTATATAAGTGCTGAAAGCATCTGAGAATCTTTTTTTTTTTTAAATCAGTGTATGTATGGGACCATGGTTAAAAAGTGAGCTAGTCAATGGCTTTTTGTTTGAAAGATGTTGATTACTAGTTCGCAACCCTGGTGTGGTACATCAGTTATCTCCAATTGACAAGGAAAATATAGTGCACCTCTCCTAATGAGGAGGCTATCAAGTATTATCAGGCTGCAAGAGCTGTCTGTTCAGAGTGTAGGCATTAACAGCAAAGGAATTGATTGTAACAGGACTGTTTCCTTAACACTCCCACAGCAAGGGCAGTGTATTCACACATTTAAATCTGTCTCGTCAACCCCTGCTCACTTCACATATCCTTGAGGGGGAAGGGTTGAGGCAAAGCTTGAGGTATACTTCAGAGGAGACGTGTGCCTGGCTTTTGGATAAAAGGAAATCTTTGGGCTGAAGTGCTGTCAGTCTCTCTCAGTCCCTCTCTGCCCTTTCATAAGCACTACATTTTTAGCAAAAACAAGGCAACATTGTAACTTTTCCAGAACTCCGCCAAAACTAACAAACCCTGGAAATGCTAACGCAAACAGTTAAAGAGTGGCTTATAAAATGTTTAAGCACCAGATGTAAGAAAGTACGAGTTTTATTTGTTACCATATGTATAACCATAGTTCAAGCTTTAGTTTAGGTTAAGTATGCACTGGACCTGTCACAGCTACTCTAACTACCAGTTCTTACAACAAGCACAGCTCCTTTAACTACCCAGACAAATGTTGGAAAAGTAATATTGTAGCACAATTTCCAATAAGTTCTTGTACTATATTGGGGACAGCCTTTTATTTGAGAGTGTGTATGATGTAAACAGAGGAACAGCCATTATAGACTTGATTCTGACCACTACGGAGAAATCAAATGTGTATCTGAAGGTGGAAGGCAATTACGGTGAAAGTGATCATGAAATGATAGATTTCATGATTCTAAGGAAAGGAAGGGGTAAAAGCAACAGAATAAGGACAACGGACTTAAACAAAAAGCAACCAAGACTAACAAACTCACAGAACTGTTGGGTAAGATCCCCTGGGACGATAATCTTAAGGGATAAAGGAATTCAGTAGAGCTGGCAGGTTTTCAAAGAAATAATATTAAAGGCACAACTGCACACTATCCTGATATGAAGAAAAAAATAGAAAGAATAGTAAGAGGACAATATGACTATCAGAAGCTTGTTAGTGACTTGAAAATCAAAAAAGAATCCTACCAAAAATGGAACATGGATGTATTGCTAAGGTGGAGAACGAAAGAGTAACACAGTAGGGACATAATCAGAGAGGCAAAGGCACAAGATGAGTTACACCTAAAAAGAAACATAAAAAGCAACAAGAACTGGTTATTTAAATACATAACCTCTTAGTACAGACATTTAAATACAACTCTTTTTAAAGAGGAGGTTAAAGAATGTGTGGGTCCATTACTTAGCAGGGATGGAGAAGCTAATTGACATCGAGAAGGCTGAGGTGTCCTTGCTTCTTGCTTTGTGTGGTATTCTAATTCTTTTCACTTACCCAGATGGTTTTACATCAAGGGTAACTGGAATGCCATGCTGATAAACTTCTGTGCTCAACACAATCCAGCTGTATACTCAAAAGAATGTAAGCCTCTTCTTTCTGCCCCGCCCCCCCACCCTCTTTTGCTTTCAGGTGGCGGCCAAGGCTGGAGTTTATGAGATCCTGAATCAACTGGGGTTTGCCGAGTTTGAGAACCCAGAAGACAAGTCTCTCTCCAAGCTCCGCTACCGCTGGCAGGAACAGAGCCGTAGCCAACTTCCATTTCGAGGGGAGTTCATTTAGGACCTGACACTGTGAGGCACCTTGGAAATGTCTACATTTCTCCAGACTTGGCTGGTTCACTTGCTTTTTATGGGTGGAGGGAGGGAGAATTTGCCTTAAGGAAGACTTTGTTTCCAGAAAGATTGGAGAGGGAACGGGACACACCTTAAACTGACTTTAGAAAAACAAAAATTTATAGTGTTCTGTTAGACACAATAAAAATATTGTAAATTAAATGACAGGTGTCTAATTAAAAACATTGTGTAATCTTGAAAGAATCTCTGAAATGTTTGAGACAATCTTTTGAATTTAGTGAATGTATTAGCAGCAAGTGCCAAATTTTTCATGGCCTTCTTCATTTTCCCACTATAGCAGTGCAGTGTCTGTGCTATATATAAAGTGATATAAATGCAAAAGCATTTGCAGGCGTACTTAGGATTCATGAAGAATCCTGTAAGCACTAGAATAAGATCTGGATTTTTATGTTCATTCATATTTATTACACTTTTTTAAATTAACTTTAACAACAAACTGGAGGTGTTTGAGAAAAAAATAAGCCAATAACTTTCCACCGCTTGTACAGTCAAAATCCCTGTTTCCAGTGCTGGGATATTTTAGCTGTAGTATGGTACCAAAGCTTTTGTTTAGCAAAGAGCTAAGTTTTGTGGATCCAGAAACAAAAGATGAAATCTTGGCCCAACTGCAATCAACAGGAGTTTTGCTGTTGAATTCAGCATTTCACAGTGTGACTAAAGCAATAAAAAAAAGTTGCAGAGGTAACAATAAAAAAGAAGGGATTAAAAATAAAGGGAATCAAGATTGTTCAAAGAAGGAATGAAGTCACATTCCCAGTATTGCAGCTTAGGGAGAGGCTGGTTGCAGAAGGTTTGGTGAGCAGAAATGGAATAGTCAAGAGCTAGCATAAATAGGATAACAAAATAAGATATGAAATACAAATGCACAAGCATGCGGGTCTGTCTCTTTCAGAGCCTGCTTTCATCAGCTGCCAGCAGTGCTGGAGGTGCATACATCAAAATTAAAAAGTGAACTTTTTTGAAAAATAAAATACAAGAGGTTTATGTTTTTGTTTGGAATCATTTCTATTGCTACTTCAAAATCCAAGCTCTGAGGCTTCTGTTTATCAAGCATTTTTTTTTGGCTTCTTTCTGAAGGAGCATTTTGTTTTGTTTACTTTTTATAAATGCAAAGCATCTGATCAAGTATTTTACAACTCCAGCAGGGTATTTTAGTGTTTGAGATGCTGGAGATAAAGGTAAATAGATAACTAGTAACTGCAAAGTGGCAGTGGCTATTCTTTTGTCTTTTGTTACTTCTAGCACAATCATAAATTTTCACTTCTTTTCATACCCTGTAGTAATTGAAATGTGGCTGTGCAGAAGTGACAAAGCCAAATTAAACTTGAAATTAGAGTATGGCACTGGTATGCAGAGAACTCTGAAACAGCCTTGTTTATTGATTTCTGTAACAAAGATGTATATCACCTTTTGTATTCCGTTCCTTTCATATAATGGAACATCTACTGTATTTTTTGCAAAACTACTGTACAGCTGTATGCCTCCACTTCGTTTCTAAATGTTATGGGATCTTCTGGGTTTCTCCAAGTGTATGTTTATTATTTCATTGAGGTAAAAGATCTTTGTGGACAGTAGGGTGCCTAAAAACCTGTGAGGATCTGTGCTTCACCAAAACAGTTTCGCAAGAAATTCTTTTGACTAACTTGATCACATCATGTGATATCAAGGACTACTAACAAATCTACCATACTACAGGTTTCCTCAACGCTGCACCTGTGACATTTCTTGTAACTGGACAAAGACTGTTGTGTGTTCATGTTTCTCTTTTGTTCCTTAAAGATATGATATCTGGGGTGAAATTCTGGCTTCGTTGAAACACAACAAAACTCCCAGTGACTTCAGTGGAGAGTGCATTTTACCCCTCACATGCAAAACATTTCCATAGGCCATGAACATTCAATTTATGTTTTCAGAAAAACTTCTCTCTTGTACAGAATCTTCCATATTGGGCTTCAGCATTATTCTGCTTATGCTGTCTTGATGAGGGAACAAAAATAGCTAAAAAGCAATAAGCTTAGCTAAAGGGTAAAGCAAATTTTGTCTCTTTACCTCTCAGTTCTGAGAGGGGCCCCAAGCCTAAAAAAAAATGGAGACAGACTATTTCTGCCCTTTCCTCAATGAGGACTTCACATAGATCCTTTCAGGCATAAAAGGCTCTGGCAATTCAGTGGCTGATGAAACTGATGTTCTTTGATGTCCTTAGTGAAGTTCAAACTAGTCTGAAAAGGGTTTGTTACCTGTGTATGGGACATTTCTGGAGCCATGTTTTCCTCTTGTGCAACTGAATAGAAACATCATATATACATAGTGGGGGAGACATCCTATGGGTGGCAAGTGACACAGAAGGTTGCCTGTTGAATTGAGGCATCATTTTTAGAGGAGCTGAGTGCCCACAACTCCACCAAAGTTCATATGAGCTACAGGTGTTCAGCATGTCTGAAAATCAGGTCTTTGAGTCCTTGGGGGTATCTGCCCAGTGTGTATATGGATGAAGGGAGTGGAGCTTGCCTGCATTGGTCCTTAATTTGTTGAAAGGGCAGAGTGAGAGAGGACTTAGAATAAGCCAGATAGCAGTTCCCATAGAATCATAGAGCTGGAAAAGACCTCAGAAGGTCATCAAGTCCAGCCCCCTGCTCTAGGCAGGACCAATCCCAACTAAAATTAACCCAGCCAGGGCCTTGTCAAGACTTAAACACCACTAGGGATGGAGACTCCACTACTTCCCTAGATAACCCATTCCAGTGCTTCACCACTCTCCTGGGCCGTGTCCAGACTCAGGGGTTTTTTCGGGAAAAGTAGCCTTTTCCCGAAAAAACTTCCCCTGCGTCCAGACTCAAGCCGCGTTCTTTCAAAATTATTTCGAAAGAACGCGGCTTTTCTTTCGATGGCGGTAAACCTCAATTTACGAGGAAGAACGCCTTCTTTCGAAAGTTCCTCTTTCGAAAGAAGGCGTTCTTCAATGTAAAGAGGCTGTCTTCGAAAGAGAGCATCCAGACTCGCTGGGTGCTCTCTTTCGAAAACACGGATTTCTCTTTCAAAAGATCCGCCTGCAGTCTAAACGCGATCTTTTGAAAGAGGCTCTTTCGAAAGATGCTTTCGAAAGAGCCTCTTTCGAAAGAAGCCTGCAGTCTAGACATAGCCCTAGTGAAATAGTTTTTCCTTATATCCAACCTGGACCTCTCCCACCACAACTTGAGACCATTGCTCCTTGTTCTACCATCTGTCACTACTGAGAACAGCTTCTCTCCATCCTCTTTGGAACCTCCCTTCAGGAAGTTGAAGGCTGCTATCAAATCCCCCCTCACTCTTCGCTTCTGCAGACTAAACAGACCCAACTCCCTCAGCCTCTCCTCATAGGTCATATGCTCCAGCCCCCTAATCATTTTGGTTGCCCTCCGTTGGACCTTCTCCAATGCGTCCACATCCTTTTTGTAGTGGGGGGTCCAGAACTGGAAACAATACTCCAGATGTGGCTTCACCAGAGCCGAATAAAGGGGAATAATGACATCTCTGGATCTGCTGGCAATGCTCCTCTTAATGCAACCTAATATGCCATTAGCCTTCTTGGCTACAAGGGCACACTGTTGACTCATATCCAGCTTCTCATCCACTGTAACCCCGAGGTCTTTTTCTGCAGAACTACTACTTAGCTGGTTGGTCCCCAGCTCCTCTTAAACATTCATCACTATCCATCATTTCTACTGGCAAATCTGATTTTATTTATTTATTTTGTAGTTGCTCAGCCTTGCCCTGGATGGAGACCAGCTTCTCTCTAGGTTGTGGATATAGCAATGTCAGATTAGTTTTGAAAACACAAAGTAGCTACTGGAGCCTCATTAAATGTTACAAATGTTCTGATTAGCTTTTTAAAATATTTGTTTTGTTATACCTTTTGCCATTTCACTTATATGGAGAAAAAGCTCTTTTCCAGCTTTATTAGGATAGTCTAGAAACTTGAGTAACATCACCTGGATTGCTATGTGAAAGGTTCCCTCCCTCCTGTCTTTACATCATGCAGTTTGAAAGAGCATCTCAAACTTTGGAAAAACTCAAAAGAAAAGAAAATCCAGGGAAATGACTTTTAAACAATGACTGTTGTCTTGGAAAACTTGCCATTGTCAATATTTTTCATTTTTATAAAAATTTAGCGTCTTTTTCAGTGTTCTGAATTTTTTATAGAAAACAATTAAATATTGTTGAATTAGCTATTGAAATTATACAATTACTAGAAACTGGGTTTTCAATAAATGAAAAATTACCACAGGTTGGACCTCCCTGGTCTGACGCCCTCAGGCACCTGTCCCAAATGAGGGAATTTGCTGGACTGGGGAGGTCCTCTACCACTGTCCCTCCCTCTGGCTGGCTCTGCTCCAGCCCTGCTGCTACAGATCTAAGGCTTGGCTCCAGTCCGCTCCTGCCACCTGGCTGGGGCTCTCTGAGGATGGCACTCTCCAGCTGCCGTGGTCCCGCTTCTATTCCGCCCAACTGGGGCTTCCTGGGGATGGGGCTCCACAGCTGTTCTGCTGCTGCTGCTGCTCCCAGCTGGGACTTCTTGGATAGGGCTCTGCAGCTGCCGCTAGGTCAGGGCTGCACAGCTGACTCACTGTGCAAATTCCCAGCTGGAGCTCCCCACCACTGAACTCCTGACCAGCTCGCGCTCCCTGACACCAGGGCTTTCTGGTCCAGCAAAATCCATGATCCTGATAGACCACAGATGTTGCCAAACCTGGATTTAGGAAGTTCAACCTGTATAACCATTTTGATAGTGTTTTGTTGAATTCTCAAATTCTAATAAAAATCTGACAAAATGTAATCTGCAGCCTGTCCCCCTCTGATTCACTAGTTAGCACTAACTTGGGCTACTTTACTATGTTCCTTCACATTTCCCTGCTTTTCCTTTAACTGAAAATTAACTTTTTGTTTACATTTCCCATTTGTTCATTGTAATGAAACTTCTGTAATTCTCTTACTTCGTCAGTTCTTGTTTCTGGTCTCTTTACAACAAGAATGTTCTTCCCCAAGTATTGTTTCTGTGAATGTTAAGATCTTTTAGGGCTAAATTCAGACTAGTGGTGAAATGCTGTACCTCTTCCCCCATGTGCATGCCTCAAAAGGGCACATATATAACCCATATAAGTGACATTAGTATGTGCCGGCATGATCCCAAGACCAACTCAATGCACAGCACTCTCACTCATTCTGCTCATTGTGGAATAGTTTTTGTGGGGACCTTTACATTGGAGCCATCGCTAGGACAGGACATCTGCAAATAGGTGGATATCATGTAGATTATCATGCTTCACTGACTTCAGTGGAGCTATGACCGCTTATGCTTGCTTAGGATCAACTGCTTACTTCCTTGTGGCCAAACCCAGTTCTGAAATTTTCATCTTGGAGGACCTGTGTAGTAGTGTCACTCTCTGGCTAAATCTAGACTATGGAGTTTTTGCAGGATACCAAAGGTATTCTGGAAAAAGCCCACTGTGTCCAAGGAACACATTTTCTTTTCCAGTTTTTTTTTGTGGAAGAGCAAATGTGTACCTCATTTCACAAGGCATAAGGGTTCCACTAAAAGGAGGCGGCTTTTCTGCCATTTGGCCCTATTTAGACGGGGCCAAATGACAGAAAAGCCTCTTCCTTCTCCCCCCCCCCCCCCCAAAAAAGCTATGCAAAATGGAGTGCATTTTGCGTAGTGTTTTCCGCAAAAGTGTCGCAATATAGACCTAGCCTGAGTCTTGCCAGATGAAGCAGGAGCAGTCAGAATCCACTATGGATGTTTACTAGTGTTCGCAGGGTTTCTACAATTCCCAGACAAGGGGATGTTGCTATACCAAACTGACTTAGTGTTATTCATCATTCCCTTGGGCAACAAAACATTCGTTATGGACCATCTCCATAGCATGTGTGTTACATTTCCATTCTCTTCGCCACAATTCCAACATTCCAATAGACTTTTTTCCTGCTTTTGGTGTTTTTAGTGCACTGTGGGTGGGGTTTGCTTGGTTTTTATTTTCTGCTAAACAGCTTTGAGTGACTAGTAAATAGATTTACTATAGGTATTTCTTAACACGATTCTGCCATGTTAGTGAAGAAATAGGTTAGAGCATTGAAGTTCAGGTTTTTGAGGCTTGGATATGCACATTTCCCCTAAGTGGGATTTTGGTTGTATTGGTTTTGGTGCAGAGGTGAGGGGGCTGAACTGAGATACTTGGTACCCTTTCCCAATGTCATTTCAAATTCCTGCCACTCGAGCAGTGAAGTCAATAGCAGCTTTTTAGGCCCATATTTCTAAACATGACCTCTAATTCTATGCCAGTCAAAATATTGAACTTGTTTTTACCCATGGTATCGGGATTCACACTTAGTTCTGATATCTGTATTACTGTTGTGTCATTGAGCTATCCATTTTGCATGCCCAAATACAGTTTGCAGGGTAATGCTGGGGCATTATTACCAGAGATTACATCACCTCGTCCCCCAAAGAATGTCAAAATGGCCAGATACTGTACAAGCCCTTGAGCTGAAGTAGGCATGTGAACAACTAGTCTACTATCCGATAAGCAAATGCTTTATTGGAGAATTGACATGCTGGTCAATTAGTTGCTTCCTCCCACCCCTTGCTGCCTCTGTCAGAAAGAGGCAGGAAGGTGAGGGAGGGGGAGAGGGAGAGGAGGAGGTGCTTCAAAGCAGCAGCGCTGCATGGACCCGGGCTCCACATAGCACTGCCGCTTTGAAATGCTGTGTGCAGCCTGGGGCCAGCTGGGAGATAACGGCTGTTGCTATACTTGAAAGGCGAAAGAGCTGTGGGAAACATGGGGCCAGTAGGGAACTCAAGCAGTCAAGCACTCCAGGCTGACCCCAGGCTCCATGTGGCACTGCCACTTTGAAACGCTGCGGGGAGCATGGGGCCAGCCAGGGACTGCTTGTAGTCCCCCGCTGGTCCCATGCTCCCTGCAGCACTTTCGCCTTTGAAGTGTAGCAACCCAATGGCTGTTGCTACACTTCAAAGGCAGAAGCGCCCTCATTGACTAATTGAATCTTCGATTAGCTAATTAATCAACATTTTATATCCGTAAGCAGAAGCCTTTGAGTTTGCTTTAAGCTGAACTTCAGTGAGGGTTGGCTACTGTTGGGCTGGCTATTGTTTTTTTGTGGAATTCTTTCTTTATGCTCCCTTGGTTGTAACTTAGGAATCTATTTTCTGAGACTGGCTCCACATGCTACTAAAATAACAGAAACATGGCTAGTAGAGACATGGCTGTGCTCCCCCATATGCATCACCCAGTAAAGGCTAAAGTATGCTCAACCTGGTAACTGGCTGAGACCCCATATTCCTTCTCCATCACTACTGACAGGTGGAACTCCAGGGGAGCTTTGCCTCAATGGAGCACAATTACTTCCTGGAGCAGCATAGCAGCAACTCCCACCCTACTCAAGCATTGAGCCTAAGGACTCAGTATAGCTCTGAATTTGTAATACCGTACACACCAGTTATTTCAGCAGGGCCTGAAGCTGTGAAAGGAGATGTCTGATTTCGCACTGCCCATCATGTGCTCCCTTAGATGTGCAGATAGTTGAGCTGTGTGAGAAAATGTAAGGCACTCTCTAGCCAAATCTGTAATGCAGCTTCTCAAAGGATGTTTCAAATGATTTTTGTCCTACACTAAAGGGTGGGGAAGGTCACTGCAAATTCTGAGAACAGGATGGACACAGAGGAGGGGAAATCCAGGCCCTACTGAGTGGGTGGACTCTTGCTCCAGTGAGGCTTTGCACAGGCAAAATGGTTCATTTGCATGGGTGTGACTGCAGGAATTTGTCCTGATATTGAACTGGGGATGAGGTGGCCATAGAATTTGTGGATTCCAGTATTTTCATGTATATTTGTTTTAATAAAAGTTGATATCCATGACTTCTGTCATTCTGGGACATTTGTGATTGGTGCGCTTGATGCCAAATGTCACTGAAAGCTAGAAAATGAAACCCTTTTGGCTTTGAAGCAAGCAGAGATTAGGAGCTCAGAACACCTCCATCCTGACGTAAAGGATCTGAGCAGCTGACTACTGGTCAGAACAACAAAAGTGGGCTGGAAAAATCAGTGACCACAAGTCCTCATTTCTAGTAGTGCATCTGCTCTGAATTTGTGAATAGTGTGTGTGGACCAGACAAGATGACACAAAGGTGTTTGTTCAAGCTGCAGGAATGGGTCTGCGATAGTATGACAGCAAATGGTTGGGCATGATCTTTAGTCCTTAAATACAACATTTAAGAACCATATTTGGGAATTGTGAAGCAAGAAAAACAGGTGGAGGTGGGGCAAAACCTCAGTATGGTCTCTTTCTGATAAAGCAGACTTTTTATTATCTCTTCACCCTTGTGCTTCAGTTTCTTAAATTGCAGCAAGGGGAGGTTTAGGTTGGACATTAGGAGAAAGTTCCTAACTGTCAGGGTGGTTAAACACTGGAATAAATTGCCTAGGGAGGTTGTGGAATCTCCATCACTGGAGATATTTAAGAGCAGGTTGGATAAACATCTATCAGGAATGATCTAGACAGTGCTTGATCCTGCCATGAGGGCAGAGTACTGGACTCAATGACCTCTTGAGGACCTTTTCAGTTCTTGTATTCTATGATTGTATGATTCTATTGAACATCCTTGTGATTGAGAGGTTTCTTTAAAAATGAAGGCCCTTACATTACAAAAGAAATTAAATGTGAGTGAGTTTCTGCCTTGACAGATAAAATATTCAGTTCAAGGCAGGAATGATCTCCATCCAATAACATCTCAGTTTCTTCATGGTGCTGAAGATCCCACATGTGTTAGGAAAGAACGTGACATTCCTTAGGGGGCTGCTTCCAAGTGGCAGCTTCCAAGTAATAGGATCTTTACTAACTACCTTGCACCAAACTAAACTGCTGCATCAGCAGAACATATGAAGCAGTGTGTGGGAGGAGGAGGAGTAAATTCTATGGATGATTGTGGTACAGTCACAATCCACCATTCCATTAGGGTTGTGGGATGGGTGTTGCTATGGGCAGAAGAACAAGAGAGCTTACGGGAGGATTGTGGAGAGAGAAGAAAAAACAGATGGGATATTAAAGAAGGTGAGAATGCAATGCTTGTTTTGCTTTCTTTTAACATTTATATATAGTTGCAAGTTGTCGGGTAAATCCATTTAAAAATAACAAACCCTCAAAGAATGAAGATGGACTCACTGAATTAGAGAAGCATACCATGGAGCCTTTTTGCTGGAAGAGGAATTTCTTGTTGCTCACATCACTCGTGTATGACAGGAAGAAATTCTCCTTGCGCCCATCAACAGGGCAAGTAAACACTTCAATCTACTGTTACGGCAGCCAGCTCTTTTTGGGATCCAATATTCTAGGGAGAAATTTCAACAATGAAAGTAATTAACCATTGGAACAATTTACCAAGGGTGGATTCTCCCTCACTGACAATGTTTAAATCAAGATTGGATTTTTTTTCTACAAGATTTGTTCTGGGAGAGGTTCTGACCTCCTGTACAACACAGGCCATTGACTAGATCAGGGGCTAGACAAAATCAGGTCTTGGGTATAGATCTGGCCTGACAAGCATTTCTGTCTGTCCCGTCCAGTTGATCAGCACAGCATGCATGCATACAGCCTGTTCAGCTGCTCCTCCCCCACTTTGCTCCGTCCTGCATCTGAGCTGTTCCCAGGATTCTCCTGTTAGCTGTGGAGAGTGGGGAGGGAGAGGGGTGGAGGGAAGAGGGGTACACTGAACTCAGGGTGTTCCCCTGTACTCCATCTCTGCAGAGCAGAGGTCTGGGAGAGGGAAAGACAAAGCGGAGCTGCTCCAATCTGAAGCATGGATGGTAAGCGACTCGGAGTGCCTGTCTGAAGAGGCAGTGCACTGTTTCTAAGATTTAAGTGCTCCTGCTCTCTCTTGTCCCATCTCTTCAGAGCAGGGGAAGAGGGAGGCAACAGAGCAGGACAGCTTTCCCTGTCTTAAAGAGACAGTGCCTGGCTTAAAGAGACAGTGCCTGGCTTCTCTCAGAAACTTACCCAGCAGCAGCTAGTATACACACACTCTGTATCAGTCTCTCACACACCCAGTCTGTGCCATACTGCCTCTGTGCTACATACATATAGTCAGTGTCCCATGCACGCTGCCACACACTCTCCAGTCTCTGTGCCACACAATCTATATCACAAAGTCTGTGTTTCACACATGGTGTCTCATATTCACACACACTTTCTTTCACTCTGTAACCCCACACCTTCTGCCTGAGGTCCCACCCCTTCTGGGGGGCCTGAAGTCGGCCCAGGACCACATACTAAAATGCATGAAGTGGCCCCACTGCGAAAATTATTGCCCACCCCGGCCTAGATGGTCACAGTGGATCCTTCTGGCCTTGGAACCTATGAATGTCCAAAGCCATTCCAAACCTCTTTTGTGAAAGCCTCTGGATCAGTAGATTGTCCCTTTTGCTGTTCCACAAACCCACAGTGAATGCTGTGGTTCCGCTATTTGCTGAGAACATATCCTCAGGGTGAAGTTAGCAGACTATCAGGTGCTAAGAGAATGATATTAGAATGTATGTTGGTGAATGAGGATCACTGAAACCCTTGAGGCATACAAAGAACACATCCTCAGTATCAGGCTCTTTATGGAAAGAGACTAGAGTACTCCCACCACTGTCAAAGAGTACCAGTATATACAATGTCATTATAAACATAGATCCCGTGGGACTTCCTGGCTCAGCAATTATTCCACTAGCCTTTTTCACTAGTGGTGCCAGAGATTTGGCTAATACATTTCAATCCTGGCTCAGCACACCCTTACCAATGCCATTTCTAGCCTACCTCACCTCACCCCATCCCTGCTTCCTCCTCCTTTCCCTTTCTCCCAGTAGTGTCCCTGATGCATCTCTGTCCAGTCCTACAGCAGCCTGGGCATTCTAGACTTGAGCCGTTCCCTCAACTTTCCATTACACTTCAACCCTGACGTGCAGCATTCCCTGCTGTCACAGGGTTGGGCCTTTCTGAGGGGGCTCTGTTGAGTGTGTGGGGCTGTGGTTAAATGAGCAATGAACACGGAGAATGAGAATGAAGTCACCACCCCAGACATATTTGTCACAAAGGTGATTCCAAGAACCCATTATTCTCTTTCTCCCCTTCCCCTTTATGTGTTGAAATTCCTCGAAACTGTAACCATCGTCAGCAAGGAAAAGGGTTTAAAAGGTTTCTTTGTCCAGAGCTGCATGAACGTCCCCTCTAGATTATGCCATGCCTTGAGGGAAATTGAAGATTATTATTCCAAAGAAAATACCAGCAATTGAAAAGTTCAGCCTGAGACCAATAAAATTATGTCTGTCTATTAGAACCCTTTTATTAAAATATGGTTAAATGAACAGAAAACTGACCTTTTGTTAATCTATCTTCACTGAACTCAATTTGATTGTATCCAGGGTTTCATTTAATCAATCCTGTGGAGACAAAATAGAGGTGAAAGAAAAAAAGCTGTATTCTGTGCTGCCCCATACATCATTAGTGAAAGCACCAGCTAACTTCTAACTCCAGAATCCTTATGGATGGATATAATGTATGATGCAAAAAGGACCTGGCTTGCTTTTCAGACACCCAGTTGAGTTACAGAGTTTGCAGCACTGGACATTAGAAATAGAGTAGATCCTGCAGACACTGAGTCTGTTTAAGGGATTGTAGGGGCATTCTTATTAAATAGAAACTTAGACTTGTACCATTTTTTTTGTGGATGGTGGTGGGGGCCTGTTCCATCCTTGGGGGATAGAAGAGGAAGGGGAGAAGGGCTGGTGTTGGCTGTCTGCAGGATTTGAGCCCACCACCCTGAGTTCTCTAGTCAAGTGCCCTAACCCCTAGGCCACTCCAGAGCACACCCCATTACCCTACTTTCAGGGCATCCCTTATGCTGCCTTATTAATGCAGGTGCCAGATCCATCTCTAGGGCAGCTGGTGTTGGCCCTCCAGCAGCTGCCTGGGCAGACAGAGAGGGGCGGTTGGGACTCAAGAACCCACACCACCTCCCTACCTTCAGAGGATCCCTTATCCTGTGTTAGCTGGTTTGGTGGCTCTCCGGATGGGCAGGGTTTGATCTGACTAGGGCTGAAAGGACTTGAACCTATCACCCTGTGCTCCCCAGGCAAATGCCCTATCCCCTAATTTAAGGCGTTTAATTTAAACCTTAGGGGTCTTACATTTTTTGTTACACTAAAAAGAAAACCAAACTCCAAAAATCCTATAGTTCTCCAAAAAATCTGCGGATAACTTCTTTTTTTAAATTCTGATTTAGCAGATTATTCAAAAATTTTATTGTTTAATGTGCAGGGCCTATTCTCTTAGTCTTGTTTTTTCCGAAAGCTAGAGGTTTGCAGTATAAGCAGTCAAAAAAAATCCTGTTTTGACTTGTAAACTGTTTGATCTAGAAGGCAAAGGAAGGAGAATAAATACTGGACACTGAGATGTCATTTAGACTGAGTCACTTTTTTGACTAGCTCTTCTTTTTAACATAAAAGGGATGTGGAACTAATGACCTCTTGGAGCTTTTTAAAGCTGAACTTTTAACTCTTAATGATAGTTAAAAAGGAGGCCACAGATTTGCAAGGAGGCCAGAGACTGGAGGAGGGAGATGGTGCTGTCTAATTTGAGTGCAGCTGCTCAACTCAAGCAGAGGAAGCACCTCAGGGTGCAGTCAAACCCTTTCATTACCTCCTTCAAGTGTTTGCATCCCCCTACCCTTTGTATGGGTCAGCACCATCTGCTACTCCTGCTGAGACATGTAAATGCCTAAAGAAAACATTTAGCTCTGAGAGAGGTGAGAACTGTTTAGGGTTGTGGTTTTTTTTGTCCTGAGTGATAATTATATCCGTCTGCAGAACCACTGCACTGCTAGGGACTTCTATGCTTGGCCACATGCACTGGAAAAAAATAATTTGTTGCATTAGCAGGATATAAGGCAGCAGCACTAGCACATTTTAGTCTTGGTTTTGCTGTTTCTAAGAAA
Organism: Pelodiscus sinensis; assembly: GCF_049634645.1. Classification (NCBI taxonomy): domain Eukaryota; kingdom Metazoa; phylum Chordata; order Testudines; family Trionychidae; genus Pelodiscus; species Pelodiscus sinensis. The sequence goes on along the minus strand of NC_134718.1, from coordinate 31,797,284 downwards.
CTCTTGGAAACTGAATCTCTGTGTGTGCTGCATACAGGGATATTGGATAGTAAGTGTGATGATTTGGAACCACATTAACTCCTGCCTGACCAATCTGATTAGCTTCTATGATGAGGTAACTGGCTCTGTCTCCACCACGGGTTGCCTATCTCCTTCCCATACTGTGTTACCTAGTGCAGTAGTCTGGGAGCTGACCTTGTCTGTGAAGACAGAGACAAAGAAAGCATTGAGTACTTCAGCTTTTCCCACATCAGCTGTCACGAGGTTATCCCCCTCATCCAGGAAAGGCCCCACACCCTCTCTGATCACCTTCTTATTGCTGACATGCCTATAGAAACCTTTCTCATTACCTTTCACATCCCTTGCCAGCTGCAATTCCAATTGTGCTTTCGCCTTCCTGATTACTCCCCTGCATTCTCGAGCAATATATTTATACTCCTCCCTAGTCATCTGTCCAAGTTTCCACTTCTTGTAAGCTTCCTTTTTGTGTTTAAGCTCACCGAGGATTTCCGCAGTAAGCCAATCTGGTCGCCTACCATATTTGCTTTTCTTACTGCACATCAGGATGGTTTCATCCTGTGCCTTTAATAAGGCTTCTTTAAAATACTGCTAGCTCTCCTGGACTCCTTTCCTCTTCATGTTAGCATCCCAGGGGATCCTGCCCATCAATTCTCTGAGGGAGTCAAAGTCTGCTTTCCTGAAGTACAGGGTGTGTATTTTGCTGTTCTCCTTTCTTTGTTTGGTCAGGATCCTGAAATCTACCATCTCATGATCACTGCTTCCCAGGTTGTCACCCACTTCTACTTCCCCTACTAGTTCCTCCCTGTTTGTGAGCAGCAGGTCAAGCTGTGCACAGCCCCTGGTCGGTTCCTTCAGCACTTGTATGAGGACGTTATCCCCAACATTCTGCAAAAACTTCCTGGATTGTCTGTGTACTGCTGTATTGGTCTCCCAACAGATGTCAGGGTGATTAAAGTCTCCCATGAGAACCAGGGCCTGTGATCTTGGAAGCTTTTCTTAGTTGTCTGAAGAAAGCCTCGTCTACCTCATCCACCTGATGTGGTGGTCTATAGCAACTACATCATCACCCCTGTTGCTCCTGCCTCTAATCTTAACCCAAAGACTCTCAACAGGCTTTTCTCCCTCTATAAACTAGAGCTCTGAGCAATCATACTGCTCTCTGCCAGGCACCTCCCCAGAGAGCATCATTGTGAGCTACTCTTTACTCTCCTCAGTTCTCTGTCTGTGATATCCTTTACAGTAAATCCTCCTCTGTAGTAGTTATCGCCTCAGTCTTACCAATGCCCACTCTAAATTTTGCCTGCTCAAAACTGTTGCAACTAGTCAAAATTGGTTTGCAAGATCTCTCAGTCTTCTGCGTTCATCATTAAGTCACCAGTGAACAGCATATTCCAAGGCTACTCCCTTTGTATATATTCACTTATTGCACACCAAACAACAGGAAACAAAAAAGGCTCAATACTGACCTGTGGTGTAGGCCAATGTTTACTGAACGTTTTCTGCTGTAGACCCATATGTTTTTCACTATGGTACTTACACCATTGCACATATTGGGATAATATGGACAGATCCTTGCAGCACATCTCTCTATCGCAAAGTCCACCAAACTAATTATCTTGGTACCTGTGCATATGCCTTCTTCAAGTCCACAAACATGGTGTCCAGTTGCTGTCTCTGTTCTGAACTTCTCCATGAAATTGTAGACTAAGTATGGCATTAGTTGTACTCCTTCCTGGGATAAATCCACACAGTCTCTTTCCAGTTTCAACTGTTTCATGCAGGCATTTTTCAGTAATCTTCTCCCATTCCTTTCTAGCACATGATGTCAGGTTAATTGGGCAATAACTATCGCACAGCATAATATTGCCTGTATGTTTAAAAATGGGCACCACAAAGCTTTTACACCTTTCAGCAGACATTTTCTCTAGTTTAAAAATACTGTTGAATACTCTTGAAAAGTAGTTGCCTTCCCTTTGCATTGACTTCAGTGTGCCATCAGGTGCTTCACCTTGCCCAGGGAGCTATTAAAAAAAATTAACAAATGAAAAGTGAACTGCATCTGCCAACTTAACATCTGAGAGAATTCAGGTACTATTGGAAACTGCTGAAAACCCACAAATCCATGTAAGTTCTGTAAGGAGTGTTTGCACATTGCAACTGAAAACATTTTGGGAAAATACTGCAGCATTTACCTGAGGAGACTATAACAGTTTGGTTTGAACTGACTTTACATGTGTGTAATAAATATGTATTTAGCTATTAGCCACATTATAACAAACCACTGCAGGATTCCTTTAAACAAAATAGCTCAAACAGCATGTCTATGGCAAATCCTTCCTTTGACACGTATCTGTCAGGGTATGACTTGGTTTCTTCAAGGTTTTATATGAAAGAGAGATGGGGGCAGAGGGGAAAATAGTTGAAAAAAATCTTTCCATATCCCCAATTACCTATTACGAGTTTCTAAGGAATATGATACTGGGACCCTACATAGCTGGTATGAATTCAGCAGTGTGAGTGACTATGACACCCATGAAAGGTTTATTTTCCTCTTTGATGTTGCTAGACAGGACCACAGAGTATCCAATGAGAGGGGGGTTTTTTCCCCATGATAATACATTCTCTTTCATATGGGCTAGAACTTGTATGGGTGTGGTTCTTTGAACACTGTTGAGACCTGATCTAGTAAAGCTACCAGCTTTCTTCCTTATATAGTTGAATCACACTGTTTTCTTTATGCCCCATTTGAGTCCCAGTTTTGAGAGGGAGTGCAGTGTGTTGGTATTGGGACACATAGCTACAAGCTGGTAGGGGCTGCAAGTGCTGTAATGGACATGATTACAATTCAGTGTAATGCTGTTGGAAAAAAGCAAATATTCTGGGATGCATTAGCAGGAGTGTTGTAAATACGACACCAGAACTACGTCTAGACTGGCATGATTTTCCGGAAATGCTTTTAACGGAAAAGTTTTTCCGCAAAAGCACTTTTCGCGATCGGGGCTTTTTTGCGGAAAACAAATCTCTGCTGTCTACACTGGCCCTTTTACGCAAAAGTTTTGCCCAAAAGGACTTTTGCCCGGACGGGAGCTGCATAGTATTTCCGCAAGAACACTGACAATCTTACATGAGATCGTCAGTGCTTTTGCGGAAATTCAAGCGGCCAGTGTAGACAGCTGGCAAGTTTTTCCAGAAAAGTGGCTGATTTTCCAGAAAATCACAGCTAAGAAGTAATTCTTTGTCTCTACTCCACACTAATAAGGCCTCAACTGGAGTATTGTGTCCATGGTCCATGTGCATCTCTTTGACCCATGAGGCCCTGCCCCTAGGCCAGGCTGGAAGCCGGAGCCTGGTTGGAGTAAGAGTCATATGGGCAGCTATGGGGAGCCACAGGTTCTCTACCTGGGTGGAGAGTCCAGTGGGTAGTGATGCATGTTGGGGACTGCTTTTGAAGTCTTCTCCCCTCCCCCCATCCTGGGTACATAGAGAGGATCAGGATCCCTGGTTTGGCTTTGGCTCCCCAACAAAGCTCCAGATTCTGTTCTGGCTGGGATAGGGCCTCAGGGGGAAGAGAAGGAGCAAGGGTGGGACTATGGGGGAAGTGGGACCTTATAAGCCCTCCACTTTTCTAAAGAATTTGTCACCCCGTAGTAGATAGTACTGTCATACAAATAGCCATTTTTTTTCTAATTGATTTCTGGACTCTAAAAAACTGTCATTGTTGCTCTGACATAGAGGGGACATCATTCATAAATTCCAGGAACTCCCACGCCTTGTTGATCTTGTGGTTTGCAAGAAATTGTCTTTCTTTTTGAAGTTCACAAAACTTCTCTAACAGACTCCCCCTACTTAACCAGCCAACATTTTTGTGCTGCTCTAGGTCACTGTGTTTGGCCAAAATGTCTTATAGAAGAACTATAAAAGGACAATATGAAAGCTAGAAATTGAGAGCATGTAGTTCACTAATCTCATCACAATGCCCATTGTTTTTTCAAATCTCCAGACAATTTACTTCATGGGACAGTCTGGTAAATGATGCAGTTAAGTATATTTAATGAAGGGTAGAGCAAAACAGTTCTCTTTGCCTGCCAGGGAGGATATCTCTCTGTAACATTCAAGTATACACTTCGCAGATCTAAACAATTTTTTTTCAAACCAGCCTTTTGCCTTTTCAAAAATATTCTCTCCTGTGCTGTAGGTTTCCTAAAATCCTTCCTTGAAAATCTTGCTTTCATAGAATCTAACAAACACCTTGGCAGTGTCACTTACATTGCTTGATTCATCCCATGAAAGAGACGTATACTTGGCATTTTTTAAATCTGAAAGCAGTTCTGACAAACAATTCTTGAAAATTACCTCTAATCTTTACATTGCTGTGGAATCAGATTGGGGAACTTGCTCCATACAGTTTGCAATATCTTCTTTGTTTTTATCTCTAGCAAAAAGCCCCTCCAGCATCTCCAACATGCACTCTCTTCATGTGCTGGCCATCCAGGAAAGGATCTTTCTTTTACCTAGTACCTCCTACACTCACTATGTGAAGAGAAGCAGCTGTTGCTTTTTCCTGTATAATTGCTGGTGATGTGAGAATGACATTTGAAGAGTAATACAAAGACACCGGATTTTTAATTCTGTCACATCTTGCAAGGAGGATAGGCCACATTGAAGTTACTGTGCTTTGATTCATGGCACCTCATGTTGATGACCTTACAAACGCGTAGAGTGGCTTGGCATATTAAACAGAAAGGTTCTGTGTTTAAGGGAGGTGGCTTAATAAAAATGAAATCTGCTGTCTGCTCTGGAGTAAAAGTTCAGATTTTGCTCTTGACTTGACCACATTTACTCCCACTGGCATTCATTTTTTTGTTTCATTTCCATCAGTAATGAAAAATAGGTTGTGTCCTAGGTGAACTTACATTTCGGCATCCTTTCTGTGAGTTCAGCCGAGTGGTGTTAGCACAGTTTTTGTAGCAAGGGTGCTGTAAGACACTATAAGCCCTACCTATGATGAAAACCATTTCAAGCCAGGGGGTGCTGCTGCACCTGTAACACCCTTCGTTCTAGCACTCCTGATTCAGCCCTGTGCAGTGGAGCTCTGGCTGTCAGCCCCACATGGTGAATTTAATTATAAACTTTTTTAATAAACTAAGTCCCTAGTTTGAGTTAACGTTTGACTGCAGGGCCTGAGAAATGGCACACTGAGTGAACAACGAACCCCGGAAGGGGGGGCTCAGACTGATGTGGGCAGTGCTGAAGGGCAGTGTCCTGAAGAGGACACCATGACGCGGAGAAAGAGGGGAGACACCCAGTTGGCAAGAAAGAGCTGATTCCCAGGACAGCTGGCTGGTGGCACTGTGGTGGTGAGTCGGCCCCGTGACACCCCCTCTTGTGCAAGAGCCGTTCTTCCTCATTTTTTCAGGAAGTATGGCTCTTGTGCAAAACCTCTTGTGCAAAAATGGCTTCTAATTAATTATGCAAATGAAGTGCAGCAATATGCTAATCTGTGTTTCATTTGCATAGGCTTTTGCGGAAGAGGGAAGCTGTGTAGACGTAGCTGTGTAGTATGAAATGAGCATGGCTCTATGGTGATGTCAGTGGTGATTTGCCCAAAGTCTTGCAGCAGGTCAGAGGCAGAAGTGGGAATAGACCTCACATCTGCTGATTCCTGTTCATAGTATTTTCTGCTGATGGAATTACTGTGGAAATGAAAACACTTTTGTGAATTGAGTGCTAATGCAGAACTGCTGGGGCGCATCAGAGCAATAGTTACTGAGCTTCAGAGGAGAAAAAAATGTGTGTTTGAATGATGCATGTGTGGTGGAGTATGCATACCCGTTGCAGGAGTGAGAATATTCCAGGGCCGTCAGCCATCTCTCTAGTCCATAAATATCCCCTTGTCTCTGGGTAATGCAGAGTCCATAAGCAGCCCTGCTCTCCGGGCAGTATGGCCCAATGGCCAGAGTCTGTTAGCAGCCCTCCTCACAGGGTAGTATGGCCTAATAGCTAGGGTCTGTAAGCAGCCCTTGTCTCAGAGCAGTGTGGCCTAATAGCCAGAGTCTGTAAGTTGCCCTTGTCTCAAGGCAGTGTGACCTAAGGGCCAGAGTCAGTAGGATTGGGGGCCTGCGCCCCAGTATAGGGATATTAAATATCAGTTAATTGAATAGTCGAGTAACCTCATGAATTCTTATTGGTTAGTTGACTAATCTATAGTCCCCAGGGTTGGGGCCGCTAGCCAGTGTGCTCTGTATCAGAGGCAGCAGCGCAGGGGTGCCAGGCAGGTGCTGGTCTGCTAGGGGAGCCAATTTAAAAACCATCTCCCCTTGCAGACCGGCTGCCTATTGCCCTGCACTGATAAAGAGGCAGAAGCGTGAAGTAGCAGTAGCCTGTGTTGGGGGGGGTCTCAGCTCCCAGACCCAGCATGAGCTGGAGCTGAGCCAGGTTGCCTACCTGCCTGACTCCTAATACACTTTAAATGCAGAGCCGCAGCAGGGGTAGGTCCCGGACCTGTTGCAAGCCAGGACTAAGCCAGGCTGTTGGCCATCCTGCTAAAAAATTTAGGGGCAAAGGCAGGGGCAGGGAAATGCGTGTAGTCTGTAGCATTAACCTATAAGCTTTTGCTTATCAGTTAATCGACTACACTATTACATCCCTACCTCGGTAGGGGTACCTGGGCCCACCCTGCTCCACCGGGTCCTGACCCAGGGCCTTGTAAGCAGCAGATCAGTCTATGGCCGAAACATGCCGAGTGTACCTGGGCAGGCGAAACCGTTCCTGCACCCTCTCTGGGTCACTTACTACCAGTGCTACTGGGATGTTGTCCCACATAGCATCTGGGTCTCCCGGTTCCCCAGCGGTGGCTTCTCACTGGGGCTCTGCTGGTGCCGTGTACTGGCAGTCTCCTGGAACTTCAGTTCCCGCTGTCTGGATCGCTGGCTATTGCAGCTCCAGAGCTCTGGCTGGAGGTTCCTTCCCTTCGCTGGCCAGCCCAGACCAAGCTGCTCTCTTGCCTTTTAGGCTGCTCCAGCACTTGGGGCATGCCCAGTCTGGATGAAGTGACAAGACTTCCTCCGCCCACAGGTTTTTCACCCTCCTGCTCTAGTGCGGGGTTTGCACACCCATCACAGCATCTCTAAGAACAATGCACTGAGTTGTTATTCTTTGACTACATTCCTATGGTCAAACACTCTTAAGTTCCTGCTACCACTACTCAGAATCTTTTGTGGGAAATGTGGGTTTAGCCAGCTGACTGGTTGATATGGGGAGTGGTATACAAAGCAGTTGTGGTCTACTGAGACGTATAAAAATGGTGTCAAATCTATTTAATGAAGAACTAAAGCTTCAGATAGGACTCTCACAGCCCACTCTGGGATATGCTAGTCTAACTGTTTCAACAACTCTACTCATTAGTTCTCCTAATCATCAAGTGGAAAACTTCAACTACACTTTTGTCATGTTTGGCCCCTACAATGACGGTGTGACAATAAAGCCCAAGCGTGTAATCCTGATGTAATGTAAAGACCTCCCCTACTATGTCGCTGAATTAGCCAGGGAGTGTGTCATTCCTGATGGCATCAAGACAAGATTGTTTGTCAGGCTTATTGCTTCTGACTCACCCGCTATGACATACTGTCTCCTCCAACACACAGGCAGTCAGACAAATTGTCCAACTGCTTGTAATAGCCATTTCTTGCTGAGAGTTATTTTAAATAATTTGAAATAGAAATTGAATGTTCACACAACATAAAATTAAGTTGGACGATACATTCCCCTTCTTGGCAGCCTTGGAAGTCTTGACAAATGCTAATGAATAAGATCTGACACTTCAAAATTCTATTTGGTGGCCCTTATTTCTGTCCATGAAGCTGGGTGGATTATTGCATGCTAAAAGCGAGTTGTACAGATGAGTAAAGATCAAATATCACTTCAGTTGTCTGGTGATTGAAGTAATCTGTTTTGTGCCTTTCAATGTCATGAAAGGTGTCCAATACAGTAATCGTTCCCAGCATGCCTGGATGTTTTAGATGAAATACCTGGCATTTTAGTGATGCGGTCAAATGCTTATGTGAAATAGTCCCTTGACCTGTTGACTGAAAGTCTGCATATTATTATTATTATGTGCGATGACGCCCCTGCCAACATTGGGGCCCTATTGTATTAGACACTGTATATATGCACAGCAACAGACAATCCCTGCCCTTAAGAAGACAAAAGGCGAGAGGAAGAACAGAGGGGTAAAGTGACTTGCCCAAACTCTTGTAGAAGGTCAGTGTCAGAACTGGAAATAGACCTCAGACCTCCTGATTCTAATTCAAAGTATTTTCTGCTGATGGAATTACTCTCACAGTTATCCCTCCTCAAAAAGGAAGCCTTCTAGGGCAGCTGAAGAATGTCATTCACAAATGATGTTCATCACATTCAATGTTCCTACAAATAAAACAAAATAGCTTTTTTTGTGAATTTTAAGAAACCTTTTTGGAAGCGAGCTACATCATTTCCCAGAGATGTTGAAGTGAGCATGTATATTAAGGAAGGTAAATTTAGGGACTTAATTAGAGCAGAAACTAACTAGATACAGGAGAAAACAAAACAATGATGAAATACTATTTTTGCAACTTTAAAATAAAATTAAAATATGAGAGTCAGAAAAGTTAGGATTAATTGTATGGATTTGTGTGCAGCACAGTAGAGACTATTTTACTTAGGGTAGGGAGCACAATGCACAGTTGAGGGTGCAGACTGGAGAGGTAGGGTTGGGGGCATAGGGAAGGGGTTGGCGGGAAGGTGGCATTGTGCAGAGAGTTAGGGAGTGAATAACTGAGGGTGAAATATTCCATGTAATCAGTTTCTTAGTGTAGTAAGCATAGATGGCATGTTTTGTTTTATTTTGCTTAGTAATTTACTTTGTTCTGTGTGCTATTACTTACAACCACTTAAATCCTACTTTTTATACTAAATACAATCACTTATTTATTAATAAAGCCAGTGTAAATAATTCTTACCCGGGGTGGGGCAAGCAGCTGTGTATATCTCTGTTTACATATGAAAGAGGGTGAACAACATGAACTTACTCCAGGGCTAGGCAAGATGCAGCCTGGGAACTGGATTGGGCCCACCTAGCGCTTTCATCCAGCCCACAGGCTGCATCTGTCTGCTTCCTATTTATATTCTGCTGCTTGTGCCACCAAATTTCCAGGTGGTGGCTCAGGTAGCAAGATCCTATTTAAATTGCTCACAGTTCCCAATTGCGGCATTACCCTGGCAGGGGCCAGAGCTGCAAGCCATTTAAATAGCCTCAGCGACCCCGGATGACTGCCAGGCAATGCAGTAGCAGTGGGGCCAAGAACCTATGAGCGTTTTGCTGTGCTTTTAATGTAAAGCCTCCAGCCCCAGACAACCCAGGAGGGAGGCTGGTCTCTAGTCCTGCCCCTTCCACCTCAGGCCCCACCGCTTCTGGGGTGGAGTCATCCCATGACCATGTACCACAATTCATTAAGTGGGCCCCCAATGAAAATTATTGCCCACCCCAGCTTACCCGTATAAAACTTTATTCAGAGTAAGATGGATTTATCTGGAGTTCAAGTCTCATGGGGGCTGTGCACCTGGATCCTGATGCAAGTCCTTTAACTGAGCTATCCCAGAGCTGAACTGATTTCAGTGTCTGTTTTGCACTGGGATGTCTGTATTGTTTAGGGATGTGATCCAGCTCTGTGTCAGTGCCTGAGGAGGCTAGAGAGCCTGGCTCAGCAAGACAAAGTATAGGGGGCACCCTGGAAGAAAGAAAGGTTGGCTCAGTGGTAGTTCAGCACATCCAGATGTCTGTGATTGAACCTGTCCCACTGTGCTCCAGCCATAGGAATTATCCACCTGTGGAGAGCTATCATGCCTCATGTTAGAAAGGGGCCATGATCGGGACACACAGGAGTGCAGCGTCAAAATGACGGAGCTGCAGAATGACTACCACAAAGTGTAGGGGGAAAGTCACCTCTCCATTGCTGTGCCTGCCACCTGCAGGCTCTGCAAAGAGCTGGATGTAATAATTGGTGCAACCCCACCTAAACTGTGAAGACCCGCGTGGATACTTCAGAGACTCAGACGCCAGTTAAGAGTCAACTGAGTCAAGAGGAAGAAATTGTGGACGAGGAGGGGGACCCAGAAGCAGAGGAAGATGCAGTGATCAGAGATGTACACAGCAAGGAGCTCTTCTCTCCCAGCAGTCAGTGTGATGAAGCAGAAACAGGAGAGGGGGCCCTGGAAAGTGCCTTTGATATTTGGGAGTTGGTGAAAGCAGTAATTGGGGAGTAAGAGGGTTGTGTAAGGCTGGCTTGTTTCTGTGTGCTGAGCTTGGGGTGGGGAAGGGATTTGCAAAAGGCTACTTTGTCTCTGTGTGATGCGCATATTGCTACTTGCCTAGTCAGAGCAGTGGAACAGGGTGTTGATGGACTCCCTCGCTTCATGGGAATTTGCCCTGGAGATTTCCACAATAGTCTCATGGAAATTCTGGACAATACATTGCTGTAGATTCTTTGACATGCTGCTTTATTTCTTGTTCCATTAAGGGTAACGTTCCCATGCAACTGTGCCATCATTTTGGGTGGTGTGGGGGACCACTGCTTCACATCGGTGAGGGGAATAAGGGTCTAGGTGGAAGCCACAGTGTTGGAAAGACTTGCCCTATATTACGTGGTCCTCTTCAGCGGGGAGGGATCTTCATTAATGAACTCCACTTTTAAAAAATGTGGAGACAGTAATGATTTTAATGCCTCTCCTGCTGTGCTGGCTCGCCTCAAGAGCCAAGTGCCCAGTACTGTTCTGAACACTGAATTTTCCTGCCTCTGCCCCTGTGGTTGTTCACCATTTGAGGGGGGGGGGGGGGGGGAGTTAAACACCAATTCAATGGCCTGTGTGTTGCAAATTGTTGCTTTTTGGCTGCACAGATATGACCTTGGGAGCCCAGCTTTCCTGTTTATCAGTAGCTGAATGGTTGTGCAGAATTAGAAAGTGACCCCAAATAGGGAGGACTTTGTGGGATGTTATGCAGCATGCCAGAATAAAGCCACGGAGCAGCTTATACATGTTATGGAGCGCCAAGTGGTCATGCTCCAGGTTCTTGTAGGACTGCAAACCAAGCAGCTCTGCACTGGCCCTTTCCAGCAGCCGCTGTTGCACAGTTACTTCTGTCTGCCCCTCCCACCAGACCTCAGTTAGTATTCCACACCTGCTCTGACACAGTGTGGCTGTGCAGAATCCCAGGACCCACTGCACTCAACCCCTTTCCTCTGCAGAGTAGCTCTGCTGAAGTACAGTACCTGCTGTGCTCTACTCCAAAGAACAGCATTGCATAGGATACCTGGACATACACAAATCTGTAACTGTCCCTGGACTCCACCCTTTCTCCCTTTTGACCCCTTATTTTGGGAGGCATTCATACAACAGCAGATTAGTAAAGCTGGTTTGTAAATTCCAAAATGCTCTGCTCTTTCATCATAGGAGATTTTGGACAGTGTGCAAGGCCAGCCCTGTTGTCATGAAAATAACAAATGATGTGTCTTTGGCTATGGGTTCATGTGTTGATTCTGTCGTGGGTTATAACAGCGCAGTTCTGCCAGCAAATCTCAAACTCAAGGCTGTCTGTAGGCACTTGCAGTATTATTGCATGACGAGCTTCCCACTCACTGTAAAAATCACTGGGTCACCCTGATTTCTCTAACTCTGCCTTCTGTCTTGCCTATCAGAAAGTTTTAAAGCACCAACAGTACATGCTAACTTAAGTATACTGGAGTATCTGCAATTCCATTTATTCTCTGACAAACAGTAAAAGAGAGAATTGCAAATATATAAAGTATGTAAAGGCCAAATTAAGTGCCAGTCCACTGCCAGTGTAGATTAGTTAGTTGTTGTGAAAACGTGTTTGGTGTTAGAAGGAAAAGGAAAATAAAGCACCAAGTTCCTATCTGAGGGTTCATCTACACTGCACCGTAACTCGAAATAAGATAAGCTACGCAAATTACGTATCTTATTTTGATGCTATTTCAAAATAACTTATGTAATCATTTGGCGCTGTCTACATAGCACCAAATTTTGAAATAAAGCATTATTCTGAAATGTCCCTTATTCCTCATACAATGAGGTTTACAGGGACATCAGAATAGCAAGCCTGAAATAATGGGCTTGCTGTGAAGATGCGGGACAGCTATTTCAGGGTACTCTGGAGTCTTGAAATAGCATTGCAGTGTAGACAGCTAAGGGTGCACAGTCACTACACAAAGGATGAAGTAGCTTTTGTGGGCCCGTGTGATGGGGTGTCTGCCCCACACTGGCCCTTTAAGGGGTTAAAACCCAGGCCTGGGTGAGGGCTGGAGCCATGGAGCAAGCAGCTGCAGCAGATAGCTGCCAATTAGGGCCCAGCTGTGGGCTGTATAAATAAGGGCTCCAGGCAGGTGGGAGGGAGAGACAGACTTGTGCTCTGGTTGGGCAGTAGGAAAGACTTAGTGGCTAAGGAAGTTAGAGGCTTCCTGATTTTAGAGCAGGGCTGAGGAAAGTCAGGCAGAGGTGGGGAAGCTCTGGCCAGGCAAGCTCCCAGGCTGCAGGGCCTGAAGCAAGGTCTCTAGGGCTGTGGGGAGAGAGCCAAGGTAAGCAAAGGCAGCAGGTTCACAACCCCTTACCAATGATGAGTGGCCATTTCAAACTGCAGTTTGCCCCTGTGGCAGGGGCTAGAGGAAGACTGGCAGTGGGTCAGTGAGGCAAGGTGGGCATAGGGGGATTGGTGGTTCCAAGAGGGGGAAGACTCCAGAGTGTGGGGCACTGTGGTAGGGCAGTATTCAGGTGGGAGGGCACCACAGTCTGGGAGAGATGTGGGCCCTGACCTAAAGTGGTGGAGAATAACAGTAACAGGGGGGTAAGACACTAGCCAGAAGGGGGTGCTCCAGAACCAAAAATGCTAATTCCTTGAGCGACCAGCAGGGGCACCCTTGGTGGTGAGGCTTGCCCTGTTACGGCCCATCTTCTACCCTTCCGTGAGGAAGTATCCGCTCACCAGCAGAAATTCTGCTTTCTCCTCTGACTTCCCCAGGTTCCATCTCCATTCCAGAAGAAAAAGCGGGAGGGACTGGCAGGGCCAGATGCCTGGGGATAAGGGCGGGGGAGGAACACATTCAGCAGGGAACCGCAGCAGTAAAAGGAGCAGAATGTGGGGATGCCCATTAGCCCCTTGCCATTGGCTCTTCTGGCATAGCTGTACTAGTTCCACCCCAGCCTTGTCTTCTGGTGGGCTGCACAGACCACAGGAGATGCAGCTGTGTGGGAGGTTTGGAGGTAATACAGCTCAGGGCTGCTGACAGCTTCTGCAGGCTCCTGGGCATGGTGTGGGAGGAGGAGCTTTGCACCCCTAATGGGCCTGAGACCTTGGGCGGAAGGTGCAGGGCTGGGGCAGCTATACCTCAGTTTTGTCCAGCCCACAGCACTGATTCCCCCCCTACACACACACGCACACACACATGCCCTCAGAGGTGTGTAACCCTTGTGCCAGGTAGGGCTGGCAGCAGCCAGGGCTGGGTTCAATATCTAGGGGTCCATCTCACACAGAACTAGCTCGAGCCCCCACCCAGTAGCCTGGGAAATTCACACACCTCTGGGTGCCTCTGAGAGGCAATGCTTCCCCACTCGCAAGCACAGAGTCTGTGTGTAGAAAATAAACTTTTAATGAAAGAGAGAGAGAAGTCACATGGCATTAGCTTGGGAAAAATACCACAAACAGGCTATGTCTATACTCCAGGCTCCTTGCACAAGAGGGCTGTGTCTACATTGGCAAGATTTTGCGCAAAAGCGAGTGATTTTGCGCAAAATCTTGCCACCTGTATAAACTGGCCGTGAGTACTTGTGCAAGTACACTGACGTTCTAATCTAGGAAATCAGTGCTTCTTGTGCAAATACTCTGATGCTCCCGCTCAGGGATAAGCCTTCTTGCGCACCTATTCTTGCACAAGGGGCCAGTGTAGACAGGCAACATTAATTTCTTGTGCAAGAAAGCCCGATGGCTAAAATGACCATCAGAGCTTTCTTGCGCAAGAGAGTGTCTACACTGGCACGGATGCTTTTGCGCAAAAGCACATCTCTTGCGCAAAGGCACTTGCCAGTGTAGATGCTCTCTTGCGCAAATACTTTAACGCAAAAACTCTTGCATTAAAAGTATTTGTGCAAAATCATGCCAGTGTAGACGTAGCCGAACTGTTTTGCGCAAGAGTTCTTGTGCAAAAGGTCTTCCACAAGAGCGCGTCCACACTGCCATGTGTTTTTGTGCAAGTGTATCCATGGCAGTGTGAATGCTCTCTTATGCAAGAAAGCTCTGATGGCCATTTTAGCCAAAGGGCTTTCTTGCACAAGAAATTCATGTTGCCTGTCTACACTGCCTTCTTGTGGGGAGAGGAATAACTCTTCCAGAAGAAGCCCTGTTTTCTGACGCTGTACTGTAAATTTACTTGTGCAAGAATGTGCGTGCAGTGTAGACGCTCTGCAAGTTTTTGTGCAAGAACAGTGACTAGGAGCTCCAGGGCCTGGGGAAACTGCTCACATTGTCTGCCCCCATCAGTGGGCCTGGGCACAACCATACTGGAGAAGCTGCAAGTGTGGGGCCACTGGGCAAACCCACATTCTCCTCCTTTTGCCACTGCAGTTTCCAGGAGAACCCTGTAGTTCAGAAATCAGTATCCTACATGGCGAGGACAGAGTTCCATCTTCCCCCTCCCCCCCACCGCCCTCACCCCTGGTAACATGGAATAGGGAGGGGACGGGGAGAGTGTGGGGATCTCGGACTGGGGGAGGGACAGGGAGGAGTCACATGGGGTGTCATGGGGGAGGTTACATGCCCCCCCTTTAGTGCTGCTGTTTTTTGTGTCCTTCTGTGAATCCATCCCCTGAAGTCATTCCTCAGCGACATCGTACCAAGTAGAATTCCATGCTATGCTGGGAGCATACAAACCCTCCTTTGCCTACCTACTAGTATAGGCACACAGGTTCAGTAACCATTTGAGACTTGCCTCACCTTAAAGTATTTAAATGGAATAAGAAATACAGGTAAACTGCAATTCCAAATACAACCATTGTACTGTGGCATACAAAATTATGCAATTAATCATGGTTCTATTTTCTCTGTATAGAGGCTTTCAACTTCAAAGGAGTGTGTCTGCCAGCAGGGGCAGTCGACACTTTGCAAGTCTGAGTTCTGGCAGTGTTTTATATCAGACACACACTCTCATTCAGATGTTAGTTTAATCACTTCTCTTCAACTAGAACAAGTCATTCAGACTGAAAGTATGCAGTTTTTTCTTCGTGTATGGAAAAAGTAATGCTGGGCCAAATTCATCTCTGATGTAACCCCATTGTAACCAATCAAGTAAAAATAGTTAGATATTTATTTTGTCCTCCTAAATTTAGACACAAAGTCAAGTGTCCAATTCTATTGAAAAGGTATGTGCAAGTTTAAATTAGGGATCACACCCCAGATGCTCCCACATGCTCCTATTATGATCAGCCATAGTTTGTAGGCTCTGAATTGTACAAGTTTGTGCAAACACAATTGTTCCCATTCAGATCCTCAGTTTCTGTTTTTTACACACACATCTCTCTGAAAATGTAGCCCATGTTGCACAGTTTGGCCTTAAAGCAGAGGTGCAAGGAATGGAACCCTGTTAATTCTGCCACCTCTTTTCTCATGCAGGGGAATAGAACTCAGAGTTAAGAGTTAACATTTCGTAACATTTTTGTAAACAGTGAGGAAACTGCATATTGTACCAAGCCTTCCATGTAGGTTCTGTTTAAGTTAAATCTCTGGTGTAGGCACACAATATTTGCAGCTTTGTCTTACATACAGTACAAAATAACAGTTGACAGGAGCTAGTCTCTTGATTTAATTCACTGCACCTGCTATCTTGCCTTACACATGGAATGAGACATTATGGTTCATTAAAGGGAATGGGAGTCATGTAGCTAAAATTCCATGCAGTTCTTTGAGGGCTTATGCACCAGTTACCAGAAATGTAACTAAACCCACTTGCCTAGCTGTGTGTTGCTATGGAAGTTTTGCACAGCTGTAGTCAATGGATAGGGCTCAGTTCTGTTTGGTTCTGACTGCCTACTACAATAGGTTGAGTATCCTCCATTGCCATTGCCTTCTGTGGGAGTGGAAGATTCTTAGGACCTTCCAATATCAACTCCACAGTTTTTGCTAAAGGAGAGCGGAGAGTGTATACATTGCTCTTGTTTGCATTGTTTGCAGCTGTCTTCCTTCAGTAATTCCAAGAGGACTACATAGATATAATCCACCAATTTACCACACCCTTGGTTTGGTCTGGCTGTCCATCCATAGTTAGGAAGCATGAGCTTAAATTTTTTGTTAACTAGGGCAATGTCTACATTGCCCTCTCTTGTGCAAAAAAATATGCAAATAAGGTGGTGTATTATATGCATAATTAATGAGGTTCTATTTTTGCGCAAAAACCCCCTCTGGCGCAAGAGCCATTCCTCCTCATTTTTTTCAGGAAGAACAACTTTTGCGTAAAAGCCTCTTGTGCAAAAACAGAGCCTCATTCATTATGCAAATGAGGCAGGGCAATAATCCATGCCTAGGGGTCTCAGTGCTTTAAATTAAGTTTGTTGCAGTGAGAAGGGCCAGAAACAATGCCCCTCCCTTGATAATATTCCTGATTTCTACCTTGGCCACAAGGGCCACAGCTAGTGAGCCATGCAAATGAAATAATTAAAACTACCCTGAGAACACATATGGTTCTGTAAAGTGACCACAATTTGATCTGACACAATTGTTCTTTTAAAATAATAGAATTTCCCCTGGCTTTATTGCTATGAAGCACCACTGTATGTGAAACCCCATAAATTGTTGGCCCTCTGTAAACAGAAAGCATCTGGGTTTCCTTTAATAGCTAAAGAACTGTAATTAAAGTAACTTTTGTGGAGCCAGATCTTGGAGAACTTAAAAAAATTCATTTATGCACAATACCATCCCTCTGAGCATCATAAACCTCCCCCCCCCCCCCCATCTTGTCCTTCCAGCCCTGTCAGACCCTCCAGTGTGTTTCATTTCTGTGCCAAATTGCTGGTTTCCATTTCAGGGTATGGAGTTAACTCCTGACAAGGCCCTGGATTAGAGCACAGGTATGCTATGCACAGCTTAAGTTTATATGAATGTGATGCATGTGTCTGTACAAAATGGACATTATGAAAGGAGGAACTGTAAATATTTGATATAATTGGGAGTGCATCAGATCCCATGCCTTAATATTACCAAAGTGTTCCAGAAACAGTGTGTTCTGATGAATATTGCAGGCCCATAGGCAGAAATTTGTGTGTGGCGGTGCGTGCACTTTTTTTTGTAAATGTGGACCACAATTTTTTTAATATAAAAATTCAAAATTGTCATGCAATGAGTGTGCATAACAGAGGTTAATGAAAAATCTGAGTAGAAACAGTGATTGGTAAAAATGATTTTGTTTTAACATACTATAAATATATACAGTAACAAAGGTTTTATAGAAATTGCCTTTTGGGATCATAGTGGGCAGCGCAACTGGAATGGCCCCTGCTCCCTTGGCCGCCTCTGCCTGCTGCTGCTCTATCTGCTTGGCAAGGACAGCACCAGGTGAGTACAGGCAGGGCTTTCAGACAGCGGGGCCAGGCCTGGGCCACTCCTCGCGGCTGAGGGGGTGCCATTCCCCTGGCCCCACCACGCTGCCACCAGCCCTGCCTGCTCAAACCCCACAGAACAGCGCTCTCCCATCCCCCTAACAGAGTCTCCTCATGCTTGCTTAGGGGATCACGAGGGGTGCATTTGTACCCTTTACCCACCCTCCCACTCCCCCATGTACAGGCCTTCACAGGGTTGAAAGAGATCTTTCCAATCCCTTGCTAAAAGCAGGACCAATCCCAGCTAAATCATAACAGCCAGGGCTTTGTCAAGCTGTGGCTTAAAAACCTCCAGAAATGGAGATTCCACCACCTCCCTAGGTAACCCATCCCAGTGCTTCACCTCCCTCCTAGTGAAATAGTTTTTCCGAATATCCAACCTAGACATCCCTCACTGCAACTTGAGACCATTGCTTCTCCTTCTGTCATCTGTCACCCCTGAGAATAGCTTCTCTCCCTCGTCTTTCGAGCCCACCTTCAGTTGGTTGAAGGCTGCTATCAAATCCTCCCTCACTCTTCTCTTCTATAGAATAAATAAACCTAAATCCTTCAGCTTCTCCTCATAAGCCAATCTCCTAAACATTTTCATTGCTTTTGGCTGCACTGTCTCCAACGCGTCCACATCCTTCTGTAATGTGGACCCCAGAATTGGATGCAATACTCCAGATGTGGCTGCACCGATGCTGAATAAAGGAGAATAATCACTTCCCTAGATCTGCAGGCTATGCTTCTACTAATGCACCCAATATGCCATTAGCCTTTTTGGTTACAATGGCACAATGTTGACTCATATCCAGCTTGTCATCCACTGTTATCCCCAGGTCCTTTTCTGCAGAACTGCTCCTTAGCTAATTGGTCCCCAGCCTGTAGCAATGCTTGGGATTCTTCTGTCCCATGTGCAGGACTCTGCACTTGTCCTTGTTGAACCTCATCAGATTTCTTTTGGCCTAATCCTCCAATTTGTCTAGGAGACTCTGGACTCTATTGCTACCCTCCAATATAGCTACCTCTCCTCCTACCTTAGTGTCATCTGTGAATTTGCTGAGGGTGTAATCCATCCCCTCCTTCAGGCCATTAATAAAGATGTCAAACAAAACTGATATTCCAGCACAGAGGCTGCAGAAGTGGATCTCTGACTAGGGTGTGTAGCTAAGCAAACATATGTGCACACCCTTTGCAGAAGGGCTTGGGAGTGCATCCCATGGTGTGCTCTCAGGCTGAAATGTGTAGGAAAATGTACCCTTTCATTCTACTGATCCCAGCACAATTTCCCTGTGCACAGCCCAATAAAAAGTATTGTGCCCAACTTCGACTCTTTGCTCCTAATAAGCGGAGGGTAGGGAGTGCAATTCCCAGCAAGAGCTAATTTTCATGGAGCTAGCATGCTAAAACCAGAAAGTAGCATGGGACCCAGGCTAGGGACCCAGAGACAGTCAGGCTAGTAGCTGCAGTCCTAAGCTCATACTCAGAATAGCTAGTCCCCAATTTTATACTGCTGTTGCAGCTACCATGTTTAGCTCTCTAACTCCATGAGATTAAGCTCAAATATGTCTTCTTCAGTTGGGAATCACACATCCCCAGCTCCAAGTGTCCAGTTCCCTTCAGGTTCATTAGGAGCACACTCCGCCTCAAGAAACCCACTTCACTTTTACAGATGAGAAAACTGGGGCAGAGAGCAGCACCGTGATGTGCCCAAGGTCACACAGCAGCACATGTGGAAAATCTTGTGTCTCCCCTGCTCTGACGGCTGGACATTGTGCTCCTGGGAGATTGGCGGAGGAGAAAAAGCTACCTGGATGTGTTGGCTCTGTGCAAATATGAAGAGCCCTGCAGGGATAGGACCCAGCAGTGGGTAGGTATGGGATATAGCTTACCTGGAGCTGTTGCACTAAGCCAGCTGTGGCCAACCCGCGGCTCACAAGACGCATGTGGCTCTTGTCCCCCAAAAGTGCAGCTCGCGAAGTCTCTCCTATGCCCCCCCAAATGGCCCCCACACCCAGCTGGCTCCCACCTGACCCAAGTATCAATGTGCTTACTGGGTCGGAGCTGTGGGGCTTTAAAAATGGTGCCCAAGATGGCGGCCATCTTAAAGGGACAGCCTCCTTTTAAAAAAAAAATATTTTTTTTTGCTAAACAATTCTGTTCTGAGGAGCTTTTTTTTTTTTTGGCTTGACAATTCTGGTGCATCTTTTCACATTTTTTCTGCCGCTGTTTTGGCTCTCTTTGTTAAATGGGTTGGCCACCCCTGCACTAGGCTGTTGCACCAGGGACTGGCTGAAAGTTTGCCTGGTACAGCAGGAGTAGCCACCCTTGCTCTGTCTCCTTCTTGGCAATGTGAGGGGTTGGGGTGAGTATCAACAATCAGCTGGCTCCGGCTTTAGCCCCAGCCCATTGTGCCCCATGGCCACTGCTGCTGCAGCAGTCAGCCTGGAGCCACCCTCCTCCCAGGGTCTCATGCCCACCAGCTCTGTCCTTGCTGCCCCTCACTTTTTTAGAGGCATGCATGCTTTCCCAAGTGCTGCTGCAGCCACCGCCGGATGCAGGGGAGGCATCATCCTAGCCAGGCTGTCTTCCCCTGTGCTCCAGACAGCCCGGGGAGGGGGGGAAGAGGGCAGAGAATGCAGGAGGGGTGCACTGACCTAGCCTCCCTCTCTTGTGCTTCAGTCAGCTCAGGAAGGTCGGGGCTGATTCTCTCCCCACATCCCTGGAAACTAGGCCCCATCCCTGGCCTTGCTCCTAGGGTAGGGAAAATCAGCCCCAGCCTTCCCCTGATGGCTGAAGCACAGGGGAGGGAACCCAGACAGAACTGGGACCATGGGAGGAGTGCATTTGCACCCTTCACACACCCCCTGTGTACAGACCTGTATTGTAATGCCAGGTATCCATCCTTCTCAGAGGGTTAAGGGCACTTGGGCATTCAACTTCTTGTCTTCCAAGTAACTGCTGTGACTGCATGCTATCTCCTGTGGAAGATAGGCCAGTTAATGCACTCTGACAGGAAAAATGCTGAGGGATGCTGAAGCTAGTTGGAAGAACTAGGGTTATAGAATTTCCCCATTGTGTTATGTTATCATAGATTGGAATAGGCTTGTCTCTCCCACATCTGGATGTACAAGGTTTGGATGGGAAATCTCATGGTTATTAGGACATCCTTGGGGAACCAAGGCATCAGTGCAGAGCCCCTGACACTCTGTGGTTCTCCTTGACATGACCACCATG
Source organism: Pelodiscus sinensis (assembly GCF_049634645.1). Lineage (NCBI taxonomy): Eukaryota > Metazoa > Chordata > Testudines > Trionychidae > Pelodiscus > Pelodiscus sinensis. Next base: position 31,776,356 of record NC_134718.1, on the reverse strand, counting down.
GCCAGCCAGTCTCCATCTGGCCCTGCCCTCCCACAACATGAAGAGAAGGCAGGGGGAACCATGTGATGAGGTGATTGACAATGATAAAGCTTGAATGTCTATGAGCAAAGCTGTAGACTGAAATACTTTTGTTCATAAAGAAATACATGCATCAAACTAACTAATTTGCTCATAAGCAGGTCACCATTTCCATAATCTGCTAACAATAAATGGAGTCAACTTCAAAGAATCAAGGTGGTGCTCTGAATAGTGCGTCCACCTCTAGGTGGGACAGTGTGCATGTTACTGAAGGCTTCTCTGCAATTTGAACCATAAGAACTCTTTACATGTATATAACCAGGAGGCCTGTCATTTAAGCAGGTGCTTCAGTTACATTTCAAAGCCAGTAGGAGCCATCCTAAGCTTTTCTCAGCTAGAAGTTTAGTCATTTTCTCGTATATTGAAGCCTTCCCTGATAGGGAATATTATTCCTAAAGGAAAGGATACAGTAACAAAAATCTGTATGGCTGTGTCTAGACTGGCAAGTTTTTCCACAAAATCATCTGCTTTTGCGGAAAAACTTGCCAGCTGTCTACACTGGCCGCTTGAATTTCCGGAAAAGCACTGACGATCTCATGGAAAAACTATGCAGCTCCCATTCGGGCAAAAGTCTTTTTCCGAAAGACTTTTGCGCAAAAGGGCCAGTGTAGACAGCATAGTACTGTTTTCCGCAAAAAAAAGCCCCGATCGTCAAAAAGGCGATTGTGGCTTTTTTGCGGAAAACCGCGTCTAGATTGGCCACGGATGCTTTTCCGCAAAAAGTGCTTTTGCGGAAAAGCATCCTGCCAATCTAGACGCGCTTTTCTGAAAATGCTTTTAACGAAAAACTTTTCCATTAAAAGCATTTTCGGAAAATCATGCCAGTGTAGACGTAGCCTATGTGTTTAGCTTATAGAAAACCTGAAAGTCTGGACTGGTCTCAATCAACTCATCTTTTAATTTTTTTCTGGTTCTCAGAATCCTCGAATTTTGGAGACTGGGCTCTTTTCAGCCAACAAAAGGAATGTACATAGCCACTGATGTTCTGAGTCTAGCCAGGCTGTGAGCTTTCCAGTGGGCTGACACACAGTCAAGTGTCCAGCACAATATACCTAGCACCTGACCTGGCCATGGGCCATGGCTAGCCATATATTTACTTTCATTTTTCCAATGATGTAAATGTGTGCAGAGCCTGATTTCACATTGGCTTTCCCTTGTTGTGCCTACAATTCTTGAAATACAAATAGCTGTGGCTGTAATTTTGCTCTCCCATATGAGTGCAGACATAATTTGTCATTTAAATGTTTACCTACCATATTATACCTGCATATCTCCTAGTAAGACAGATCAATGACAAAGTATACCTGTTTCTTACATTTAATGTGCAAACATGTCTTGTGGAAGAGAGAATTTCCTGTCCAGGAAGAATTAGCTTAGCTAGGGGAGTTTTTTCTGAACTTCCCCAAACCTTTTGCAAATGGAAAAATAATGTTTATAGTTCAGGAATCAAACTGAAGACTCTGAAAAACACAGTTACATGAAATTCACTCTAAAGTGCTAACTGAATTGGCAGTGAAATATTGGATTCAACCATTATTTTTGGGAACTGCTGGGGGGACAAATGAGAACCCAGAGGAGTGGAAAAAGCAAAATTCTTAGTTTTGAGAGAGAGAAGGAGATGTGGAATTTACAGGCCACTGCATTTTAACTTTAGTGGGAGCTTAATAAAAAAATTACTTGGTCACTATGTACTGAGAGGAAAACATGATAATAAATACAAAAACCACATGGTTTGTCAAACATATGCCAATTTAATTTTTTTTTAATCTTAGCGGGGAAAAGTGCATTGAATGCAATAGCTCTCATTTACATCTATTTTAGGAAGGCATTTGCTGTCATTCCGTATGACATTTTCCTAGGGGAACTAGAGAAATGATGTAAAGTTGACAGAGCAACTATTAAAAGGAAATAATTACCTACAATCCTAAACTAAATTGGATCCAAAAAAATAAGGTTGAGATTTTAAAATCAAGTGGTGGGATTTGCTTTTGTTTGGTTTTCGCATATAGAAAAGTAAAGTAATGCTAAGCACGGCTTAGAGTCAGATAACTATATTATCTGGTGTGCAGTTACTTATTTTCAAGTGGGGCTCAGAGGAAGTGATTTGAGAGTGCAATGTGCTCCACTAATCCCTGGCTGGTAGAATGGTCATTACACCAAGTTAGAGCAGCTCTATGGTCCAGCAGCTGCTTTAATTTGTGCTGGAGGATGGTCTTCTGCCAGCCCCAAGATCAAGAGGAGAGCTCAGAGCTACCCTTGCCTCTGCTCCCTTAGCTTTTGTTCAGCACAGCTGAGGCTTGCATTCCCTTGTGAAATTCCCTCAGAGGTTCATCTTGGTCCCAGTGTCATTCAATCTGCCTAGTCTTAGTGTCTTGGAAAGATGTATCGAAAAGCATGTTAATCCAATTGGTGGCTGGCATGAATCTAGGAGGAATCTCAAATTCTTTGGAAGATACAGTAGGATTAAAAACTCAGCTGGTATTTATAAAATGGATAACTGGGTCAATATAAATAAATTTAGCTTCTCAGAAGAGGAGTGATAAATCGCATAACTACAGACTAGCCCCGTGGTGTCCAACCAGTTCTGAAGCAGTAGCTACTATAGGGACACTCAAACTAGTCACACTCAACTGGCCAAATAGCCACATGTGGCTACGGTCTAGCATGTTGGCCACCACGGGACTAGAGAGTGCCCTAGAAAAGGAACCGAGATAAGAATGGATAATACACTGGATGTGATGCTGAAAAGAAAAAAGACAAATGCTGCATTCGTGTTAAAGACTGAGCCATGGCTGGTCTGATCTAGCCTATTGTTAGACCAGCGGTTCCCAACCATCAGTCCACAGACCGCTCTCTGTTGGGCAATGTCACATTGCCAGGCCATGCCCCCAGCTTTTATATAGCCCCACTGTCACGTATCTCCCTCGCAGGAGCTCTCCTTGCGGGGTGCACTACCCTTTGCCTGCTGTAAAGGCCGGTTCTAAGCCCTCGGTGCCGACCGTGAGCGGAGGGGGACCTGGGCCCTCCCTCTCTCCAGGTTCCAGCCCAGGACCCTAACGACAGGCGTCTTGGACACCCTGCCCGACTGGGGGGCTATCGCCGCAACTCACCGGTCCCCGGGTCTCCTTGATCCCATCTTGGGCTGCTTCCTCCTTTCTGGCCGGCCCTGGGCTATCACCACCAGGTCCGGCCGTTACTCTCACCCCGTCCTGGCGAGCCGATCCTCCGACGCCGGCCCCGGTGCTCTGGAGGGTCCGGTCTGGTCCCGGCTTGTCCTGGCTGGTCCCAAGCAGCTCCCTCTCTCCCCTCCTCTGGTTCCCGGCTGGGAGGCTTTTTGAAGCTGGCGCCCCTTCCCCGGGGATGCCGGCGCATGCGTTCCGGACACTTGGCCCCTCCCCCGGGTGTATGCCGGGGAATCCCCTGCGCCTGCGGCCACCGCCGAACAAGCTTGGCAGAGCCGCTCGGGCTCCCCAGCCCCTGCACTGTCCAGCGCCCGAGTGCAGGGCACGGGGCTAGCCTCCACAGTCCCTGCCGCCCCGTCACACCCACCCACTGGGGTTCCCCAGGGAATTCCTTCCCCCCCACTTACCCATGCAGCAGCAAGGTGAGTGGGGCAGCGGGAAGCCAGGTGTGCTGCAGCTGGAGCCGGGACTGCAGTGAAGCTGTCCCTACTGAGGCAGCCTCACTGTGGCCCTGGTTTTAGCTCTGGAGGCTGCGACTGGCCAGGCAGGCAGGCAGGGCAAAACACCAAGCGGAGTGCAGCTGCCCCGGCCAGTGGGGCCAAGAGTGAGTGGAACACAGCTGCCCCAGCTGGTGCGCCCAAGCACTGAGGGGAACACGACTGCTCCAAACGGTGGGCCCAAGCTCTGAGTAGAGTGCGGCTGGTGGGGCCAAGCGCTGCCTGGAGCGCAGCTGCTCTGGCAGGTGGGGCCAAGTGCCCCGTGATGGGCGGCTGCCCCTGAGATCCCATTCTCCTTACCGCCCGCTCAGTGGGACCCTCCCTGGGCCTCCAGCTGCTCCTAGCCAACAGGTACACACTATACACGTTATTATTATGCATTATTAAGTGCAAAGGAAAATATGAATATGCAGAATGTGTCAGCATAGTCAGACCTGTTAACTACTGCCTATTTAATTCTGGTCCAATTGAGGCAAAAGGTTTGGACTGGAAAATACTCTTTAACAAGTATTAGCAACTATTTTATTGTTGTTTTTGTTAAAAATGTGTGTGTGCAGCAGTTTTTCAAATTCTTGTTAACCATCATGCTCCTTTGATTTGCTATGGGCTAAAATTACCATAATGAATATGCAAATATTTCAGTGCTAGTCTGCCAACAGTTTTTGAATAGTAATAGAAGTGTAGCCGTGTTAGTCTGGGGTAGTTGAAGCAAAATGCAGGACAATGTAGCACTTTAAAGACTAACAAGATGGTTTATTAGATGATGAGCTTTCGTGGGCCAGACCCACTTTTTGATCTGAGGAAGTGGGTCTGGCCCACGAAAGCTCCTCATCTAATAAACCATCTTGTTAGTCTTTAAAGTGCTACATGGTCCTGCATTTTGCTTCAACAGTTTTTGAATGAGTTTGCTGGTTCGCAGTATAAAAAAGGTTGGGAACCACTCGATCAGAGTCCAGGAATGAGCTGAGGATCAGTGCCAGAAGGACAGAAAGCTAATGCCAGAGCTGAAGGGCAAACAGATTATAGGTGACAGGCAGAGCCGAGGATCAGTACTGGGAGAGACTCTGACTCTGACTGACAGGTCCAGGACCTTTTATTATCTCAGTGGTGCAAAAGTTCATATGATTGACTGTCCTGTGGCGTGCAACTCCTGAGGTAAAAGAGTGTTCAGGAGCTTGAGGTGGGAAAATCCAGTTGTAGCCGGATTGACCCAGCTCTGCCCTTGCTAATGTGATCAGGCCCTTTCACAATGGAGTCTCTCTCCCTGATTCCATCTGAGACTAAACGAAGACCGTGCAACTCCTCATGCTGCCCAGGTCTCTAGCCCTGAGGAATTCCACCAGTGCTATCGTGAAGGAAGGAGCAGATACTTACCATCACAGGATCCACAATTGTCGCCCCTCTCTCCCCTGGGATCTCCCTGGTGTTCCTCCTGATGAGCTTTCAAATAGCTCAATGATTGAGGTCCCAGGTTTCACTCTGTACTTCACTTCCATCGGCATCGTAATATAAACTTCCTTATTGTCCAAGGTCTGTACTTCCACTCCTTTCTTCCTTTTACCACCTGGGATATTGTGGGTTCTAGGCTTCATGCCTGATTAATAGTTCCTGTACGGTGTTTTAAGGTGTTATACTTTACGGATACTGGCTGTTTATTATTGATTGTTTAATCATTTCCCCTAATTATTATGAATTATCCCTCAATACATGTGTTAACTTATTTTAGTGTCTGTTTTTAATTTACACTAATTGGGTAAGATCCTTGCTGGTGATAGATACAGTTTTGCCCAGAAGGCTTGCACTTCTGAGACAGGGACAACCCAGATTCAGGGTTTGCTTCATTTTTATAGTTGCCTTTGTCCCTGAGGTAACAAGAGGCAGGAATTGAATGCCAGAGCCAGGGGGTTAACCATGGGAGAGACAGGAGCTGAAGGGGAAATGAGGCTGGAACAAGAACTAGAACAAGGGCTGCAACAAAGTGGGAACAGGGACTGCACCAAGGGCAAGTGTAGCTGCAGGAGTGATTTGCATTGAGCAGCCAGAATCAGCTGCCAGCCAGTCCCCCTTTCAGACTAATTAGGTGGTGAAGTCAGGAGACTGATTCTGCTGCAGGGCCTGATCCCTGACAATTGGTTAGAGAAGCAGTGCATGCAAAATGAGCAGGGCAATTATTCTGCTCTACTTGGCTTTGATTAGCACCACCCTGAAAAAATACACCGAAATTGGAAAGCATGCAGAGGAGAAAGAAGAGTTCTGGAAAGTCAGGTCTATGAGAAAAAGTTAAGTGAATTTGGCAAGTTGTACTAGAGAATAAAAGACAGAGGGGAGACCTGGTAGTTTTCTACACATGACTGACTGATATGACTCATCAGAGATTGCTTCTAAACCCAATGATGATATGAAATCAGGAAACATAGCCAGATCAAATTTCAATAGATCAATTATTAAACATCTAAAACCAGGACCGTACTCTGGAAACACAAGGTGCAACCAGCGGAGCTGCAACAATTTGTATAGTAAAGGTGCTGACCATTTACAAACGGTAAACCTTGTATAACATGGAAACCACTTTAAGCCAGGGGATGCAGCAGCACTCCCAGCACTCTTGTTACAGCATCTGTGGATGCAACTTTTATCAACCCTGTTTTATTCTTTTCCACCAACCAAAATAGGACTTCATTGTCAAAGTCTGGGCAGAACACAGTATTTCATTCTTGTCAATCCACAGGCATTTGTGCAACTTTGATCCTTCTATTTTTGTGATCAAAGTATCTGTGTTTAAATTGGTGAGACTGATAGCCCTGTCTGGAGCTAGATATAGTGTAGGCAGATGCTATGCAAACTTCTCTTGGATAACATCTGCCAAAGCATCTCATTCCTCGCATACTATGCTCTCTGCTCTGTCAGTCCTTGGGCACTCCTCATTTCTACCCATCTACCTGAATTTTAACCTGTAGCAATTGCTTTTATTGGTATTTATCTAATATATTTGGTATTTACAGAGTGCACCATCACCATAGTATCTCGGGACCCGATTTTTAAAGGTATTTATTTGTTTTTCTTAGGATTGCAGTGCCTAACTAATTTAGGGGCCTCAGTGTCATTTTCTGAAGGGATTTAAGGCATAAACATAAATCTGCTCATATCTTTCTGGAAAATGAGTCTGAGGCTCCTAAACCAGTTGGACATTGCAATCCTGAGCAGCAATCCTTAAATACTTTTAAAATGTGGGTCAATGTATGTCCTAAGCAACTTTGTTGAGCAGTGTGACAACTGTGGAGTGTTAGGTTAAGGATTTGTGATCTGGGCAAACATCTCTTGGGAACTAGACAGAGAGAGTCCAATAGACGGTTCACTTGAGGCAAATGTGAACTCAATCTTCAGATGTTAATTTCTCGGTTTCAGTGGTTTTGGTAAGACCCTTCAAAATAGAAGAAGTTAGGAGAATAGGGCAGAGGAATGATGCTCCTGGCTCACAAGAGTTGCTTTGCACTGCCATGTATCTTTTTTTAGATTGTAGAATTTTAAGTGATGAATTACTGGGTTAATCCAAGCTTGAGAACCAGAAAAATCTGTAATGGTTTCTCTGCCATTTCCTATTTTCTTGGAGATCACAGCCTTTGAAGTGATATCATTTGTATTTTTGGTTTATGCACTTCAGTGTGGACTAAAGCTTGTAATAAAACCTCTCTGTGGCTTTCTTTCTTAATCTGAGATTGTGCAGATTGTCTGAACTCCTCTGTGGTCTCTGCTGACCTGGAGTTCAATGTCAACTTCAATCATTCTCTAGGTTTGATTTATAATGATGAAGAAAGGACCTTTTTGTTGTTGTTGTCTAATTTACACTCTCTTGCTTACTTTCTTTTGCCCTCTCACTCCCCTCCCCTCATTTCCTAATCTTTGCTCTTATTTCAACAGTATGTGAAATGTACTTTTGGAAGGCACTTGGAGGGTTGTGTAAGAGAGAGTTTTGAATAGAAATCAATCCTCCTTGTTACTCATAGGGTATGTCTACACAGCAAAGTTATTTCGAAATAACAGCCCTTATTTTGAAATAACGTTCCTAGCGTCCACACAGCCAAACTGCTATTTTGAAATAAAATAGAAATAGCAGAGCGCTTATTTCCAATTTGGTAAACATCATTCTACGAGGAATAACGCCAAATTCGAAATAGCTGTTTCGAAATAAGTGCTGTGTAGACACTTATTTCGAAATAGGGGGCCTCCAGCCTTCCCAGGGTGCCCTGGTGGCCATGCTAGCCTCAACCAAGAACACTTCTCCCCCTCCCCACCTCCACGGAGCCGTTAAAGGGGTAGACTCTGGCCACAGTGCCTCTCCCAGCTCCAAGCCTGCCAGCCCAGAGCCAGCAGTCACTGCCCCGACCCAGTGGCCCCAAAACATGAGCCAGCAAGCCACTGGCAGCCAGCCCTCCACCACTCCCCAGGAGCAGTCTGCCAGCTCCCAGGAGCCTGCCAAGGCCCAGAGAAGGTGAGCGCCTTCCTGGTCCAGGGTGGAGATCATGGACCTTATTCAGGTTTGGGGGGGATGCCCCCAACGTCCATGATCTCTGCACTAGACAGAGGAAAGCGGACGTCTATGGAAGGATAGCAGCCAGCCTGGCCACCAAAGGCCACATGCCAACCCAGGAGCAGGTTTGCATGACAGTCAAATTGGTCTGGCAAGACCCCCCAACCCTGAGCCCTGAGCTTCCCCTCCCCCTTGCTTCTCCTTTCCAGCTCCCTCCTCCCAGGTTTCCCCTTCCTTTTTCCCACCCTCTCTTCTCCCCTCTCCTACCTCCTTTCCCCAGTCTCACCAGAGTTTCATTCCCTCCCACATAGTTTTGATAAATAAAGAGAGTTTGTGTTCATGAAAATAAGTGTATTTTATTTTACATCAGGAAGGGGGGGTTACGGAGGGATAAGTGGAAGGACGTGAGGGAGGAATGAGGCACAAGCCCCCAGTGGAGCAGACCAGGAAGGCTCTTAGTGCTCCTCAGTGTGGAAGCTCTCCCGCAGGGCCTCCTGGACACTGACAGCCCGCCGATGACCTCTCGGATGGCAGCCTGCAGAAAGTGCAGCCAGGCTCTCAGCAATACATCCAAGAGAAGCATGAGAGTGCCCAGGGTCAGCTCTGGCTCCATGTTGCAGAGTGCTGTGGTGTCCCCAGTGAGGGCAACCAGAGCATTCAGAGACAAAATGCTTTGCTGTCCCTTATTGAGGTAGACAAGAAAGCAGGGAAACCTGAGAACTGGCTGTCCGGGGAGGTCCTTTTAAGCTCAGACCTCATATAGCCTCAGGCAGCAGCCCCACACAGTAAGTCCTGACCTGGTGCCCTGCCGGAACTGGTTCTGGCCAGCCTTAAATGTGATTCAGAGTCCACTCAGTGTGGACGTGCTATTTTGAAATAGCAAAATGCTATTTCAAAATGCATTTTGTGTGTAGACACATTATTTTGAAATAAGGTATTTCAAAATAACACTGTAGTGTAGATAGACCCATAGTTGTTGCCTTTTCTAAAGCAGAGAACTTTTGGTTGACAGTGTGCCATGGTAAATATTTATCTGTGAAACTTTGCTTTTTTCTGAAACTATTTGTTATTCCTGCTTCAGGTAAGTGGTTCTTAGGAGACCATTTTTAACTCTATCCTTTTTCACTAGCTCCCTTGTTATCCAGTTACAGAAGAAGTTGGAAAGCCTCCAAGCTTGTTGGTATAAATCCTAATGACCCTGTTTCATCATCTCTGACATTACAATCAAGTTTCTGAGATTAACTGAGGTTGCATTTGTTTCCAGACCATGATTTAAATCTCGTGCACATGTTACTTATTTTTCAGCAGTACAGTTTCATTTACTGACTTTTCTATTTATCATTATCTTTCCCCATCTTCTCCCATGAAAGGCACGAATTACGCAACAATTTCAGGGCATGGGCCTACATGTGATTTTTGGCTTAATTCCTGACCTAAAAACTCACAGGTTTGATCACACAACATCACAAAAGATCTTTCAGGAACTCTGAGGCACAAATGTAGCTGGAGCCTTGCAAGGAAACACTTTTGTTGATTATTCTAAAAGTAGTTTAAAAAAGTAAGAATGTTGGTGAAAGGCAGGCTGGTTAAGTGCTGCTTTGACCAATGATTCCTTTTGTAGGACTCAGGCAAAGTCTAATGGAGTGATGCTAGATGCTCTAGCCCAAGTACTCAAGGAGCTAAAAGCCATATTCAATGAGTTTGAACAAAATTTAAAAAGATACTGTAATAGAGCTTAGGGTCTTTGACTTCTCCTTTTTATTAGATTAACACTTTTTTGCTCAAAAATTAAAGAGTAGGGAAAATGAAAGGACCAATCAAAATCATCCCCCTGTCTCTGTAGGCAAAAATCTTGGGGGCAGCAACAGATGCTGACTCTGAACTAATTTCCCCCAGACTCCTCAACTGACTTTTCACAGGTCCCCAAATCTGTGGTTAGTGAGAGGGCAAAGATGGGGGCCATCCACTATTAATGCATCACCATTTTTATCTCAGCAGTGCAG